>NC_072389.2:24895121-25207621 GCF_028885625.2 Pongo pygmaeus | reverse complement strand
TTAGTAATTTGGCGTGGATTTTATTTCAAAAACTATAGTCTCTAAACCACGATAATTAATTAGTTTTACATAATTGTCAGACAGGAATATTTCCTGTGTTTTATGGATTGAAGGAGCTCTAGGGTACCTGAAAGTTAAATCACATGCCAAAAGCCACACAAGAAAAAACAATCAGTGGACAATTTTGAAAATAGCCCTGAGGCTATTTGCAGTTTGGACTTTCTAGCTTCGAGGATGCAGCAGATAAGGACAAGTTGGAAAATCATTTAGGGAGGCAAGAGGTTGTGCGCACTGCACTATTTTCAGTGCAGAATCAAATATTTGATGTCATTTACTCTAGCACAAAATCGAGAATTGAGGCTCATGTTGAAGAATAGTTTATAAAAAATGTGAAAATTGAGGGGGCATGATGACAGAAGTATGCAGAGAATTATTTTAACCAGGTAATTTCAGGCTGTGCCTCACAGTGAGGGTATCCAGGGTAACCATATCTCTCTACTAAGATTCCTTTAGCTTGCCAGGGTCAGGCTAAGGATTTATGGAAAAATTATTCATCACTAAGCACACTTAACCCTTTGGACTAAGGTGAAGTGTAGAATTAGTTCAATATCTGTTACATTCACCCTTGGGAAATATTGCATTTAATTTGTGGTCTAATAGGGTTTTTTTTTTTTTTTTGAGGCGGAGTGTGTCGCTTTGTGGCCCAGGCTGGAGTGCAGTGGCAGGATCTAGGCTCACTGCAAGCTGCACCTCTCCAGTTCACGCCATTCTCCTGCCTCAGCATCCTGAGTAGCTGGAACTACTGGCGCCCGCCACCACACCCAGCTAATTTTTTGCATTTTTAGTAGTGATGGGGTTTCACTGTGTTAGCCAGGATGGTCTTGATCTCCTGACCTTATGATTGGCCCACCGTGGCCTCCCAAAGTGCTGGGATTACAGGCGTGAGCTACCGCACCCGGCCCCCCCCCCGGTTTTTTTTTTTTTTTTTTTTTTTTGAGACCGAGTCTCACTCTGTTGCCCAGGCTGGAGTGCAATGGCACAATCTCAGCTCACTGCAACCTCCGCCTCCCGGGTTCAAGTGATTCTCCTGTCTCAGCCTCCTGAGTAGCTGAGATTACAGGCATGCACCACCAGGCCCGGCTAATTTTTGTATTTTTAGTAGAGACGGGGGTTTCACCATGTTGGTCAGGCTGGTCTTGAACTCCTGACCTCGTGAACCACCTACCTCAGCCTCCAAAAGTGCTGGGATTACAGGCGTGAGCCACCGCACCCAGCGGTTTCTGTTTTTCTCCCTGGTTTCTAAATTTTATGATCCGATATATTAAGCCTGATGTGAAAAACAGCTGAAATGATTTTACATGACATTGGCTACAGCTGAGGTCTGAGTTCTCTATGTTTTTCTCACACAAGAATAGTTGGTATCGGGATTTAATACCTGACACTGCACTAATACTCTGGGACCAACATTTTTGCCCACTTTGTATTCACACATTTAATCTCTATATAAAGGAAACAAAGATGAAAATCCTGCCAATGAACCAAACACAGAAGCAGTTTGAATTCACTTTTGAAGAACACAGAAACACTTGTGGCATTTTCAAGTGACTCTTGTTAATTTTTAGGTTTGGCTGCAGTGGAGTTTCCTAGTCTTCCTCCTGTCCTAGTGACTGGATTCACTAACTTTGGATTTAAAAATAGGTGGCAATATACAAGTCATGGGTTTCTCATTTAATGCATCTGACAGATGTTAATTAAGTCCCCAAACTGTTAATTTATATAGTTGCTAAGCTAGCATTGAATGGATGTGCCAACAAAAGTGTTACTTGCATTCGATTAAGCAATTAGTGTGACCTCCTGTAAGAGAGACAATTGTAAGATGCCTGTTGATATATGTCCACTGTGTATGTGTGTGTGTATATAATTTATAGTTTCTTGTGAGGTAACAGTATTCTTTGTAACTTGGTGGATAAATTATTGGATCTGGAGGGCAGCTAGGAGAGTAGTAATGTTTTACCAATTCTTGAATCCACCAAGTCCCTTTCATTCTAAAAAGGGAAGTTTACCTTTATAAAGGGTGAGGTCCATCATCTTGACCCCCTGCAGTTTAATAATGAAATTAATGTGTAGCTTCTGTAGCAATGAATGACATTTTAAGAAAATAAGTGTGGCCGGGAGCAGTGGCTCATGCCTGTAATCCCAGCACTTTGGGAGGCTGAGGTGGGCAGATCACGAGGTCAGGAGATCCAGACCATTCTGGCTAACATGGTGAAACCCCGTCTCTACTGAAAATACAAAAAATTAGCTGGGCGTGGTGGCGGGTGCCTGTAGTCCCAGCTACTCGAGAGGCTGAGGCAGGAGAATGGCATGAACCCTGGAGGTGGAGCTTGCAGTGAGCCGAGATCACACCACTGCACTCCAGCCTGGGCGACAGAGCAAGAATCTGTCAAAATAAAATAAAATAAAAATTATAACTGCATGTTTTCTAGACACTGTGTAAGAATGCAAATCCGCAGTGGCAGGAACAGTTTGACTTTCTCTACTTCTCTGACAGGATGGGCATTTTGGACATTGAAGTGTGGAGAGAGGACAGTAAAAAGCAGGAGGAAAGTCTGGGCAGGTGAGTCCCCTCTGCTTTCCAGTGGCGGGAGCTTGTTTCTGCATGCGGCTGGTTCTGAGAGGTGATCTTTATCTGTTAGATCTGAGGGCACGACCTCGCATCCCCCACCCCAGAGTGCCATCAGTGAGCTGGATGGCCAATCCTAACCGGGGAAAGTTTGCTTTTCGTTTTTGTTTGTTTAATTGGGAAATGTCATTCAGTATTGATTAAAATAGTGCGTGTAAGGAATTATCTAAAGAAAGGTAACCTGCCGTCTCAGAGTATTCAAAACATTTTATATAAATTTCCAATATACCCTAAAATTTTGATTTTGCTACCTAGTGAAATGTTACATAATTTAGTAAAGGTCTAAGGCTGCGTGTTCCCATGATGGAAGCATTTCACTGTCCTTGGTGTACTTCATAGAACACCAAGGAATGGAGTTTGAGGCCAAATCTATTTTATTTCTTTACTTTTGGACCCTCTCAACTTAATTGAGACACTCACATGTGTAATGAACAATAATTGCTTCTTCCTAGGGTTGTAGTGAAAAATACAATGAAATAAGGCAGCATAGGTACTGTAACCAGCATACAGTAAGCAAAAAGGTGATGCTGGTAGAAGCACAGACCATCTCTGAGCTTCAGAAAAGCCCTTTGAATTACTGGTGTCACGCTCATTCTACAGATGATGAAATGGAGCTTCAGAAGTTTACACATGACTTGGCCTTGGACTTAATCATGAGGTCCAGAGTCAGGATTTTGTGTTTTCAAAGACCAAGTAGTTTTCTCCATCAAATCACTTGCCTTGTGTTCATCTGTATGCATACTATTTGTACACAGATCTTAAATTTAGAACACAGGCCAGGCGTGGTGGCTCACACCTGTAATCCTAGCACTTTGGGAGGCCAAGGCAGATGGATCACAAGGTCGGGAGATCGAGACCATCCTGGTTTGCTGGGCATGGTGGTGGGTGCCTGTAGTCCCAGCTACTTGGGAGGCTGAGGCAGGAGAATGATGTGAACCCAGGAGGCAGAGCTTACAGTGAGCTGAGATTGTGCCACTGCACTCCAGCCTGGGCGACAGAGCAAGACTCTGTGTCAAAAAAAAAAAAAAAAAAATTAGAACACAGATGTTGAAAGGGATCCCAACCACTATGGGGTGTCTTTTTCAAAGCTGGATCTTGGGTTCAGGGAGATGCCTTAGGGTCACCCCTTGAGGAATGGGAGGGCCTCTTGACATCTCTCCTCTGTGGCCAGAGCATCTCAGCTTTTGCCTGTGCTCTATATTGAGATTCCATTTGAAGAAAGGGTTTTGTTGCTGAAAACTAAAGATTGAAAACTACTCATCTAGTAAAAACCCCTTCATTTAACAGACGAGGAAATGCAGAGGCCCAAGGAGGTGAAATGTTTGTTTCATCAGCAAGGTGTTTAGAGGCATAAACAGGTTGAGACCCAGCTAACCGAATACCTGTGCAGGGCTTTTTCTCAGTAAAATGCTTAATACAGTGTCTGACTGCTTGTTGTCATTGCCACCTCAGTATCCTGAGATAGATGCGTGGGGAGTTCAGTACCTGTGGAATGTTGCTCCAGTGTCTCTCAATATGGGTACCCTGTTGCATGGGACTGTCTGGCATGTTGCAGGATGTTTAGCAAACCTGGCTCTCAGCTACCTGATACCGGTCACTTTCCTTGATTACTTTGTGGGAAACACACAATCATATGTATGCACACACAGCATGCCTTTGTTCCTTAACATGTGTCCAAACACCCCTAGGGGACCGGCACTGCTCCCACTTAAGACCTCTCACTTCACCCACCACATCTCTGGTTGCGTTACTTTGCACTATCTGCACATCTCAATTCTATGCTTATCTGTTAGATTGCAATCATTTCTTCCCTGGCCATCTCCCAGCCAGGTTTGCATTTAGAAGCAAACCCACTTCCTGTGGTCCAGTCTTTCACATACATGGCCTGTTGGATTACTGCTCTGACCTTGTCTCTCAGTTCTCTACTCATACAGGGTAACTGAGATAGCTCAGGCTCAGGTACTTCTCAGTATCTCTAATGTTGTCACTGCTGTGATATACCAGGACCCTGCCAATACGGATGGTCATAGGATTTGAAATTTTGTACTAGCCCAAAGAGCAAAGATCAGTTACACAAATGAAATGCAGAGAACTCTGTGTCCCAAAGTGTTATCTGAACAGTGGGAATGGGGCCTCCTGTGATGAATGGTCAGTGTGTTGTTGTAGTAGGTGCAAAGAATAATGCCCCTGCATTTCACAAGTCACTGTGCTATCATGCTTCCTTCACGTAATAGGAAATGCTTTTCCAAATGAGTGTTGCGTTGCTCCACAGAGACAAAAAATGTAATTTAAGATGTCCCTTGTAATCCATGTTTCGTCATTTGGGTATTCATTTATTATTTAGCTATTTCCTGTTTGTAACCGAGAGGTATACCTGTCTTAGTGGTCATTCTGTTCTTCCTCTTCATGAATTTTAAAGAATTTTTTTTGTATCCTTTTCCTTTCTCCTCTCCTGTAGTACAATAGATAACAAAAGTATCTTTTGGGAGCTGGCTCTACGGCTTTACCCTGCAGCAAACTTGCAGGTGGGAGAAATCTACAATAAAATGTCGACTGCTTCTCAGCCTGAAAGATTGTGCTAGCATATGGACATCACTGACTTGCTACTTATGGTTCCTTCTTCGTGGCTATTGTTTAAATATTTCAAGGGTTTTTTTTTTTTTTAACACATTTGCTTTTCTTTGTGATGTTCATTGTAAGGCCCAGCTATTTTATTTTCCAACTGTTGGGAAAAACCTTTTTGTGTCTGGTGCAAATGTATCTTAACTGTCTCCTCTCCAAGGCCTGTCTCATGCTTTATTTTTGGATAAAACCTTGATGTTAATAATTGAGCATTAGAGTTAAAAATCTAGATGGACTGTCTGGGGAAATTCTCTTCGGGGAAGCTGTGTAGGCCGTTCAGTGGGAGAGAAGGAACATCAGCTCTGGGGTCACACATCCTGAGCTTCCTGATAACACACTGTCTGCTAACTGTGGGACTTGGACAGTGCATTCCCTGTGGAGTATGACTCTGTATCTGTATAATGGGCTCACTGGCCAACTGGCAGGGTCATCATGGCAAACAGTAACAACATCTACTTGACATTGTTTATTCCCTTGCTCACTCTGATGGTAGGTATTAATTATTAATTTTGAGATTTTTCTGCATGTAAACTGTAGGTCCTTATACCTTGGCAACTCAAATTATGCAATTTAAGAAAATAAGATATGACTAGTAAGATTCAATGTATTTTTTTTTCTCCAAAACAGCATAGAATTTTTTGGTATTTTTTGGTAAAAGTGAGCAGTGACCATTGTCAAGGACATGGTAGGAGGGACATCCATTAATGGAAGGGTTGGGCATTGTAGGTCAGCCTGAACAATACTGAAGTTGTGTAGCCATGTATGACAAGGTTGGTGTAGTGGCTGCTTATGTGTAGACAAATCACATTGGCATGGGTAGGTTGTTAGCTTGGTGATGGTTAAAACATGGACCTGCCCCGTAGGCCCCTCCTCCAGGCTCTCCTGAGTCATGTGGAACTTGCTGACTTCCCCTTGTTCCATAGTCCACCTGCCTGCAGTGCCCCCTGAGCCACAAGTAACTCCTAAAAACACTGGGGTTGGTGAGATGAAGGTGCTGCGGTCCATCATCCCCTGAAACTGTGTTGCCTACCGACTCCAGTGTTTTTTCATGGGTAAAACAAGCAAAAAAGTATCTGACCTTAGATAGGAACGGTGAGCTTTTAGGGGAGAGTAAGACATAAAGCTAAGTTTAACTGGCTCCAACTTTTAAAATGTCAAGAACATGAATATACAGTAATATAGATTATTCCATTTTGAGCCATTTCAAAGTAATCATATCAATTTCTTAAAGTATATTTTATATTTCAAGGTGATTCCAGAGATTAACTCATTATAGAATATTCTAGACTTAATTTAGTTCGGAAAGGTGGAGAATGGGAACCCACAAGCCCATTTGGATCAGCCGGCCTCAGAGTCCCTCCTCAGTCCCAGATGGTCCTGGATAAGTGGCTCTGATATTCTACAAGTTTATTGGTGGCTCTGAGGCAGTGAAAAATCTGGGCTGGAGTATTTCTCTAGACAAATTGCACCCCATGTCGTTGATCTGCTTTTACAGCCGGGCTTGACACATTCACCATTTTTCTCCTCTTCCCCGGCTTCCTTAGCCTCTGAGGTTTACAGCTTTTAAAACTCTAGCACTCTTTCCTGCCCCTTGCCTTTAAGTTAAAAGCTGACGAGTCTGTAATATAAAACATAGAATTATGGTAATGAATAAGAGGTTAAAAGCTATCATGGCAAATAAAACTTGAGCAGGTTTGTCTGACTGATATGTTAAAATTATGTGTTGAATGAAAACATTAAAATGCTGTGGGATTAATGGAGAAAGACAAGAACGGGAGGTCAGAAACAATGCTAAATCAGCACATGAACTGCCTGTGGGCTAGAGAGGGTGGCTTTAATATACGCCTATTGCAGGAAAGGGAAAAAAAAGTAATTTAGTCTGTTTTCTTCAGGTGAGTAGAACAATGGCATTTTAAATATGGGAGGCACCTAATAAATACATTTATTTCAATTCCTTTCCTACATAGGGGAAGAAACAGAGGCTACAAAAGATTTAGCTAGTTCACAGAAAACACTATGCTTTGGAGTTTTTGACTTTATGAGTTTTGTTACGGTGCTGACATTCATTCTTTTGTGCATTCAATTTATTCAAATCTAGAGCACATCGTGTGTTGGGCAGAAGGCAACGTACTTGAGGATTCAGTGGTCAACGATACAGAAAAGGGTGCTGTCCTTGGGCACTAATGGGTCTTGGGCTACTACAAGTAAGGAGGCAGTGGCAGTAGGTGGAATGAGGGCTGTGGGGTCCTGGCATCATGGATACCAGTTTGGGCTTGGAATGAAAAAGGAGGCTTCCTTGGAGAACAGCGGTCTAAGCTGAGACTTGTAGGAATAGTAGTTAAGGAGGAGACAGGAAGAAGAGCTTTCCAGGAAGACAGCACAACATAGGCAAAGGCCTGGAAAGGAGAGAGAGTACATTCCCTCTGAGAACCTTGATGAGGTGAAAAGATCAATGGTGTCACATGATAAGGCTAGAGAGGAGGGCAGGGGTGACAGCACAAGGCCATTGGATTCCATGTCTTGCAGATGAACAATGGGAGTTCCTTTCTAGGCACTAACACAGCAGTGACTTGGCTCTTTTGATTTCCATAATGTAAATCTTGTTGCAGTGGAGCTCCTATTGATTGCATTTTTAAAAAGCTGACATTGGAATAAAAATTTCCTGGTCACCTAAGGGCTGGTGTGTTGCACCTTCTGAATCACTGTCTAAAGACATTTAGTCCCCTTGTGTGTGAAGTCATTCGTGATGCCACTGGAGCAGACCTAATCAGTTCATGCTCATTAATTGAATTCCTTATATAGATGCCCTGAGTGTGTGTTTTCCATATTGTTTCTATCAGACAGAAGAGAACAATTTTTATAGGTTTTATTGCTTTATCCATTTTTTATTAATAACAGATCATTGGATATTTTGACCAGAGTCTCTTGGGCTGCCGTGAGTTAAAAAATTTGCAGTAAAAAAAAAAAAAAAGAAGTGTAAGTCACCACCACTAAATTACAAATATTTCTGTAACTCAGGGGTCAGCAAACCAGGGCTTATAGGTGAAATCCATATGGCTGCCTGTTTTTTTGTAAATAAAGTTTTTCTGGAAAAAAGTCTTGTTCATTTGTTTACATTATCTATTACTGCTTTAATGGGACAAGGGCTGATTTTAGTAGTTGCTACAGAAACCTTATGGCCACAAACCAAAAATATTTACTTATTGGCCCCTCACACCTGCCCGTCACAAGGAAAGGCTAATCCTGTACCCTGCCAATAAGACGTAGCCAAAGAGAGGACAGAAGAGAGCAAGATTTTACTGGTCTTCAGCAGTGACTAGAAAGACCTAAGTGATCAACCAAGTTACTGAGTATTTTTTCAGAGGAGAATCCAGTACACTAATGAAAAAGAAGCAGCCTAGATTCTTCTTTTGAGAGTTTTCATATTGCAGATGTCTTTGATGAATGTATTATAGAATGTTTACATCTTAAAGTCTTTAGATTTTAGTCCATTTGTCTTTGAACCTAAGAAAAAAAACACAAAAAGCCATTTTGTTCTTTTGATATTTCTCTTTTGGAAGGTTGGATGAGTATTCTGGTTAACAGTATTTGCAATTTGAGGGAAAAAAGTATTTTTGTTAAAAACAATTCGGCCACTTTTCTGATAATGCAGTAACCTCTTACTAGGTTGGGGTGAATGAAAATAATTCTCCTAGTCTCTGGCTAATGTCCGGAGCTTCTGGTTCTCCTTCAAACTTTATGACAAAACTGAAGCAATGTGAGCTGGAGTTGAAATAGGTTAAATATGAGGCCTGAAGAAGGTTTTGTATGAAATACATTGTTTTCTTTCGCTCACCTTTCCTCCTTCTTCCAGAATGTGGGAATAAATGGGGACACAAGGTGTGTAGAAGAGTTAGAGAATGTTCATAAAAAGTCATCATTAAAGGGGGGCTACTTGAGTAGCTTTAAATTAATTCTTAAGATACCAGTTCATGCGGTGGGTCAGGACCTCTAAGAGGCTGGGTCATAACCCATGTGCAGAAAGACTAAGTTTTAATTTTGATTGACATGATGCTAATATATCAGTTTAACTTGTTCTTTCTAGTCACTGAGAAAGTACAAGTAAATATTTGGCTGGATTCAGTCATTAGTTATCAAAGAATGTAGAATCCATTAAGCTGATGCCTAAATCTTCAGCCTGTTGCTTATAGGACTCTAATATCTAAACTAAAAATGGCTATTTTGCATGAAAGTGTTCATTCTAGTGAAGGGACTAATTTTTTTTAAATGACGTAAGTGTAAAACATTCATAGTAGACAGAAATGAGTGAAAAGTTGGTGAAAATGTGTAATTTTAAGAAGAAACCCAATATTTACTTTGCATTTCATCGGGTATGTGGTTCAGCTTTTACTTAAAATGACAAACTACTCTGTTCCAATAAGTTGAGCACTTAAGCAGTCACTAGGAAAATTTTCACAGTTGTTGTACTTATGGTAATACTGCTCACAACATTATTAGATTATTCTAGAATTAATATCAGGTTCATTTTTAATTATCCAAGAAAAATTTTATTAGTGCTTACTTATGTATTATTTTTGACCCTCAAACATTATTAGCTGTCAGATCACTTGTATCTAAATAAATTTTGGCTGCGCAAAGAACCAACAAAACCACCATCCCAACAACGAAGGCAAATGTTTAAAAGACAAAAATAAATTGCCATTATTAATGGTATTAAAAAGAATGTGCCATCAATAGGCTATTGCTAATTTGTAACAACATGACTAGCAGAGAACATTTCTACAAATTTGGATTATTTACCTTTCTATAAGAAAGAGCTTTATTAAATGAAAGTGTATATAATAGCGTAAAATAATGCTTAGCAAAGTATTCCTAGGTAGAAATACTACGGCAATATTGGTTAAGAATTTGTGGGGACTTACTTTTCTAGAAATAAATGGCTTAAAGCACTTGATCTTTCTTTCTTTCCAAGCAAATTTGATTTCCCACTTACATCATGCTCATGAAATAAAAATATTTAATAACCTCTTTTTTACAGATAGTAATACAGTTTAACTTTAAAAGCTTCCTTACTGATACAGAAAAACTGTTCTGATTCAAATCAGAGGGTTATTTAAAAATACATTTTTTTGTAATCTGTCTCCCATAGAAATATTTGATGAATGGATTACATGCAAAAGCTCTAATGGCCACTCTCTCCTGTAATTTGGGTCACTTTTGGTAAATAGGAAATAAATGCCCACTTATAATTAATTATATGGACACATTGGTATGTAAAATATTTTAAAATCTTGTAATCAAGTCTAGTAGAGTCTTTTAATGTAATATTTATTTGGGAAAGTGATTGCAGGCTCTCTCAAATTTCATGAAGTTTTTGTTCACTTAGCCATGTGGCTCAAAATTGCCATTGCTTTATATAGTATGTAAGTTTACCTATTTGTAATTAACTGCAGATGTACAAAGTCCATTGATGGCTTAGGGTAAGAATCTGTCCTTATTGTTCATTCTGGGGAGCAGTGCTTCCATCCTTTTCTGAAGTCTTGAATATTCATCTTATTCTATAATTATAGAGGGTAAAGGAGAATGTGAAAAAATGACTTCTGGGAATACCATGCTCCACTTTACTCAATCCCACCTACTTCACCCACCCGCATACATAAACAGAGCAGGTGTGGTCCAGGCAAACACAGCGTTGTCAGTGTTAAGGCAAATAAATGGCTTAGCACCTCAGTCCCCCTTTTGATGTTTGCTTCTGTATTTAAATGTGTTTGAGGTTTTCAACATCCCCAGAACATTGGGTGTTAAGAGGCAGAAAACATGCAATTTATAGCAGATGGGCACAGCCTTTCCTGGCAGTGCTGCTGAAATGGGATCAATCAGCAGCACTTCATGCTCCATTTGTCCGAAAGAAACCCACCTGGGGAGCCCTGTGGAGCTGTGCCTATTAGGAAAACACCTTAACATGTTTTTAAAAATAAAAATTCGCCAGTTGGCATTAATCAGGAAGAAAATGGTTTCTCCATTAACCCTCTCCCATTTGCCTTTCTCTTATCTTTTTTTTTCTTTATGTTTTGAACCATGATCCTTTATTCTTTTTACTCATAAAAGACACAGCCCAGGGAAGCCACACAGCATGCTCACTCATAAGGCTTAAACTTTCAAACTTTTTTCTCCCTAATTTTTGATCTCACCTTTCTGCAGACCTTATTTGGCAAAGACCATACTCCTCTCTTTTCATTTTCCATCTGCCGATGCTGCCTTCTTTTTGATTTTCTGGGCCTCTCCCTCTCCTTAATTTTAGAGTGTGTTAGGCTGGGAGGGAGCATTATGAGTTGGGGCAACCTTCACTGCTCAATAAACCTAAGACCAGACAGAGTGAGTTTTGGGGGATGATGAAATCAAAGCCACGTGCTTTGGAGGTACCGCAGTGGCCTTGAGTTAATCACTTTTATTTCTCTGATTCCTGAAACTTTCCTAGGTGTAAAGTGGATATCTCCACACCCCCTCTGAAGCAAGCCAACTGCCTGGAGCTGCTGCTGGACAGCTGTCTGGGGACAGTGAAAGAAAGCAGATTACTCAGCCATAGGTGAGTGTTTTGCCTTATTGTACATGCTCCCTCCTCCCACCTTCTCTTTTAAAACAAAGCTTTGAATTGAAAAACTGCATCAAAAGAGATTTTTGTCCCAAGTTTTGTTGTACGTTATAAAGCAAGACATCAGACTTAGGGTTTAATGCATTAGTGAAAAGGTGACAGTAGAATTAGAGTTGGTCTTGCTATTTTAAAAGCCAAATAGGTATTCTGAATTTTTAGCTTTTAGCAAGCCTTTGGGGAATGTTGACATCCTCAAAGAAGCAGACTCCTGCTTAGCCTGTGTGTGTAAATAGAACTTTTAATAGAAGTTCACAAATAACTTTACCAGCCGTTCATGTTTGCAATGTTGTGATACCTTTGCAGAATTTCTCAGGATCAAGTGAGAACCTAACTAAAATGTGGCAATGTAAGGAGCAGAGCAGGAAGAACCTTTAAGTCGGAAACTTACAAAAAGTCAATTTCATAGTCAGTTTCTTTGGTCCTTCCACAACCACTTCTGGGATCTGTTTTCTCTACAATGAAGGTAACAACAATAGCTATTTCAGAGCAGGAAAAGGCTTAGAGCAGTGCTAGAATATGGTCCTGGCTATGTGAAGTTTAGCTATTTGTATATTGTAACAAACCTACAGTGTATTTTTTTAATTGGTAGTAACAGATTTCTTTTGGAAAAGTAGGAGCCTCCTGTCCAGGGAACACCTGCAGTTCCCACTAAGTGAACACTGGTGTCTGCTAACCTTTGCTTCTATTTTCTCAATAATAACTGTCAAGCTGTTCCTTTATTTAGCAATTTTATTTACATTTTTTTTTCTCCTTTGTGTTTTCCTGAGACAGAGTCCCTCTCTGTGGCCCAGTCTGGAGTGCAGCAGCACCATCATAGCTCACTGCCACCTCCACCTCGGGCTCTAGCATCAGCCTTCAGGGTAGCTGGGACTACCCGCGGGGCCCACCACGCCCGCCTGATCTTTGTGGTTTTTGTTTTGTTTTTCAGTTTAGAGACCGGGTTTCGGTGGTGAATCAGGCCTGCAGTTTTAGCACTTTGGGAGGCCGAGGCAGGCGGATCACTGAGGTCGGAAGCTCCAGATCAGCCTGACCAACATGGAGAAACCCCGTCTCTACTAAAAATACAAAATTAGTCAGGCATGGTGGCACATGCCTGTAATCCCAGCCACTAGGGAGACTGAGGCAGGAGAGTCCCCTAAACCTAGAGGCGGAGGTTGCAGTAAGCCGAAATCACACCATTGCACTCCAGCCAGGGCAACAAGAGTGAAACTTCGTCTCAAAACAAAAAACAAAACAAGAAAACAGAAAAAAAAAAAACAAAAAATAAAACAACATAAAAATAAAGAAACCGGGTTTCACCATGTTGCCCAGGCTGGTCTGGAACTCCTAGGATCAAGTGATCCCCGGTGCTCGACCATCCAAGGTCCTGAGACTATAAGCGTGAGCCACCATGCCAGGCCGATCTATTCCTTTCTGATTAATAAAGTGGGCCTGGCGCGGTGGCTCATGCCTGCAATCCCAGCAGCCCGGGAGGCCTAGGCAGGCGGATCACCCGAGGTCGGGAGCTCCAGGCCAGCCGGACCAACATGGAGAAACCCTGTCTCTACCCAAAAAACAAACAAATAAATAAATAAAAACTCAGGCGGGCATTATGGCTCACAAATGCAATCCCAGCCACTCGGGAGGCTGAGGCAGTAGAACCACCCAAACCCAGAAGGCGGAGGCCACAGCCGGCCGAGACCGCGCCACTGCATTCCAGCCTGGGAAACGAGTGAAATTCCGCCCGAAAAAAAAAAAAAAAAAAGAGAGAGAGAGACCGGTTTCACCATGTTGCACAGGCCAGTCTGCAACTCCTAGGCTCCAGTGATCCACCGCGCTCAGCTGTCCAAAGGCTTCGGATCACAAGCGTGAGCCACCACGCCAGGCCGATCTATTCCTTTCTGATTAATAAAGTGGGCCGGGCGCGGTGGCTCACACCTGCAATCCCAGCACCCCGGGAGGCCTAGGCGGGCAGATCACCCGAGGTCGGGAGCTCCAGGCAAGCCGGACCAACATGGAGAAACCTCGTCTCTACCCCCCCAAAAAAAAAATCAGCCAGGCATTATGGCTCACACCTGCAATCCCAGCCACTCGGGAGGCTGAGGGAGGAGAACCACCCAAACCCGGGAGAGGGAGGCTACGGCGGGCCGAGACCGCGCCACTGCATTCCAGCCTGGGCAACAAGAGCGAAATTCCGCCCTAAGAAAAAAAAAAGAGAGACTGGTTTCACCATATTTCCCAGGCCAGTCTGGAACTCCTAGGCTCCAGTGATCCATCGCGCTCGGCCGTGCAAGGTCCTGAGACTACAAGGTTAAGCCACCACGCCAGGCCGATCTATTCCTTTCTGATTAATAAAGTGGGCCGGGTGCGGTGGCTCACACCTGCCATCCTAGTACCCCGGGAGGCCTAGGCGGGTGGATCACCCGAGGTCGGGAGCTCTAGACCAGCCGTACCAACATTGAGAAACTCCGTGTCTACCCAAAAACAAAAACAACAACCAGAAATTAGCCGGGCATTATATCTCACACGTGCAATCCCAGCCACTAGGGAGGCTGAGTCAGGAGAACCACCCAAACCCGGGAGAGGGAGGCTACTGCGGGCCGAGACTGCACCACTGCATTCCAGCCTGGGCAACAAGAGCGAAATTCCGCCCCAAGAAAAAAAAAAAAGAGAGCGAGAGAGAGACCGGTTTCACCATGTTGCCCAGGCCAGTCTGGAACTCCCAGGCTCCAGTGATCCACTGCGATCGGCTGTCCAAAGTCGTGTGATCACAAGGGTGAGCCACCACGCCAGGCCGATCTATTCATTTCTGATTTATAAAGTGGGCCGGGTGCGGTGGCTCACGCCTGCAATCCCAGCACCCCAGGAGGCCTAGGCCGGCGGATCACCCGAGGTCCGGAGCCCCAGGCCAGCCGGACCAACATGGAGAAACCCCGTCCCTATCCAAAAAAAAAAAAAAATTAGTCAGGCATTGTGGCTCACACCTGGAATCCCAGCCACTCGGGAGGCTGAGTCAGGAGAACCACCCAAACCCGGGAGAGGGAGGCCACTGCGGGCCGAGACCGCACCACTGCATTCAAGCCTAGGGAACAAGAGCGAAATTCCGCCCTAAGAAAAAAAAAAAAGAGAGAGAGAGAGAGAGACCAGTTTCACCATGTTGCCCAGGCCAGTCTGGAACTCCTAGGCTCAAGGGATGCCCCGCGCTCGGCCGTCCAAGGTCCTGAGACCATAAGCGTGAGCCACCACGCCAGGCCCATCTATGCCTTTCTGATTAATAAATTGGGCCGGGCGCGGTGGCTCACGCCTGCAATCCCAGCACCCCCGGGAGGCCTAGGCGGGCGGATCACCCGAGGTCGGGGGTTCCAGGCCAGCTGGACCAACATGGAGAAACCCCGTCTCTACCCACAAAAAAAAAAAAAAAAAAAAAAAATTAGCCTGGCATTATGGCTCACGCCTGCAATCCCAGCCACTCGGGAGGCTGAATCAGGAGAACCACCCAAACCCGGGAGGCAGAGGCCACGGCGGGCCGAGACCGGGTCACTGCATTCCAGCCTGGGCAACAAGAGCAAAATTCCACCCTAAGAAAAAGAAAAAGAGAGAGAGAGAGAGACCGGTTTCACCATGTTGCCCAGGCCAGTCTGGAACTCCTAGGCTCCAGTGACCCACCGCGCTCCGCTGTCCAAAGTCTTGGGATCACAAGCGTGAGCCGCCACCCCAGGCCCATCTATTCCTTTCTGATTAATAAAGTGGGCCAGGCGCGGTGACTCACGCCTGCAATCCCAGCACCCCGAGAGGCCGAGATGGGCAGATCACCTGAGGTCGGCAGTTTGAGACCAGCCTGAGCAACATGGAGAAACCCCGCTTCTATCAAAACAACAACAGCAAAACAAAATTAGCCAGGCATGATGGCTCATGCCTGTAATCCCAGCCACTCGGGAGGCTGAGGCAAGAGAACCACCCAAACCTGGGAGGCTGAGGCCTCGGTGAGAGGAGACCGCGCCACTGCACTCCAGCCTGGGCAACAAGAGCGAAATTCCGCCTTAAAAAAAAAAAAGAAAAGACAGAGACCAGGTTTCACCTGTTGCCCAGGCCGGTGGAGTCTTGCTCTGTCGCCCAGGCTGGAGGGCAATGGTGCCATCTCGGCTCATGGCAACCTCTGCCTCCTGGTTTCAAGCGATTCTCCTGCCTCAGCCTCCCAAGTAGCTGGGACTACAGGTGTGTGCCCACATGACCGGCTAATTTTTGTTTTTTTCTAGTAGAGATGGGGTTTTGCCACATTGGCAAGGCTGGTCTTGAATTCCCGACCTCAGACAACTCACCTGCCTCGGCCTCCCAAAGTGCTGGGATTACAGGCGTGAGCCACCGCACCCGGCGTTTATCTTTCTTTTCTCCTCCAAATCCCTGGCAAACAATGATCTTTACAGTTTGCCTTTTCCAGAATATCATATAAATGGAATCAATCATTCCAATTTATGTATGTAAGTTTTTCAAACTGCCTTATTTCACCTAGGAAGATGCATTTGAGATTCATCCATCTTTTGCATGATGCTCCTTTTTGTTAATGACTAGTATTCCATTGTAGAAATGTACTGCAGTTTGTTTAGACATTCACTTATTGAAGAACATCTTATTTGCTTCCAGTTTTGGGTGAATATGAATATGGCTGCTATGAACATTTGTGTACAGGTTTTGTGCGCACTTAAGTTTTCAAATCAGTATGCAAATACCTAGGAACACCCTATTGTTGGATCATGTGATGAGACTATGTTTTTACTTTGTAAGAAGCTGCCAAACTGCTGTCCTAAGTGGTTGTACTATTTTGCTTTCCAACAAGCAATACATGAGAGTTTCCAGCACCCCACAGATTAACTATTAAAAGCAATTGGAATTTTCCTGATTTTGGATTTTAGCAATTTTGATAGGTGTGTAGTGGTATCTCATTGTTGATTTAATTTGAATTTCCAAAAAAATGACATTTAGCAAATTTTTATATACTGATTTGTCGTTTGTCGTCTGTATATATATTTTGTTGTTGTTGTTGTTGTTTGTTTGTTTTGGTTTTTTGGTTTTTTTTGAGATGGAGTCTTGCTCTGTGGCCCAGGCTGGAGTGCAGTGGCGCGATCTCGGCTCACTGCAAGATCTGCCTCCCGGGTTCATGCCATTCTCCTGCCTCAGCCTCCTGAGTAGCTGGGACTACAGGAGACCGCCACTACGCCTGGCTAATTTTTTGAATTTTTAGTAGAGACGGGGTTTCACCGTGTTAGCCAGGAGGGTCTCAATCTCCTGACCTCGTGATCCACCCGCCTCGGCCTCCCAAAGTGGTGGGATTACAGGCGTGAGCCACCGCCCGGCCCCTTTTCCCATTTTCTAATTGGATTATTTGTTTTTCTGCTGAGGTTTTAGAGTTTGTTACATGTTTTATACATGAGTTCTTTTGTGACTATTGGCTTGCAGATATTTTTAGTGGTCTGTAATTATTTTTATTCCTATTCCTAGTCTTTCATAGAGCAAACATTTTTAATTTTGATGGAATCCAACTTACCATTTTACCCATTTTCCCTTCAATGGTTCATGCTTTTGGTGTAAAACAAGAGAGCTACTTACTTAGCCCGCTATTTACTTAGCCCTAGATGCAAAGTTTTTCTCCTATTTCTTCTGAAGTTTAGCAGCTTTAGTTTTGCATTTAAGTGCATGATCCATTTTTTAGTTAATTTTTATAAAAATGTGAGGTTCAGGCTGAGGTTCAATTTTTTGGCCTATGGATGTCCAGTTGCCCCATCACCATTTACTGAAAAGGCTATCCTTCCTCTGTTGAGCTGCTTTTGCAACTTTGTCAAAGATCAACTGGTTTTTGCTCATTTTATAATTAGATTGCTTAATTTCTTATTGTTGAATTTTAAGAGTCATTTGCATATTTTGAACACAAGTCTTTTGTGATTTGAAAATACATTCTCAGTCTATGACTTGCCATTTCACCTTAACTGACATAACATTTCACAAACTAAAAAGGGTTTTTTTTTTCTTTTAACAAAGCTTTCATCAATTTTTTGTTTCGTGGGGTTGTACTTAAAATCTCATCAAGGTACAAATATCTAACAAGGTCACATAGATTTTCTCCTGTGTTTTCTTCCACAAGTGGTATAACTTTGTATTTCACATTTAGATTTATAATACATTTTGAGTTAATTTTGTGTAAGGTATAAGATGTGTGTCTAGGTTCAATTTTTAGGGGAGAGGACGTATGTATGTCTAATTGTTTTAGCATCACTTGTTGAGAAGACTATCTTCTCTTCATTGAATTGCCTTTGTGAGATATATATATATTTATCAGTTGACTATATTTGTGAGTCTGTCCCTGGGCTCTCTATTCTGTCCCATTGATCTGTGTGTCTGTTCTTTCACCAATACCATGCTGTCTTGATTGCTTTAGATTTATAGAACATTGTGATGTATTTAATATCAGGTAGTACAAGTCCTATAACTTTGTTCTTCTTTAATATTGCATTGGTCTTTTGCCCTTCTATAAAAAATTTAGAGTAAGTTTGCCAATATCTTCAAAATAGCCTTCTTGAATTTTGATTAGGATTGTGTTGAATCCATAAAACAAGTTTGAAAGAATTGGCGTTTTAACAATATCGATTCCTCCAATATAGGAATATTGACTACATTTCCATTTAATCAGGTTTTCTTTGATTTCTGTCATCAGTGTTTTGTAGTATTTTGCATACACATACTGTAAAATAATGTTTCAGCTTTATACCTCAGTACTTCATTTTTTGTATGTGCATACTGTTTTAAATGTTTTCTAAAGTAAATTTCAAATTTTAATTGTCCTTTTTTGTTATATATAATAACAATTGACTTTTGTATGTTATACATGTATCTAATGACCTTGATATACCCACTTAAGTCCAGAAGTTACATTCATTTCAATTTCCTACATAGACTATCATTTCATTTGTGAATAAAAGTTGGTTTCTTTCTTTCCAATCTATGTAATTTTTCTTCTTGTCTTATTTCCCTGACTAAGACTTCCAGTATGATGTTAAGTATGAGGAGTTAGGGAGGACATATTTGACTTCTTTTTTTTTTTTTTTTTTTGAGACAGAGTCTCACTCACTCTGTTGCCAAGGCTGGAGTGCAGTGGTGCGATCTCGGCTCACTGCAATCTCCGCCTCCTGGGTTCAAGGGATTCTCCTGCCTCAGCCTCCTGAGTAGCTGGGATTACAGGTGCCTGCCACCACACCCAGCTAATTTTTTGTATTTTTAGTAGAGACGGGGTTTCACCATGTTGGTCAGGCTGGTCTCAAACTCCTGACCTTGTGATCTGCCCACCTCGGCCTCCCAAAGTGCTGGGATACAGGCGTGAGCCACCGCGCCCGGCCTTGACTTCTTAATAATCTTAGAAGGCAAATACTTAAGTCTCTTGCCATTAATTCTAACATTAGCCACAGACATCATACACATACTTTATTCGGTTAAGGAAGTTCCCATCTATTTGTAGTTGAGTGAGTTTCTTTAGATATTTTAATTACAAGTGGTGTTGGATTTTGTTCAAAGCTTTTTCTGCGTCTGTTGATAAGATCATACAGCTTTTCTTATTTAGTCTGTTATGAGGAATGTACATATATGTGTGTGTATATATATATCCACATTTATTTTTGTGCATGTATGTATACATTCTCAGCCACTTTTGCTGCTACAATGTATTAAAGGCCTTTGATAATTGCTTGTGCACTAGATCCCATCCGCTTTCACTCACTCAAACACTTTGCTTCTATAATAGTTTCCCTTTCTCTGGCATCTTCATTTTTTTGTCTTCCTGCACCATTCCAATCACCTCACAAGCATGCTGTATATACTGTCTCCACCAAAACACACAGGTGTGCATGCACAAACACATACATACATATGCACCTCTCTGTATTAATCCAAGTTATCAATTTTTTACTGTACTTTCCTTTGTAGAAAAAATTATATGACTCATCTCTTAATTCTTTTGAATCTACTCTAAGATTTTTATCTCCACAACTCATCTGAAATCATTTTTGCCAAGGTTGCAGGTGACCTCCACCTTGAGAAATCTAATGGACAATTCTTTTCCTCTTAAATTTTCTGGCAGTACTTGACACGGCAGAGTTGCAAAAGCAACTCAATAGAAGGATAGCCTTTTCAGTAAATGGTGATGGTGCAACTGGACAGCCATAGGCCAAAGACATCCCTGTGTCTTTATCCTTCATTTGAAGGAAAGAAGACGGGGGAACAGGAGGGGGATATAATACTCTCCAAGTTTTCATACCTTCCTCCTCAGGCAGTTTGCTGGGCTTATTCTTCTTCTTCCGCCCGACCTCCTAACATAAGAAAACATTAATCTTTAGTTCCTGTTAATGATCTTTCTGCTATTCATATTCATGTTAATAAGTGATTCCATCTGTTACAGGTATTAGTTAGATAGCATGCATCTGAACAGAACACGCCCCAAATTTATCTTTCCTTCCCTGTATTCCATTGTTGAATTCCCTCAAAATTTCCACTGAAATCTCTAATCTTATGTTTAATATTCTCCCAAACAAATTCTTGATTACAGCAATCCATTTCCACTAACATTCTCCTCCTTTAGTCCTACCCATCTCAGTTGACATCAGCTTCTAGTTGCTGAGACAAAAATACTGAAAAATTACAATTCTTTCCACTTTCCCATACCCCTGCATAGCGAAGCCATGAACAAATCTCATCTGCTCTAACTTCAATATATATTCCCAGTCTTGCCACTTTTCATTATTCCTGACACTCGTATCCTTAACCAAGCTGTAATTACCACTTTCCTGGAATAATTAGAATAGTTTCTTAATTGGTTTTTATTTACTTCTGTTCTTGCCTCCCTGCAGCCTATTCTTCACACAGCAGCTAAGGTGATCATTTAATG
The DNA here is from genome assembly GCF_028885625.2 of Pongo pygmaeus. Classification (NCBI taxonomy): domain Eukaryota; kingdom Metazoa; phylum Chordata; class Mammalia; order Primates; family Hominidae; genus Pongo; species Pongo pygmaeus. The sequence continues at coordinate 25,186,759 of NC_072389.2, read as the reverse complement.
TAGAACTCAGATCTAATGGCAAAATTTCTATACCACTTGGAACAAAATCCAAATGCTTGCAGGGATCTGGTGTCTATGCACTTTGATGCTCATTTGCTCTTGCGCTGCTCACTCTCCTCTATTCTGGCCTTCTGACGTTGCTTACTCTTCTCCTAGATTTTCCCTTGGTTCCTTCATTTACTTAATTCTGGTCTGTGCTGAAGTATCTCTTTAAAAAGCACTTCCCAGAACACTCTAGCAAAACAAACAAACAAAAAAAGCCCCTCTGCCACACCCAATCTCTTCACTCTTTCTTTTTTCTCCTTTGCACTTATTACCACCAAAAATTCTATCACGTATCCAATTATTTACTTGTTTACTGTATATTGTCTCTCATTAGAAAATATGCTTCATCTGGATGGCTGTTTTACCTGTGTAGCTCCATAACTATATTTCCTGAAGGGTTCCTGTCCTACAGGTGGCACTCAAATATTTACTGCATGACTAAATGAATGAATCGAAGGAGGGGGCAAGAGACACAGGTGTGTTCCCATTCTCTAGGATTTTTAAAACATAATGACACTACTTGTAAAAACAACAAAACGCCAAAAACACAGTTATAAAGAGTGTAGAAATTAGTAAATAATCCCTGTGTACCCCCCTAAAAGGTAAGAGTTCTTATGGAAAGGTGGGGAACCTGTTGTACACAAGTTATAAGAACATGTGTCAGTGACTGTGGACCAAAGGGAAGCATGGCCTACAGCCACAATGTCTATACATTCTTATTAAATTATTAAAGTCCTGGAGTACTCAGATATATGGAGTCTCATTCAACCATGGATGAAACATACACAAAGATATTTCTGATCCTACATTAATACATCCATGAGATAGTGTGACATTTAAAATTATTGTAGAATTTCTGAATAACTAAAAAAAGAGTCATTTGCTACATGTATATATATGTAGATTTTTAAATATAGTTAATTTAAAAATTGGGAATTTCAGGGGCAATTACACAAGTTATTCTAAGGCAAGATATTATAGTGGTAAATCTGTCAAGCTTTGGAATGAAAGTAAAAAAATGAAGAACCTCAAAGAACCATTTTTACTTATACTTCATATCTTCTTTTGAGAAGTATCTGTTCATGTCATTTGTGCACTTTTTAATGGAGTGGTTTGGGTTTTTTTTTTCTTTGTAAGTTTGAAGTTCTGTATAGATGCAGGATATTAGACCTTCACTAGATGCATAGTTTGCAAAAATTGTCTCCCATTCTGTAGGTTATCTGTTTACTCTGTTGATAGTTTCTTTTGCTGTGCAGAAGCTCTTCGGTTTAATCAGATCCCGTTTGTCAATTTTCACTTTTGTTGCAATTGTTTTTGGCATCTTCATCATGAAAGCTTTGCCCGTGCCTATGTCCTGAATGGTATTGCCTAGGTTGTCTTCCCATTATCCTTAGCAAACTAATGCAGGAACAGAAAATGAAACACTGCATGTTCTCACTTACAGGTGGGAGCTAAATGATGAGAACACAGAGCAAATAAAACAAATAATGAATGGGTACTAGACTTAATACCTGGATGATGAGATAATCCCTGGGGTTTGTTGTACGGATTATCTCATCACCTAGAAGCCTAGTACTGATTATTTTTCCTGATCCACTAATATCTCCATAAATATGCATGGACTAATGATTATTCTAGATACTAGATAATAAATACCACATAGCATATGCCCATGAGCTATCTCTCTCCAAGATGTGACATCACTGATTTCAAATTTTATTTTATTTTATTTATTTATTTTTTTGAGATGGAGTCTCACTCTGTCGCCCAGGCTGCAGTGCAATGGTGCAATCTCAGCTTACTGCAAGCTCCTCCTCCCAGGTTCACGCCATTCTCCTGCCTCAGCCTCCCAAGTAGCTGGGACTACAGGTGCCCGCCACCACGCCTGGCTAATTTTTTGTATTTTTAGTAGAGGCGGGGTTTCACCATGTTAGCCAGGATGGTCTCCATCTCATGACCTCGTGATCCACCCGCCTCAGCCTCCCAAAGTGCTGGGATTGCCACCACACCCGGCCTTTATTTTTTTTATTTGTATTTTCTAAATTTCCACAATACATTTTTATTACACCCAAAGTCGAAAATCAAAATGGCAAAGTAGGTCAGAAAGACTGAAGATGAAGAAAACTGGAAAAAGGCTAGCCTATTTTTAGAAGAAATCTAATGGTTGCCTCTGTATAAGTAATTTCAGTAGAAGGACAGTCTTTAGAAACCAAGATAATGATTGAGAAGCAAACAGAAATTTAATCAGGAAGGAATTATGGAAAAATGCACATGGTAACAGGGCAGATCACCTGAGGTCAGGAGATCGAGACCATCCTGGCCACCATGGTGAAACCCCATCTCTATGAAACATACAAAAATTAGCTGGGCGTGGTGGTGCGTGCCTGTAGTCCCAGCTACTGGGGAGGCTGAGGTGGGAGAATCACTCAAACCTGGGAGGCAGAGGCTGCAGTGAGCTGGGATTGTGCCATTGCACTCCAGACTGGGCAATAAGAGCAAAACTCTGTCTCAAAAAAAAAAAAAGTGTACTGGATAATTATTTATCTTTTTTTTTTTTTTGAAATGGAGTTTCACTCATTGCCCAGGCAGGAGTGCAATGGCTTGATGTTGGCTCACCGCAACATCCGCCTCCTGGGTTCAAGCAATTCTCCTGCCTCAGCCTCCCGCGTAGCTGGGATTACAGGCATGCGCAACCACGCACAGCTAATTTTGTATTTTTAGTAGAGACGGGGTTTCTCTATGTTGGTCAGGCCGGTCTTGAACTCCCAACCTCAGGCAATCCCCCTGCCTCAACCTCCCAAAGTGCTGGGATTACATGCATGAGACACTGCGCCCAGCAATTATTTATATTTAAAAAATTTTATTAGTGAAATGTTTCTCAATTTTGAAAAGCCCACTGATATAATAAAATCACCTTGTTAATCAATACATAATTTTTTTTTTTTTGAGACAGGGTCTCACTCTGTCACTCCAGCTGGAGTGCAGTGGCACAATCACAGCTCACCGCAGCCTTGACCTCCCAGGCTCAAGTGATCCTCCCACCTCAGCCTCCCAGGTAGCTGGGACTACAGTTGCATATCACCATGCCCAGCTAACTTTTGTATTTTTTGTAGAGACAGGGTTTCGCCATACTGCCCAAGCTGGTCTTGAACTTCTGGGCTCAAGCAATCCACTTGCCTCAGCCTCCCCAAAGCACTGGGATTACATGCATGAGCCCCCAAGCCTGCCCAATAAATTTTTTTAAACGTCATTTAAAAGTTTTTCTCTGCCTCTCTACTCTGCCAACCAGGATCACCATTATCCTAAGGTTTTTGGTTTTTTGTTTGTCCCATAGTTGTTGGATAGTTGCTAGTACCAACCAAATTACCTATTTCCTTGTTCACCTCTGGTGGGAGGCTGAATTCTCACAGTTCTCACCTACATGTGGGAACGAATATTTCTAGAAGTCTCTAGAAAACCTCTCTTCATGCTCTTTGTCCACATATGGATTGCATAACCATATGTAGTTATGAACCACATCATTGAATCCATTACTGGCAAAGGTGATGAAATTTCAGTCTAACCTTGGGGCTTCACCTGAGGCTTTTACCTGTGTGGGAGAGGACGAGAATGGGGATGTAACAAAGTCAGAATTCTACTAAAGAAGAAATACTGGATGGATGCTAACCACATCATCTACTATGCATACTGTTTTGCATGCATTTCTTGCTATCTCATTTCATTCTTATGAAAGCAAAATTTTATTATTGATTTATGGATTAAAGCAATAAATTGATGAATTTTATAAAAAGTGATTATGTTGTATTTCCAAGTTCATTCAGCTCAGTATGTATTTTATTTCTCTTGAAACTTCCTCTTTGACAATTTACAAGTTTTGGGAGATTTTTCTGTTATGTTATTGATTTCTAGTTTGATTCATTTATGGTCACAGAGCGTATCTTACGTGGTTTCACTTATTTTAAATATATCAGTGTTTTGGTCGGTCATGACAACTCACACCTGTAATCCCAGCACTTTGGGAGGCCAAGGCAGGTGGATCTCTTGAGGTCAGGTGAGACCAGCTTAGCCAACATAGTGAAACCCCATCTCTACTAACCATACAAAAATTAGCTGGGCATGGTGGTGGGTGCCTGTAATCCCAGCTACTTGGGAGGCTGAGGCACGAGAATCGCTTGATCCCGGGAGGCGGAGGTTGCAGTGAGCTGAGATCTCACCATTGCACTCCAGCCTGGGCAAGAGTGAGACTTAGTCTCAAAAAAAAAAAAAAATATATATATATATATATGTATATATGTTAGAGTTTCATAACCCAAGATATGGTCTATTTTGGTGAATGTCCCATAAATACTCAAAAAAAAAGTGTATTCTGTATTGGCTGATGGTACCGTTCAGTTCTTCTGGAGCCCCTCATACTTGCTTTTTGTCTAGCGGGTTTATCCATTACTGAACAAGGGGTGTTGAAGTCCCCAACTATCACTGTGAATTTGTCTATTTTTTCCTTTTAGTTCTATCAGTTCTCAGATCATATACTTTGCAGTTGTGTTATTTGGTATATGCACATATGTTGTCTTTTTGTGATCTGACCTCTTCATTGTTATGTAATGTACCTCTTTGTCTCTGGCAATTTTCTTTTGTCCTGAAGTTTACCTTGTCTGATAATAATTCATCCAATCCAGCTTTCTTTGGATTAGTATTTGCAAGATGTATCTTCTCCCATCCTTTTACTCTTAGTTTCCTGATAATTGATATTTACTGATACAAATTAAATTACTGTTAATTTACTGATACTGATATTTTAAGTGAGTTTCTTGTAGATAGCATTCATTTGGTTGGGTCATGTTTTTAAATTCACTCTTGCAATCTTTTAGTTGGTGTGTTTAGACCATTTACATTCAATGTAGTTACTGATATGTGAGATTATAAGTCAGTCATTTCATTGTCTTGATTTTTCATTTCCCCTTACCTGTCTTCAGTTGGGTTATTTGGACATTCTTTAGTAGTGTATTTATCTAGATTTTTGAGTGTCTCTTCATACCGTTTTTCAGTGGTTACTCTAAAAACTGCAATACACACATGGAGTTTATCACAGTCTACCAGTATCAACATCTACCACTTGAGGTGGAATGTGGATATTTAACCACTATTTAAGTCCCTTTTACTGCCCCAACCTTGCGATATAGGTATCTTAAATACTTCCTCTACATACACTGAGAAACACATCAATGTTGTAATTTATACTTTAAAATGACAAGTATAATTGGATATTATACTTGTCTTCCGTAATAACAAGCTCAGTGTCTACATACCTCCTCATTTACTCAACATCCATTCATCCATGAATTTAAGGTAGCCACTTTCCCATCCACCATGCATTCAATTCACCATCTGTGATCCTTGAAATTCACCTGAAACTTGTTTCTAATGTATTTGAGTCTGACCAAAAATCTCATATGCCTGTAGACTCATCCTCTGAGATCTATGCTCTTTTTCCTTTCCTTCTCTGAGTACTCTACTCAATGTCACAGGAATTACAAGGAAATTCCTACGACTGGCAGGAAGAAATGGTCCCCATCTCTGTGAGTGAATTATTCCCTCTAACCCTTTCACAGAGTTCTATTTCCAAGCTAAGGTAGCTTCCTAACATGCATGCACCACTTGATGCTCAGATGAAGACATGAAAGATTCTGTGGATCTTTGGAGTATACTCTGTGCAACTCCAGCACCATGGCCTCCTCAGACTTCCAACTCCTATCCCCTCAACTCAGGGAGACCACTAAGCTCCACATGGATTCCTCCTTCCTGCACTGCAGTCCGAAGTCTCTCCAGCCAGTAAACTGGGCAACTGCAGGGCTCACCTTGTTTGTTTAGCCTCTGTCAGGGATCAATTCCTGTGCTGCCTGATGTCCAGTGCCAGAAATCCATTATTTCATGTATTTTGTCTTGGTTGCTTGTTTCAGGCAGGAGGAGAAATTGGTCTCTTCTACACCATCTTGACTGGAATCAGAATTCTAAATTGACAGGTTTTTTTCTGTCAGCACCTAAAAAAATGTCATTACATGTCATTGTAGAATTTGTCGTTTTTTCTTTCTTTTTTTAAGATTTTCTCTTCATCTTTGGTTTTCAGCTTGACTATGGTGTGCTTAGGTGTGGTTTTATTTCTATTTGCCCTGCTTGGGGTTGCTGAGTTTCTTCAATCTGTAGGTTGACAGCTTACATCAGATTGGTAGTGTCCTTGTCAACTATTTTTTCAGAGATTGCTTCTGTTCTGTTTTCTCTCTCTTCCTTTTTCTGGGACTCCAACTATACTCTGCTAGAACTTTTGACAATGTCCTACATCTGTCTTATGCTCTATTCTGTTTGCTTTTTCTTCATATTTCTTACCTCTTGATTTTGGAATTTGAGTTTCTAGAACTGTGAAAAGAATAATTCCTGTTGTTTTAAGCCACTAAGTTTGTGATCATTTATTAGAGCAGCCCTAGAAGACTAACACAACTACCACATATCAAACTGAAATTGAACAACGAAGTAGATGGATGGCTGATGGTGGGAGCTAAGTTTCTCACTGTTGGAATGAGAAAATAAAGGCGAATGTGGTCTATGTGGTAAGGGATTAGAGCTGGAGACATCAGGATGCACTCAGGAGTTTATGACATCTCATGAACCTTATAGTTATATATAAAAATATGTATAGATATGTGCATATACACAGTATACACACATATATCTCCCTGCTTCATTAGCTCAGTGGGCCAAGAACCAGTGACACCCCCAGGAGCCATAAGTACACCTAGAACCCAGATCTTGGTTTCTAACACCTTCTCCTATAGTAGAAACCAGCAGTCCTAGAAGAAATGGCTGATTCTATGGCTGGGACAAAGAATACAGAAGATGAATTGGAGCATCTTACAGTGCCAGAAAAAGAAGGAAGTGCTAAAAAAACAAAAACAAGACACAAAACCAAAAATGATGGGGGTATGTCAAAGGGACACAAAAATCAACTGAAAGAGCTCCTAATGGCTGAAGCTGGACAATTTGAGGAACAAAAAAAAGTAGTATTAGATTGTAATGCAAGTTATAAAATAAATATCCACAAGTCCATTCTGATACAGCTCCCCTTTCCTTAGGTGTGGTCCTTGCACGATGACTTCCTTCCAAAGGAGTGTAGTATGGAGAAGGAAAAAAAAGGGCAACTTTACAGTGGAGAAAGGGGACGACACCTCCTCACCTAGGGGATCAAGGTTGATATCAACAGGAGGAAGTCACCCTGACAGTATGTATCCTTGATATGATGCGATGAGAATGGCACTTTACCTCTATGGTCTTTCTCCCCAAAATCAATAACGTGAGTCTAATAAGAAGAAAAATATCACACAAATCTCAACTGAGGGACAGTTTATAAAATAACTGACCAGTAACCCTCAAAAGTGTCAAGGTCATCAGAAATAAGGAAAAGAGATCCTAGAAGAAGGTTAAAAAAAACAGCAACAACAAAAAAGGAAAAACAGAAACAAAAACCAAGGAAAATCTGAGAAACTGTTACATGTCAGAGGAGCCTCAGGCGACGTGATGACTAAATGTGAAGTGAAATCCTAGATGGGATCCTGGAACAGGAAAAGAACAATGGGTAAAAGCTAAAGGAATCAGAATAAAGTATAGACTTCAGCTGATAACAATGAATCAATATTGCTTCATTAATTGTGATAAATGTATCAAACTATTATAAGTTGTTAATAATTTTCTAAAGAGTCTGAAGAGATTAACTGCCATTTATAATTAGCGGATCTTGTTTTTATCCTGATTAGAATAAATTAAGTAAAAAAGACATTTGTAAATCAATCTGGGAAATTTAATTTATGAGCTGCGTATAGATAGTGCCAAAAGATTTACCTTTAAATATGACTGAAATGCCAGAAAATAAAGATGATAATGTCATTGTGGTTACTTTTTTTATTTCTTAGAGACCCAAACTGGATAAGGGTAAAATGACATGTTAATTTAAAATAATTTAATAAAGAAAAAAAGAAAAAAGTGAAGCAAGTGTAGCAAGATCTTGAAAACTGCTGAACCTGGGAGACAGGAGTTTGGGAGTTTGTGACATGATTTTTTTTTCTCCTTCTCACATGTTTGAACAGTTTCATGATATAATCATGACTTTTTCCATAGTGTCCTTTTGATAACTCCTATTCTGCATGTGATTGTAAATATTTTCAATTATGGAATATTCTATCCAAGTACAAATATCTATAATTTGAACACTGCAACCCAATTTTTTAGTATACTGCTTCTTCGATGTCCCTCAATCATGAGATACTTCAAGGCTGGGCACAGTGGCTCATGCCCATAATCCCAGGACTTTAGGTGGGGCCGAGGCAGAAGGATTGCTTGAACCCTGGAGCTTCAGCCCAGCCTGGGCAACAGAGTGAGGCCACATCTCTACAATCAATCAATCAATCATCCAGGTGTGGTGGTACACATTTGTAGTCTTAGCAACTCAGGAGGCTGAGGTGGGGGGATTGCTTGAGCCCAGAAGGTTGAGGCTGCAGTGAGCTATGATCATGCCACTGCACTCCCACCTGGGTAACAGAGTGAGACCCTGTCTCAAAAAATAATAAAAAATAAAAAATAAATATTTCTTAGTCAAGAAATGCTTCTAAGATTTAATAAGTTAATTTCTGAAAAATGCCTAAGTGACATTGCACTGGCATCTATTTCTACTTCTGTTACTAATTCTATCACTAACTTTGATTTTAAAGATCTTTTACCATATTTATCCTTCTGTTAGTGTTGCTATAAAATTTACAATTCTTTTAAGAGTATTCCTCATGTTTTGTTTGGCAGTAATAAAAAGAATAAAATACAAATGTCTTAATTTTCTGAATTGAAAGTAGATACAATAGTTACATTTGATTTGGAAAATTAAATCTGTCCCTCTAAGTAACAAAAGTAACACAGTCAGTAATAGCCCATCTTAAAGAAAGGGAGTTTTATGGTTTTTAAAAATTGCTTTTATATTCCTTCAAACAATTACAGAGTGCACCATATGCCTCTGGAAGGCTTTGCATGTCATTAGCGAAAATCTGGGTGATTCACTTTTCACTTCAACTTCCTACCAGCCCACTTCAACTTCTTACCAGCTCTCCCTCCTGTTCTTCCTTCCTTCTGTCCGTCCATCTGTCCTTCCTTCATTCTGTCCATCCTTCCTCCCATCCGTCCTTCCTTTCTTGCTCTTTTTCTTTCTCCTTCCTTCTTTCCTTCCTTCCTTCCTTCTTTGTTTCCTATGTATCTGTATCTAAGAGTTAATCTTGATTTTGCCCTGTCACCTGTATACTGAGTGACAATAATCTGAATAAAAAAATGTTTAGATTGTCACAATCAGAATTCAGAATCTTCAGGTACATCTCATAACATTTTTGGTCCTCAGCTTCTCCACCTGAAAATGGCAATACAATCCTGTTTGTTTGAAGCCAAGGAATTGGGCTAAATAACTATAACCTTAAGTTATGTAAGTCTCAATGACTAAATTTTATGAAAAATAATTTCTTATTATTGCTTTTTATTAATTGTGTCCAAATGTCATGCACCTGGGATACTTTTAATAGTGCATGACATTTGGACAGGATTTACAAACACAGGCTTTTATTTTATATAAAATTGTAATGGTGCTGATATCAATAATGAATGACTTCAATCCTCAAATTGGTATAAATCCATGAAAGTTAAAAGTTAAAAGTCTGGACTAAATGTTTGTTTTGATTGTCTGTCCTTAAAGCTAAAAGCTAAGTGAACTGTGCAAACCTAACACTCGTCTCACTTTGCATAGGGTTCAGAGGGTTCCTGTCTTCTCGGGAATTATTTCAAAAGGGCACATTACCTAAGCTTTCCTATTTGCAATACAGTCTAGTGGGGGCTTTGTGGAGTATCCCTCAAATACTGGTCTCTGCTAAAATTTCCAGTTGATAGTAAAATATTTTAAAAAATTCTCTAGTTTATTGTGAAAAGCCAAAATGAGAACAGACTTTTTTAAAAAGGAGAATATTTTCCTTTCTCGATTAAAGAACAGACATTCCCCAGTACTCAGGAAATAAGTTCCCTCACTAGCCTGTTACTTTGAAGTTATATAATTTTTCTTTCCTGAGGAATAGATGCTCAGTGAAAAAAGATCTGCAAAACATACAAAAGCATAAACAAGAAAATAATTCATCTAGTGTCTGACCACTCAGAAAATAAAACTGTTAGAATTGCTACATTTCTCCACATTTTTTGTCTTACTTTTTTTTTTTTTTTAGACCGAGTCTGGCTCTGTCACCCAGGCTGGAGTGCAGTGGTGCGATCTCGGCTCACTGCAAGCTCCGCTTCCCGGGTTCAGGCCATTCTCCTGCCTCAGCCTCCCAAGTAGCTGGGGCTACAGACGCCCGCCACCACATCTGGCTAATTTTTTGTATTTTTAGTAAAGACGGGGTTTCACCGTGTTAGCCAGGATGGTCTCAATCTTCTGACCTCGTGATCCGCCCACCTCGGCCTCCCAAAGTGCTGAGATTACAGGTGTGAGCCACTGCGCCCAGCCTTTTCTATCTTACTTTTAAAACAGTATTTTTCTCATGTGCTTTTCCCCATCAGCCTGCAACAGTAAGGATTGTCTCGAAATCAAATCCAGCATCCCTGTCTGCCACTGGGAAGTCCGGGATCCTTATCACCTACTCATCTGACCAGCCCCATCTCTGTCACTAGTCCCTACGGCTCTGCAGCTCCTCCCTCGGCCTCAGCAGGGCACTCCTCACCCTCTGTGTGCTGCAGTGTGGGGCTGCCCTCCTCCCCATCTGGGCTCCCACTCTCTATGCCAGGTCACGCCACCCCTGCACAGAGGCCTCTCTACCTCATGTGAGTTGGGCCACTCCCTGTGCTGCCATCCTCCTTGCCTTTTGTGGGTCTTGACATCCTGCACTGCAGGATTAAACCCTCTGTGGCATTTAACAGCACCAAGTACAATATGAGACATAAGAAATGCCCTCAAAGGGCTGGGCACGGTGGCTCACACCTGTAATCCCAGCACTTTGGGAGGCCAAGGCAGGTGGATCATGAGGTCAAGAGATCGAGACCATCCTGGCCAACATGGTGAAACCCCGTCTCTACTAAAAATACAAAAATTAGCTGGGCATAGTAGTGCATGCCTGTAGTCCCAGCTACTTGGGAGGCTGAGGCAGGAGAATTGCTTGGATCCAGGAGGCAGAGGCTGCAGTGAGCCAAGATTGTGCCACTGCACTCCAGCCTGGGTGACAGAGCGAGACTCCGCCTCAAAAAAAAAAAAAGAAAGAAAGAAAGAAAGAAATGCCTTCAATGAAATCTTCTATTTTACTTTTATAACCTTGTCATTTTATTTTCAGAAAAGGCAAATAAGCAACTATGTCTATGGCAAGGAATGCAGAAACTTGATACATTTACCCTACACTAAAGGTAACCTAGAGGAGTTTTTTGTCTCTTTGTGTTAGGGACCAAGGTACTCAGCACAGTTCTGGAATAGTAGGCCTTCAAAAAACACTTGGTGAGTAAATAAATAAACAAACAGATTCCAGCCATTCTCAATATGTCTATAAACTTTCTGTCATGAGAAATCAGGAGTAAAAGCTGTGTTTGCAGATCCTCCACTAGTCTGTGAATCCAAAAAAAGCACTCCTCTGGGAGGGCACATAGTTTTAAACAGTTCTCTTTATGCTCTACCTCTAAGGAGATAAAGGGTTCTTTTTTTTTTTTTAAGGTACCCCCTCCATTACTCCCAGCAGATGTAACACTTTGAGTATAATTGAACAACATCCTTGTGCAAAAAAATAGATGTTCCTTCCCCTGGCTAGACTCAGCCCCATATACATTAGGGCCAAGGCTTGGCCAGCCAACCATAGACCAGACTTCAGGCCACAGTAGATCATAAGCAACCAATCACAAGCAGTGATCCTAGGTATTTAATACAAAAATCTTTAAATACAAATTACCACTAGTCTGCAAAATTTTTCACAGTATCTCAATATCTAAAACCAGATGCCCAAAGAGACGGAAAATAAGTAACTAGACAGTAGGCTTCTTCACAATAAAAGAAAAAACAGCCCTACCATCAAACTTGGACTTTTTAATAAAACATGTACATTGCATCACTCTAATCAGCAATAAAAAAACTGAGTTTTTAATAGCTTTGATAAACTGCTGCTTGCCTTTTTGATTAAGGCACATGACAAACGAATATATAGATAGTACTGAAATTTTTGTGGTTACCCCATCAAGAAATCTAGCTTCCATAAAATTACTTCATATTGACTATAAAAGTTCCTTTCTCCTGTGTAACACAAGTAAGGATTAACAAAACTGATACAACTGAATAAAATATCAACAAATCAGTGCATACTAATGCAGATTTTGCTTAGCACAAACCATTTTTACTTTTCTACTGAAAGCAGAAGAATCAAAGGACAAAAGCCACATAATTCTGAGTCACGTACAAGACACCAAAAAGAATACAAAGAGAGTACTAAACAGAGATCTTCTTCTAAAATAAAAAAGGTACCAGAATGTATTGCTGTTCCAAGGATCTGCAGTTTCTTCTTCGGGTTCTTTGGTCTTCACAAGTTAATCTTCTGACCACCTCCCTTTGCTCCACTATGTCCTCAAAGCAACAACTCACATTCCTTGTTCCATTGGGTTCCCCCATTAGATTCAGGTTCAATGCACATTCAACTACGTAGCCTTCTCTTCCCTTTGAGAGATGCCCAGTACCTGTGCATTTACCCTACACTAAAGGTAACCCAGAGCAGTTTTTTGCCTCTTTATGTTAGGGACCAAGGTGCTCAGCACTGTTCTGGAACAGTCGGCCTTCAAACACTTGGTGAATAAATAATAAACAAACAGATTCCAGCCATTCTCAACATGTCTATAAACCTTCTGTCACGAGAAATGAGGAGTAAAAGCTGTGTTTGCAGATCCTCTGTACCTCGGATAACTCTCTAGACACAGCCACTACTCAGCCCTTCTCCGATCCTACACCTTTACTTTTTCTGCCTATCCACTCTGTTCTCATAATGTGCCAATCTCTTAAGAAGCTTCTGAAGAGAACTACTCCAAATTACTGAAATTTAAGTACTTCATCTAAATCCTCATAGCATACTTTCTATACTTTCCCTGTGACATTTTTAAACTTCTTCCCTATATCGCAGTCATCCTTGTACATGACTAATATTCCACAATGGATCATAAATTGAGGGTAAAGCCTGTGTATAATTTGTATGTTAATTTTCCAATGTACCTACCATAGTGCCTTACACAGAGCAGATATCCCGTGGGTCTTGGAATAAATATATGAAATATATAAAATGCTTCTATGGAAAGACAAATAAGGAACAAAACTCATACTTTTCAGAACTTACTATCCCAGGAAATTCACTTTTTTCAAGAATTTTTCAGCAGTATTTCTTGCCCTTTGGCTTGTTTTCCTGTGCAGAGATGTGGGACCTCTATCTTTTCCTACTAACTTACCCTACCTCCCCGTGATAGGCCACTAAATTATACTTGCACTTTCTCTTCTTTTAGGACTTTCCAAATCCGATGCCCTACTATTCAATTTTCTCTTTCCTGTCATGATAGAAACAGCATGATGGAGCTATCCATTTACTAACATGCACGCCTTGTCAATCTTCCTTTCAAAGGCAGTCCCGGGAAACAAGGTGGAAGGGAGTACAGAATAACGGAAGAAATAAAGAATTTGTGTATCTGGCCATATTTCCATACTTCCAAGCTTCTCTCTTTTATAAAACCCAAATTAAATGCTGTTGACCTATGAAGTATCTAAAATTTAGTTCAATAAAGGACATTCAATAAATGGAAGTTACTATTACAGGATAGTTAATACTAGTATAATTACCTATTACACAGTCTATATACTACTTTAAATATAACAACCCCAATTTATTTCTGCATTTTTTAAAGATGACAATAAGAAATTGGCAGTTCATTATATAAAACGGCTTGAATGTGGTTTTCTTAAGCAGATGACAACCCACATCAAAGTGCCCTTCTCACCGCACTGCCCCGCATGGTCTTTGCTGGATTAGCAGAAGGGATGGCAGCACTCAGCTCAGGCTCTGGCTTACACAAAAGTACGATGGGGTCACGATGAGATGGGCACCATTCTTTCACTTGTCCACCTGCTTGCACAGCTTTATCTAAAACTGTTCTGAAGTTGGTTCCCTCTGGGAGAAAATAAAAGTTTGCAGAGCACAGAAGTGATTCTAACAGCAACGTATATAGGCTGGTTATATGTTGAGTTCTAGTCTCCAACTTTACATATCTTCCCCTTCTATAGACCCCAATTCACTTAATCATAAAAACAGCTCCTAACAGTCTTTGTGTTCTCGTTTTTGGAAAGATGACAAAATCACTTATAAAATGAAAAGCATAGCTATACCTTAAGATATATTTGGTGGTTACTATCTGCCAAATAAAAGCTAATTAATATTAATCTTTTCCTACAACTCATGAATGTAGGAAGAAATCATTCTCTCCAAAAATTGGTCCATTTATTTTAAAAGTATTCCTCTCTCAAAATAGCAATGTGACTTAAAAAAAAGATTTTTAGAAAAATCTCAATAATATACAAACTTTTTACGAAGATAAATAAAACTAATCTCCAGCCACCATGACAACAGCGTTTACCTCAGCAAGCACAAAATCTTCATCATCAAATTATTAAGAAGCATAAATTTGGCCTCAAAATAACTTAAAGCTCTTTTTTTTTTTTTACCACCCAGGATTCACTACTACATGAAAAAAAAAATTACAAAGCCATAAATGCAATATGCTCTCATTTGTGTTTTTAAAATATGCGCAGGGGCCAGGCATGGTGATTCAAGCCTGATCTCTCATCACTTTGGGAAATGGAGGCAGGTGGATCACTTGAGCCCAGGAGTTCAAGACAAGCCAGGGCAACATGGTAAAACCTCATCTCTGCAAAAAATACAAAAATTAGCTGGGCCTGGTAGCACATGTCTACAGTGTCAGCTACTCAGGAGGCTGAGGTAGAAGGGTTGCCTGAGCCCTGGAGGTTGGCGCTGCAGCGAGCTGTGATCCTGCCACTGCACTCCAGCCTGAGTGACAGAGCAAGACCTTGTCTCAAAAATAAATAAATAAATAAATAAAATAAAGTATGCACAGAGCTTGGAACAGAAAATGAAAGTTGGAGGACCATTTTAACTTTTCACTTTATACCCTTCTTAAGAATCTGTACTTCTGACAATTGGCAGATTACTTTTGTGAACTTTAAAAATCTTTATACTAAAACTGAGGAAAAACAGTTTCGGTAAAAATGAATTTACAACTGAGCCTAATTTAATCAAGCAAAAATGTGGGTCCAAATTGGGAATTTATTCAAATGAAGGTCATTTATACACATTGTTACCTGCTCTTAAAGGCTTATACAGTTCATTGGATGGTGTCCTTTGCCAGAGTTCCTTAAATTTTGCTCTTAAATCATTATCAGTTGCTTCTTCTTCATCCAACAACCTTAATGACTTTAAAAGGAAGCAAAAAGAACCCTGAAATGTCATTTCTGGTATAAAAAATTTAATGCATTTAATAAATGTTCATACACAATATAAGTGAGAATTTGGTGAGATGGGAATATTAGGTTAGAATATAAATCGACTTTTTTCTTGCAGACATCTGTTATAATGCATTTAACAAAAAGTCTTATAAATTTAAGGCTGAATTAGCTATCACGTTTCTCAGTAAAAAAAAAAAAAGGAAGAATAAATAAGAGACTATTTACATCCATATATCAATTTAAAAAGAGTTTTAAGATTAAAATAAATAAATAGAAGCCATAAACAAAACAAAGGGGAAAACTGATTACATTAAAAAATAAAAGATTTAGACTTTCATTCCAATACAACAAACAGAAAATTATGTTTAATATATTTTTAAGTGCCTTCTAACGAGTAGATAAGATGACAGGATAGTTGGGGGCCAGAAACACAAGGAAATACTAATCTACCAGTAGACACAGTGCTAGCACCAACAATATATCACAATCCCTGATAGCTTAGGACAAAGAATAGCAAACTTCTGTCAAACACCACAGAGTAAATATTTTAGGCTTTCTGGGCCACAGTCTATGGCATACAGAATTCTTCTTTTTTGACAATGCTCTAAAAAAGATAAAAATTATCCTTAACTAGTGAACCACACAAAAGTAGGCCACAAGCCAGCATTGGCCCACCATCCATAGTTCACCAGCTGTGTAGTTCACCATTGACTTGGATTGTGAATTTAGAAAATTCAAGAAGAAACATAGGTAGGGACAATAAAAGGTGAGAGGTCAGATCAAAAGCACTCTCCACCCTCAAACTGGTATACTTCCAAATAGGTGATTCTCAAGTTAAAACAGAAAACTGCCCTACAGAAGAAAACATGCCTGTCTGGATCTTGGCTGTAAAGAAGAAAGAAAAAAAAAAAAAAGGAAGTATTATCTGAGATTCCTGATCAAAAGCCTGAACTTGGGACTAGAAACCACACTATCTGTGTGACACAAAGTCCTAAGATAAATTACTACTATAATTAAAAGATTATAAAAGAAAGGAAAAAACCTCTTAAGTTTGAGGAGGTGCCAGGTATATAATGCCTTTTTATGGCAGAAGCAAACACAAATTCTTTCTAGAATTCACCTTAAACCCAGATCTCAATGAATTCCCACCAATAAATTACAGGAAATATGAATGCACAATCAAAACTCACTGAACACTAAATGCAATTCAGTATTCTGTACTGGTTCTTGGAACAGAAGGAGGAACATTGGTGGAGTAACTGGTAAAATCTGAGTAATAATACTGTACCAATGTCAATTTCCTAGTTTTAACAAATGTGCCATGACCGCATAAGATTTTAACTTTCAGGGAAGCTAGGTGAAAAATATACAGGAACTTTCTACACTAAATTTGCAAAGTCTCTGTAAATCTGAAACTATTTTTTAAAGTTTTAAAAAACAGTAACAAAAAAACTGAACACAACAGAAAACAAGCCACCATAACCAAGAATCAGCAAAAATTACAAATCGTAGAATCAAACTCACAAAAACTACAGATATTGGAATTATAAGATAAAAAATATAAAATAAATATATTTAATATATTTTAAGAAATTAGGGATAAATTAAAGGGTTTAACCTTCCAGGTTAAGACAAATTAAATTAAAAAGAAAAATCTTGCTACATGCTATGTATCAAATAAATCAATAATTACAAAGACTGAACAGTTTGTATGATAGTTGATTTCTCATAGTATACTAGTTTTACACAGTGCTCATTTGAGTTTCATTAATGTGTACTCACTTACCCTTAAGATAAGAATGAAATCCATTCTCACTCAACCAGAATTTCTCTTATGCTAAAGAGAAGGCTCTGGGCCACAGTAAATTCACCAAAGTGATGAATACTAACTACACCGTGAACACTAGCATGAGGAAGTGTCCAGTCCCAATCCCTGCTGGACATCAAGGGTTCACAGTGTTTATACTTGAAAAGCAAATCTTATAAAACATACCTCATCTAGGATTTCTCTATTTCGTTGCAGTAATTCAGGCAGTTCTTTAATCAACTGATCAACAGTCTGGATGTCTCCCTGTTCAATCACAGATCTGGATTTAGTCAATATAGACTGAGGTACAGTGTCTCCAGACACATCTTCAATTGCTGCTGGAAGATTAAGGGAAGCTAGCACCCTGAAAAAATGAGATACTATGTTATATTGAAGTCTAAAACAATTTAACTCCTCATCAATATTTACTTTATTTAATTTAATCTTCTATAACCAAATCAACAGCAATGGAGTTAGCACCCAGAAAAACTGGATAAGCCCTATCAATGAAAAACATAGCAAAGATTAACAGAAAAACAAAAAAATCAGTGATTGATAAAATTAAACCAAAATCATTAAAAAATTAAGTTCACAATTCAGAATTAAAAGCCAAAAAATAGGCTGGTGCAGTGGCTCACACCTGTAATCCCAGCACTTTGGGAGGCCAAGGCAGGGGGATCACCTGAGGTCAGGAATTCGAGACCAGCCTGACCAACATGGTGAAACCCCATGTCCACTAAAAATACAAAAATTAGTCAGGCGTAGTGGTGAGCACCTATAATCCCAGCTACTTGGGAGGCTGAGGCACAAGAATCACCTGAAGCTGGGAGGCGAAGGTTGCAGTGAGCCGAGATCTCACCACTGCACTCCAGCCTGGGCAACAGAGTAAGACTCCATCTCGAAAAAAAAAAAAAAGCCAAAAAATAAGAAAAACTATGACCGCATTAAAATATATTAGGTATCGTTGGCTTACAGTTCAAACTTCTTTCAGTCTAAGTAATTAAAAGTCAAAAATTCTATCCTAAAAAAGCAGTCTTTTATACTTTTGATTGTTATAGCATCTCTAACAAGTCAGAAACAATACACAAAATAGTTATGTTTTTCTTTTTTGCTCTCCTTCAACAGAATCAGTAGTTATAATTTCACATCACCTAGGCAAAATGTCAACAAAAATAGATGATCTAAGTATTCATTACAGAATCTTCATCTGTTCTCAGTTTTGTAGCACAATAACAATTCCTCAGTTATTTCATTTACATGATGTGGAAGGGAGGTCAATATCCCTACCCACTATGTAAAGACAAAAAGGCAAATGAAATGATGTAATACAATGAACTCCTCAGAAAACAAGCTCTGTAAAATCTCAGACTGCCTGTTTATCATATGCTAGAGTAAACTTACATTCCTCTCTTGTTAAAGAAAAATGATGGTAAAATCCATGCATTAATCAAAACTGAAAACTTGAAAAGGCAAGCCAACTACGAGAGAAATACAGCTGGCCCTTGAACAGCACAGATTTGAACTATGTGAGTCCATGTTTATGTGGACTTTCACCTCTTTCACCTCCGCCAGCTCCAAGACAGCAAGACCAACCCTCCTTCCTCCTCTTCCTCAGCCTACTCAAACATGAAATAGACAAGGACAAAGACCTTTATGATGATCCACTTCCATTTAATCATAGTAAATATATTTTCTCTTCCTTATGATTTTCTTAATAGCATTTTTTCTCTAGCTTATTTATTACAAGAATATACTATAGAATACATATACAAAATATATGTTAATTGACTGTTTATGTTATCGGTAAGGCTTCTGGTCAACAGCAGGCTATTAGTACTTAAGTTTTGGGGACTCAGAAGTTATATGCAGATTTCACTGTGCAGGGGGGTCAGCACCCATAACCCCTATGTTGTTCAGTGTCAACTATATTCTCAATTATATGTATCTGACAAAGCACTTGCCTCCAAAATATGTAAAGAACTTTTTAAATATTAAGAAAAACTCAGTTTTAAAAACTGAGAAAAAGATTCCAATAGACACTTTACAGAAAAGATATGAATGGCTAGTAAGCACATGAAAAGCTGTTCAGTATCATTAGTAATTAGGAGAATGCAAATTAAATCACAGTGAGATTCTGCTACACACACACTAAAGTAGCTAAAACTAAAAAGACTGACAGTAGCAAGTATTGGTGAGGATGCAGAACAACTGTATTTCTCAAACAGTGCAGATAGGATATAAAATGGAACAACCGCTTTGGAAAACAACCTGGCAATTTTGTATAAAATTAAATATGCTAACCACACAACCTAACAATTCCACTCCTAAGTATTTACCCAAGAGAACTAAAATATGTCCACACGAAGATTTATATGTGAATGTTCATAGAAACTGAAATGTCCATTAACAGGTGAGTTAACAAACTGCTCTATAACCATAAAATGGAATACTGCTCAGCCATAGAAAAGACTCAAATTGATACACATAACATAGATGAATCTCAAAAACAGTAGCTAAGTGAAAGAAAGCAAAACACATTCTAAGTGTATACTGTACATACTGTAAGTACTGTATATGTATATGCTAGAATGATTACACGTATTTTAAACTGTATAAAAAGTAAAACGAAATTTAAGACAGGGAGCAGATCAATAGTGGCCAGGGGCCAGAAGAGGAAGGACTGGGAAAGGGGCATGAGACAATTTTTTTAGGGTAACAGTAATGTTCTCTATCTTAATCATAGTGCCGATTACATGGGTACATACATTTATCAAAACTAACTAAATGGCCAGGCACGGTGGCTCATGCCTGTAATCCCAGCACTTTGGGAGGTCAAGGCAGGAGGATCACTTGAGCCCAGGAGTTCAAGACCAGGAGCCCAGGAGTTCAAGACCAGCCTGGACAACAAAGTGAGATCTCGTCTCTTTAAAAAAATCAAAAAATTAGCCAAGTGTGGTGGCTTGCACCTGTGGCCTCAGCGACACAGGAGGCTGAGGCAGGAGGATCACCTGAGCCCAGAAGGTTGAGACTGCAGTGAGCCATGTTTAATGTTTACACCACTGCACTCCAGCCTGGTGACAATAAGACCCTGTCCCAAAAAACAAAACAAAACAAAACAAAACAAAAATATATATATACACACACACACACACATATACATATAATAATTGAACTGTGTACTTAGAATAGGCGTATTTTGTGTGTGCAAAATATACCTACAATTTTTTTAAACCAATGAATTATTTTCTTAGTATTCAATCCATCAGAAACAAAAATCGGTTCAGAACACTAAACGTACCATGTATCTGAGTTCATTTCTACTTCTCATTTCCCCCAAATAAATATCTCTTAAAATACAAATTTTTAGTCAAATATCCTCACCTTGTTTCTATAATTTCTTCCAACTATATTTGCTAAAGCTTCATAAATACAGTGTCCACCAAAAATAGTTGTAAGTGTGTGTCTACATTTTCTATTTTATATACTCTTGACATTTAGCTCTAAGCTCAGAAACTAAAATGTTCATAAACTAAAGAACAACCAAACGGAAAACTTTAGGCTCTAAAATTAAGCTCTACCTACCCATTTGCCAAAGTGGTGGCTTCTCTCATCTGAACAATTGATCTGTTACCAAATCGGCTTTCCTCTGATCACAGGCAGCCAAAGACTGCTGCACTGACACGGGAACCATCTTCTCAAACAGATCTAAAATTAGGAAGAGAAATTACAACAAAATTTTAAGACAAAAACCCAGACTGTAAAAGTGACTGTTCATATTTTCTTTCCAATATTCACATAGTCCATACATATTTGATATTTAAAGATCAAAATATCAATAGTCTATTGACATTTAAAGATCAAAACGAAATCACTATTTAAAGCACAATGATAAAGAGCATGTTTAGATCACTACATTCACGGACAATGGTGACAATGAAAAGTTTCTTCTTTGAACTTAATTTTCTTTAACTTTTTCAGATGTGTTCATCACTGAGTCTGAGGGATCTTCAGTGACGCTGTTCATTTGTTGATTAAACTGAATGAGGGGCCGGGAGCAGTGGCTAAGGTCTGTAATCCTAGCACTTTGGGAGGCTGAGGCAGGCGGCTCACCTGAGGTCAGGAGTTCAAGACCAGTCTGGCCAACTTGGCGAAACCCCATCTCTACTAAAAATACAAAGTAGCCGGTGTAATGGTAGGAGCCTGTAGTCTCAGCTACTGGGGAGGCTGAGGCAGGAGAATCGTCTGAATCCAGGAGGCGGAGGTTGCAGTGAGCTGAGATTGCACCACTGCACCGCAGCCTGGGCAACAGAGCAAGACTCAGTCTCAAAAAAAAAAAAAAAATTGATTGAATGAGTCACGGCAGCAGGATTCCATTTCTGGCTCCAACACTTCCTAGCTATGTGACCTTGAGGAAATTACTTAACCACTCTGTGCATCAGTATCCTCATCAAATAGGGATAATAACAGTACCCATCTCAGGGCACTTGTGAAAACTAATGAGCTAATATTTGTAAAGTGCTTAAAGAGTGCCTGGCACATGGTAAACTCTTTGTGTTTGCTAAATAAACATATAATCACCCTTTCTCAGTAACAGAATATTCTCCTTGGGATCTCAGCTAGAGGCTACCATCTGTTGTATACATTTGTATACATCTACAATATAATAACATTTATTTATCTCATACAAATACCACTCCAGAAGTTTACATGTTTAAAGAAATAGGCCGGGCATGGTGGCTCATGCCTGTAATCCCAGCACTTTGGGACACCGAGGCAGGTGGATCACCTGAGGTCGGGAGTTCCAGGCCAGCCTGACCAACATGGAGAAACCCCGTCTCTACTAAAAACACAAAATTAGCTGGGCATGGTGGCAGGCACCTGTAGTCCCAGCTACTTGGGAGGCTGAGGCAGGAGAATCACTTGAACCCGGGAGGCAGAGGTTGCAGTGAGGGAGATAGCACCACTGCATTCTAGCCTGGGCAACAAGAGTGAGACTCCGTCTCAAAAAAAATAAAAAAAGAAAAAAAAAAGAAATATTTTTGTGGTTTATTTTTACATTTAATTAATTAATTAATTAATTTATTTATTTATTTATTTATTTTTGAGAAAAGATCTCACTCTGTCACCCAGGCTGGAGTATGGTGGCACGGTCTCAGCTCACTGCAACCTCCACCTCCTGGGCTCAAGCGAGCCTCTCACCTCAGCCTCCAGAGTAGCTAAAGCCACAGGCATGCACCATCACGCCCAGTTAATTTTTTTTTTTTTTTTGGTAGAGACAGGGTTTCGCCAGGTGCACAGGCTGGTCTCTAACTCCTGAGCTCAAGCAATCTACCCATTTCAGCCTCCCAAAGTGCTAGGATTACAGGTGTGAGCCACCACATCCGGCCATATTTCTTTATTTTTAATGGCAGCGTCTTAAATAACAAATGTTAACAAAATGACAAGTGCTACAGTGTTAATCAAACACACAGTTTCAAGTCTTCTAACTATTGTATACTTTACATATGCTTTATTATTGTTTACTTTCCATCTTAACATTGCACTGACACAATACAATATTTATTCTCATATTCATTTTAAATAACATGAATACAAATTATATTCAAAGCATACAACAGCAATTATGTGATTTTTAGCTAGGAAAAACACAGTAAACTAGAGAAAAATGAGATTAAAGTGTGTCTGAATAACTGACATACCAGTAAATTTCTGACTGATGGGTACATTGACTGGGGTAGATTTCACAAGTGTGGCTTTGCCAATAGGATCTAGATCTTTAAGGTCTGGAACTCGATCACGATAAATGAAGTCATTATCCTTCTTTGCTGCAGTAAGGGAACAACTGATTTTGTCAGAAAAATCCTTCACATTAACATATTCATCATAGCGAGACGCCACTGTTTTAATCAGTTCTGCTGCACGCTAAAAAGAAAAATGTCAACAACAACAACAAAAAAAGAGGGAGATGATTTTCTTTCTCTTTCCCCACCAAATATTTAAGCATTGGTTTCAACAAAAAAATCTTTAATTCGAAGACTTGCATTTCCAGCAACGTGGCTGACAGGATTACCTGGAAATTCTCCGATCACAAAATACCTGAAAACTGAAGGATAATACCAACAGCTATCCCTATAAACACCCAGGCAAATTATCAAGATAATAAAAGAAATCCATGAGCCAATCAGTATAAACTGACATTGAAGAAAGCTGGCTGTTGGGTTCTTTCTTTCTTTCTTTCTTTTTTTCAGACAGAGTCTCACTCTGTGACACCCAGGCTGGAGCACAGTGGCGCGATCTTGGCTCACTGTGACCTCCACCTCCCAGGTTCAAGCAACTCTCCCACTTCAGCCTCCCAAGAAGCTGGAATTACAGGTGTGCACCCCCACGCCAAGCTAATTTTTGTATGTTTTGGTAGACATCGGGTTTCATCATATTGGCCAGGCCAGTCTCCAACTCCTGATCTTAAGTGATCTGCCCAACTCAGCTTCCCAAAGTGCTGGAATTACAGGCATGAGCCACTGTGCCCTGTCTGGCTGTTGGGTTATTTCTATATCGAAAAAATTAGCAGTTAAAACTTATTAAAGGCCCTCATGGAGACCTGAAACAAGGGTCTTGAAACCACACAACACAGAGAATTGAGATGCACCTCTTTCACTCCTTCACATGAAGGCAGGAACCTCAAAGGGCCTAACTCTCAGTGAAATGGTGGATCTGAAAAAAATTATCCAACAACACAGGAAGTGAACAACATGTCAACATCAGTAAGAAATTTTTTTTTAAGTTTGGCCTTATAAAAAATGAACATAAGCCACATAAAATTTAGGTGGTATTAGGTATAGTGACACCATATAAAATAGACAATAAGGCCAAAAGCATTATTAGGGATAAATATAACACATGATCTTTTAATATTTGCCAATTTGCCAGAAAGATGTAAAATTTCTTATATTTTGCATGTAATAGTATCTACATCAACAATTATAATGAGAAATTGATACATTTACCCATAATCAAAGTGGAAGATTTTAACATATCTGTCTCAGCAATGGCTGGACCAGATTTTAAAAAAGTGTAAGATTACAGAAGATTTGAGCAACACAATTAACAAGTTTGGTTTACCAGACATAGAGAACACTAGACTCCACAAATAGAGAATATATTATATTCTCAGGCATATAGAAAGCATCTACATCTATAAAATGACCAGATGAAGAGATAAGGCAAGTCTAAAACACCAACATTACAAGAATACAAAAATGGTTTAATACTAGAAAATCTACTTATATAATTCTCCAAAATAATAAGTTAAAAAATCAAATTTCTCCATAGATATTGAAAAAGTATTTGATAAAATTCAATATTCTTGATTTTTTAAAATCTTAGTAAAATAGACATTATAGTTCCTTAACATGATACAAATCTTAACCTCCAAAGCTGGTACCATGCTTAGAGAAAGACAACCAAAACAAAACAAAAGCTACCCTTCAGTGTAAACTAGGAAATGGGAAATTGCACAAATTTAAATCACTTTTTAAATTTGTAAATCAAATTTGATTTGTAAATGTGGTTGAACCCTCCCCCAAATAGCAAACACCAGTACCAGAACCGCAGGTGCTCTATACACAGAGGGGAAGACAGGGAAGGGCCAAGGCTGCCACCCTAAGTTCAAACTACTTTCAGCAAATCTGAAAACAACAAAACAGGATGAGAAAACCTTGCCAGGTGATGGTAAAGGCAAAGCCAACTGGCCCCTCTCATGCCACCAGGGGATCACAGAAAAAAATGTGATGCTGAGGGGCCTCATCCCAAGAGAGCTGCTGAGAAAGAGAAGTAGACAGATTAACTAAAAAGACAGGGTTTCTAGGGGAAGCAGAAAGAGACAACAGAAAAGTAGGGAGGGAGAAGAAAGGGCATAAGCACTCGGAAAATGCCAGCAAAATATAAACCCGAAAAGTAGATGCATCAACTTGAAATGCAAAGGCTGTGAGGAATTCAGGGAAGCACAGGTACAGAGGTAGTGGGATTCTTCCTAATCCAGGGTAGGCTTTAAGAGCCAGAGAAGTGGACCTTAGGAGGGAGCCCTTAACACAATGATGCTTGTAAAGCTAACCCTGCCCATTTCCCCACACAGGAACCTCCAGCAAAATCAATCTCATTCAAACATAAGTAACTGAAAAGGCAACTCATCTCTCAATACAAAAAAAAATAAGGAAAAAGCTGAAAACAAGCAGTACATCTTTCCAGTAGATGATGAAAGCTCACCAAAGAAATAGTGCCGCAAAGTAGATGAAAACAGCATGCTAAAAACTAAACTAAACTAAAACACTTAAGAACACAATGACAGTACCAAAAGAACAGAGGACTGGATGGCCCAAACCAGAGCGAGTGATAGCCAAATAGCAAAAGAATATGAAACAGGAAGTGACAGAACTCACAAAAGTAAAGAAAAATATAAATTTATTTAAGAAAGCAAGACTGAGACATTTATACAAGGAGCAAAAGGGAAAACAGACATCACAGAAATCATAGTAAAAAACATACAGAACAAGAAAAAGTGAAGAAAACTCAACACAGAAGTTGGGAAGGAGGAGGCTGTTACAAATTAAAGATTTAGAGGGCATATCAATCAAATGCAAAGTGAGGACTTTGTGTGGATCCTGATTTGAACAAACAAGACCCCTGAGAAAAAAATCAGGGAGAACTAAACTACATGTAGATAATACTGGATTATGACTATTAACTACTAATTCATATTAATATTAATTTTGCTAGATTGGGATAATGACCCATCTAGCAAAATTTCTTCATTTTTTAAATTTTTGTTCTTTAATTTTTTTAAATCTTTATCTCTTAGAGACACAGGCTAAAAAACTTAAGAATGAAATGATACATGAGATAGTTGTAAAATACTCCAAAAAAATAAGGAGGAAAGGAGAAATAGCTAAAACACAAAATAGCGAAATACTCATAATCACTTAAGTTGGGTAACAGAAATTCAATGATTCATACTTTTATATATGCCTGACCATCATAGTTACACAACTATACTTTTATATATATTTTCCGTCATAGTTAAATGAAAGAAAATTCATATGAAGAAACATATGCAAGAATAGTCAGGAAAATCCAGAAAATGACAAAATTCAGGAAACAAGCAAGGACAGGCAGGAAAATTCAAAAAACGAGAGATAATACCTATCAGACATTAAAACAGTCTAAAGTATAACTAAAATGATATGGAACTGGAGTATGAGCAGATAAACAAGTCAATGAAACAATAAAAGCAGAAATAGATCCCAATATATACCATGAATCTAATGTGTGATAAAGTCAGAATCTCAGATCAGTGAGGTAAACAAGGCTATTATAATAAATGGTGTGGGGACAACTGGCTAGCCATTTGGAAGAAGACTTTAAAACTGGATCCATACCTAGCACCACACATCAGGATAAATTCCAAGTGGATCAACAATCTAAATATATAACAAATTACAGATGTATTTATATTTTGCTATCGGTAATCCCATTTCTATTAAATTATTTAAGATATACCTGCTGCTATGTAAGGGACTGTGCTCCCCAAATTTCGTATTTTGAATCCCTAACTCCTAATGTGATGGTATTTGAACATGGGACCTTTGGAAACTAATGGGGTTTAGATGAGGTCATGGAGGTGGGGCCTCACAGGGCGTTAGTTCCCTTACAAGAAGAGACACCAGAGGGCTTCCTCTTGCTGTTCAACATATGAGGATACAGAGAAAAGGCCATCTGTAAATCTCACCAGAACATGACCATACTGGCACCCTGGCCTTGGATTTCCAGGCTCCAGAACTATCAGAAAATAAATTTCTGTTGTTTAAACCACCCAGTCTATGGTGTTCTTATGGCAGCCTAAGCTAAGACACCTGCTGAAGTACAAGATAACTTGTGTACATGAGTTTTTACTGTAGCATTGTTTATAATAGTGAATCTTGGAAACATTCAAGTATCTAGCAATAGGAGACAGCAATAAACTGTGGCTCACACAGTGAAGTACAATGCAGCTCTATGGATGGTCTCCCTATTGCTGAATTAAGATGAAGAGATCTCCAGGATACATTGTTACATGAGAAAAGAAGGTACACAACACTGTATATATTAATAGCATACCAGCACTTCAGTAAGAATGAGAAGTGAGAATGTGCAATGCGTGTGTGCTGTGTATGTATATATTTGCTTCTATTTCAAAGAAAGAAAAAAAAAACAAGAAATTAATGGAAATTAACTATGGGGCAGTGGGAATAATGGATGGAGAGAACAGGATAGAGGGAAAAAGAGGAACAGGAATTGAACTATATAACCTTATATATACCTATTTTCCCAATTTTGAAAAATTTCAAGCTCACAAAATAATTATCTAGGTTCAACAATTACCATTTTGCCACATTTGCTTTATCTATTTCTTTCCCATACAAACACATAATCACATACCTTTTTTTCTTTTATTGCAGGACTATCTTAAACTGAAGTTAGATGTGATGAGCCCTCATCCCTAAACACATCAGCAAGTATTCTATAAGGACAATCTCCTTAATACCTACAACCTGGTATCATAACTAAGATAACAATACTTGTACAAAATCAGATTTACAATCTTGCTAGGTCCCTCATTAATGAGTCAAATAAATCTTTGACATGTAGTCATTCTATGTGAGTCATGTTTTTATATCTGTGTATGTGTGTGTGTTTTTCTATATCTTTTTGAAAATTGTATTTCACCATCTTTGAAGATCCACCAAGATGACCAAGAAGATCCATCTTCTGGGGCCACATAAACTGCACTGTTCAAGAAGTGCAACTCATGAGCTGTATTAAGCTCAGGTACAATTTTTCTTGGCCCCAGAAGTGATTCCAAGCAGTAATTTTACCTTTGCTGCCATTTTATCTACTGTTTTGATTTTCCTGATTGTGACTTTATTTTCATTTCTGGTTTGCACAGGACCAATAAGTTATTTCTCTTTGCTAGTAGCCATAACTAGAAAGTTGGTTTAAGAGTGTGACCTCCTAAGATCTCTGTCAGCATCATGGGGGATTATTCTCTACTGAGTGACAAACTACAGCCAATATGGTTTATTGGTCAACTTCTTGTCTGTTCTGTTTGCCTTCTTGGGAGTGTAAATCAATTAAAAAATATTTCATGCCTACTGGAAAGAATAACTGCCCTTTGAAATATGGATCAGTGAGTGTGTTCTGTGTTAACTTTTTTTTTTTGAGAAAGTGTGTCACTATATTGTCCAGGCTGGCCTCAAACTACTAGCCTCAAACGATCCTCCCACCTCAACCTCCCAAGTAGCTGTACTACAGACAGGTGCCATCACACTCATCTTCTGTCTTAACTTTAACCTATAACTAAAGCTGTAAAACTAAAGCTGCAAAATCTACGTGTCTATAACTGAGGAAAAGTTTTTACCTCCCTCCCACTGTGTGAATTTGAAATAGTTTCCTTTTTCAGGGGTACTTAGAAATGAGATTAAATTTCAAAAGGAGTTCTTTCTCTGACTGATTTATAGAGACTAAATATGGGCTTATTTAAATCTAATAGTCCCAGAAACCAGAAAATAAAGAAACTAAACTTATAATTTAAATATGCTAGCCTTAAAAAAAGAATCCTTCCCACAAATTCCTTGTTCAGCATCATTTTTATATATGAATCTAAGTTACTGTAATCAAAGTGAAGCCCCAGACAAATCTGGGTTTGACTTTTTTTAAAAAAAGTCTTTCTCTGATTTGGTCACTGTGAGATGTTTTCCCACGAAAAGGCTAATTAATTAATCTGAACCTCCTAAACAACATTTCCATTGTTATGGTCTGAACGTGTCCCCCAAAGTTCATGTGTTCCCAATCCCAAAGTGTTGGGACGTGGGGGCATAATAAGAGGTGATGAGGTCAAGAGGACTCCACCCTCATGAATAGATTAATGTCATTATCATGGGAGAGGGCTAGTTATCAAGAGAGGGGCTTCATTAAGCAGTTCGGCTCCCTCTTGTTCTCTCTCACTCACTAGCACTCTCTTGCCCTTCTACATTTCACCACGGGTAACACAGCACAAAGACCCTCACCAGGTGGCAGCACCTTGATATTGGACTTCTCAGCCTTCAAAATTGTGACAAATTTCTGTTCTTTATCAATTACCCAGTCTGTGGTATTCTGCTATAACAGCACAAAATAAACCAAGACATCCATAGTATGTTCTAAAAATCAGTACATATTTAAACTTCCCTAACTCAAATGCCATAAGTCATCTTTCTATCCTCTGTCTACCAATACTCAAAACACAAACAACTTGTACAAACAGCTCTTGTTCCTGCTGGCAAGTTGCCTCAGGTGCCATAATGTCACAGCAAGTTTCTGATAACCCCAATGCCAACAGTATGAACACAACTGCATAGAAGGTACTCGGCTGTTCACAAGATATATATATATATATATGCACACACATCTCTCCACTGTCCTCCTCAAGTTGTGGAAGTATATGCCCCAGTTTAGACAAAGACCAGGCCACAAGTTAAACACTACACATACTCCTGGAGCATGGCAATTAACTTAGAATTATTTTTACACTAAAATAAACATGAATAAAAAAGAGAACTGAATGCAAATTTTGCATGAATTTTTCAGATAAAATATGAGACCTCAAAAAAACATGCAGTAAAGTCTAAAGATAAAAACAATCTGGAGATGGCAATGAATTTAGAATTATTTTTACATTAAAATAAACATGGATAAAAAAGAGAATTGAATGCAAATTTTGCATCAATTTTTTAGATAAAATATGAGACCTCAAAAAAACATGCAGTAAAGTCTAAAGATAAAAACAATCACTTGTCACTGCTGATGGGGTGATGAATGGGAAAGGTTTTTATGGGCAAACTTGGAAATCTTACTAGGGTAAAAAAGAGAGACCCAAGTTAGTTACTTAAATATTTATTACCAAGAGACTCACTTGTAACCTTGCAATTTCCTCTCCAAATGTCTTGTGCTGTTTTGCCGGGATAGACTGATGGCACTCAGCACTGGCCTGCATGATACAGTGCTTGGCAGCCAAGACAGGGAACACCTCCTGGAAATAAAATACTGACCAGGAGAGAGTCCAACCACACAAACCACCACAGACAACATGGGATGCAGGAAGAAAGAGGAGAAGACGACAGAAATTACAATCACCCCATTCATGACTTAGAGATTAAGGTTAGTCATTAGGTGTAAACAGAGAAGACATGATTTTGTGTGGATTGAAATCTATGAATTAAATTTTTTTCTTCCAATTGAAGGGGTTTTTTTTAATTGTTAACTGAAGCCAATTTAGGCTTTTACAATTCTCTTTAATTGATCCGTGAAGTCAACATTTTGTTTACAAAAAGAAAGAAAAGCATGCATTATTAGAAAGAGAAGTAGAATGGACACTCACAGAGGAACACCAAGCACAGGGCTTTAGACGCTTTCTTATGAGCCCTTACCCAGCCTGCAGAGTTAACTAAACCATCATTACTCACATATACCAATGAAGTTGCTCTATAGATGACTGTTTCATCATGTTTTTAAAAAAAAGACAGTAAATTCTCACTTAAATTCATATCCTAAGAGGTTTCTTACTAAAGATGATTTTAGCCATATAAAAATGATTTACTATCATAGATACACTAATATTTCAGTATCACATACTCAAAAACATATCATAGACAAATGCACTAAGTATATGACCAATGATAATGATAAACTGTTATTTTGCCTATTTGTTTTGAAAATAATTCCAGGCAAAATTAATTTTAAAAGATCCAAAGACATAAAGCAGGAAAGCAATTATACTAGTAGTGGCTCTTCCAAAATGTCAAAATCTAACCTGTAACCTCACTGCTTTTAGGAAGTATATGATATTAAAAAAATCCAAGGAATTAGGCTAGACAATCACTATCTAAACAAAAAATGTAAGAGAATCAAAAACTGAATTACTACCTTGGGTGCTTTCCTGTCTCCCAGGGAATAATTTCCTACCTTCCTGGATCACTACTTGCAGACATTTCAGTTTTTAACTAGAATATGAAAACACCTTATGAGCTTTATTAGTAAAAAGGAAAAAATAAAAGACATCTAAATTTCAAACTACACTCATGCCAGTTCTCAGGGTAAGGCTGGAGCAACTTGGTTCTGAAAAAGGAGATTTTCAAGGAATACCAGCAATGCTGCAGAGGTAGCTTCCAAGTCTTTTGTAGGTGACTTTCTTCTCTCCATGACAGGACTGAACTAATGGCCCAACAGGATGTAACGGAACACTGTGCAGCTGAACGTGAGGTCTTTCAGAGGTAAAAAACATGAGAGGAGATCCCAAGTCTCTTTTTAAGAGGAAGGCTGTTAATACCCAAGAGTCCTGGGCAAATTTCTGTTAGGTTCTTGGTGTATCTTAAATCCCCAGGAATCGTCACATTAATTCCTTATTGATCATTTTCTGAGTAATAAGTACCGTTAATGCACTTATGTGCATTTTTACTTCACCCCCAAGTTGTCTGCAATTTTTTAATGTACAAAGATTCCTGAATATGACTTATAAATCAATAAATTCCCCTACCAAAAAAATCATGTAACAGATACCATATGATGAAACTAATTCCTTGAACATTTCTGAAGGAAGTAGTTGAAACATATATTTCACTCCATCTTTAAGTTTTCTTTATTAATCATTCCAAATTTACTAGTGATTTCCTTTGTCATTAACAAATGATCATCACTGAATAGTCTTTTCAATTGTCACTTCAGAAAGGTTCACATTAAGACATTATACTTCCTGTGATATGTAGTTTAAGATGGTTGCTTTTCCTTAGCTGTCCATTAGCAGCCCAATTTTTTATCCCTGTTGCCAAAACTGAATTCTAATCAAAGTATCAGATGAATTTGTTAAGTTTTCTTTTCCTTTTCTCTTTATGTCTGTTTTTGCACTTCAAGACTCATCTTTGAGAAAACAGGACAATAATTAAAACTGTGAATAATCAACATGCTCAAGTATACATGCTTGTACCAAATCACCAATGATTCAGAACTACACAATGCCTTGATTTGATAAAAGTATTGAAAACAGATGGTCAACATTTTCCAGAAAGAGTTCTAACTTGGAAAAACCAGTTTAGTAAAAGGTAAAGACAAAAGCATCCCTAAATATAAAAGAATTGTTCATGCATCTTAAATTAAAAAAAAACTATTTCTACTATATACTTCAGATAACTCTATTAAAACTTCAAATTTCTTTATAAGTTTCAACTTGCTTCTTATACACAAAAAAGTCTAAATACTTCCACATGCAAAGTAAACAAGTGTTTATAAAAACAATAACTGACCTTGGGGAGAGTATCTTTGTATTGACACTGTTTGAAAGCATCACCAAAATAATCTGCAGCCTGATTAGCCAATTTAGCTACGATGGCATCTTTCATTTTATCTGGAATACAATATGAAGGTTGACCATTATAATTAAAATAAATATGAGCTAATCTGACATGTCTCAGTATAAACACTGAGATCACAAGTTTGTACACACATCTTAAAACATCTTTCTTGATGAAATCACATTTTCGCATAAAATTTAAAACAGACAAAATAGATTAGTGGTTGCCAGCAGTGGGGGAAAGGGGAATGAGGAGTCACTGCTAATGGGTACACAGCTTCTTTTTGGGATGATGGTAATGCTCTAAAATAAGATAGTGGTAATCAAAACTCTACAAATATACTAAAAATCTTATGTTGTATACTTAGAAAGGGTGAACTTTAGCGTATATAAATTCTATCTCACTATAAGCTGTTATTTTAAAAGAAAAAAGTATTCCAATTCCTATTTCTTCCACATGATAACTTAACCTCTTATTTTCAATTTCAGCCCATATTATATATTCAGCCCATATTTCAATCTCTCATGCTAACTTATATGCCTTATAAGAATTATTCTTCTTCCCTCATTCCCAGGGCCAGGGACTGTGCCTGGATCATTCCTTCTTGTCATTTAGGTCTACTTTAAAGAGGACCTCCTGAAAGAAAGCCTTCTTGACTAATGAATCTAAAATTAGCCCAGCTTCCCCTACATCCCTATCCCATCACCATACCACCAGCCACTATCATATAATTCTTTCTTATTTTTGATAGCAATTATTTCTGAAATGTTATAGCAATTATTTATGAGATTATCCTGTCTACTTAATTCTTGCTTATCATCTCTCCTGTCGCGAAAATGTAAGGTTGTTTTCTAACTCCGTTTACCCAGAAACTAGAACAGTGACTGGCACAGGGTAAGTACCCAATAAATATTTGTGAATAAATGTTTGACATGTTAAAAACATACATAAATACTATTCCAGAATGGAGTGTTTAAAGACAATTACCAAAGATCCATTTCATGACTTCAAACACAGCCTACATTCTTAAATGTGCATTTGTGCTACAAATTCAGAAAAGGATAGCTGAAAATTTTCCATAATCCATGTATCAAGTTCAAGAAGGAAAGCTCGACATTGCACATATTATAGTCTAACCACTTTCTTAATTTAAAAGCCTTATCACTTCTTTTCACATGCAACGAAAAGAAAAATTGGAGTTACCTCTTGTGGCTTTAAAAAAAAAGTAGTTCTTGAGCCTGTGCCAGCATAATAAGACTGAGGGTCCCAACAGTATCTGGAGATATGTCCACGGTAGGCTCTCGATTTAAGGCAGATAAAACTGTCTCTTTAATATGTAAAAAGGCACCATTAGCAAACTAAGGGGGGAAAAAGAATTTATTTAAAATCTATAGGAACTCAGCAAGACTTAATTTCCTACTGTTACACATAAAAGGCATTTCAAATGTTAACTCAGTGAACAGTTAATACATTTAAATTTTTGTATTATGAAAAACCAATCTAAAACATCTGACCTACAGACAATAAGGTTATCTTTCTAAAACTCTATAGCATAACAAGAGATTTAACAAAGATTAAAAGTAAATTACAAGGAAAAACAAAGTAAACTAATGGAACAATCTGATTAAGCTATTTTTAGACACACTTCCTCAAAATTAACATGAGAATAGAGGCAGGGATAAACATTAAAATATTTTTAGTACTGCAATGCTCTTGCTTTGGTCCCAAACAAATTCATCTTTCAAATATAATTAAACATGCCATAGTAGTTTAGTAGTTAGGGGACACCCCAAATAGTACATACACCTGGTCCTCTGAGGAACAGCATTACTACCTATTGCTAGTGATTTCTGTCTGGCCTTCAGAGCTCGCTAGTGAAATGTTCCCCATCAGATTTTTCATCTCAACTATATTTTGTTAATACTAAAATAACTTTGCTTTTATGAAACAAATTATACTAAGAAAAAGAAATAAATCAGTCTGAGATCTAAAGGTGTCATGAGTTGGCAGGGTGCGGTGGCTCACGCCTGTAATCCCAGCACTTTGGGAGGCTGAGGTGGGTGGATCACCTGAGGTCAGGAGTTGAAGACCAGCCTGGCCAACATGATGAAACCCCATCTCTACTAAAAATACAAAAATTAGCTGGGCATGGTGGCACACACTTGTAATCCTAGCTGCTTGGGAGGCTGAGGCAGGAGAATCGCTTGAACCCAGGAGGCAGAGGTTGCAGTGAGCCAAGATCACGCCATTGTACTCCTGCCTGGGCAACAGAGCAAGACTCCATCTCAAAAAAGAAAAAAAAAGGTGTCATGAGTTAGATAAATAGACAACACAGAGAAAACTCAAAGTCAAATGTATTAAAATGAACAGCATGTTTCTGCAGTCATTAAGTATTATAAGACCAGAGTATCTGCTAGGAATGAACAACTGAACTTGTTTAGTAAACTAGTGGATCAAAGTCTGAGTCTCTCATTTACAGATAAGGAACTGGAGGTACTAGAGAGGTTAAAGAACTTGCCCAACAACACAAAGCTTCTGGGTGGCAAGCAGCCTAGACAAGGACCTAGGTCTAATACCACCAGTTATCGTTCCATGATACCAGGTGCCCTGCTGTGAACCCTCACAGAATGCAATGCTTCTTTCATAATTCAGAATGACTTTTCTAAAATCTCATATGCCAATTAACTGAGTTACAGTTAACCAAAAGCTAAATAACATTTTACTTCGTTTTCACTACTCTATTTTATTTTATTTATTTTGAGACAGAGTCTTGCTCGTCACCCAGACTAGAGTGCAATGGCACAATCTCAGCTCACTGCAACCTCCGCCTCCTGGGTTCAAGCGATTCTCCTGCCTCAGCCTCCCAAGTAGCTCAGACTACAGGTGCCCACCACCACACACAGCTAATTTTTCTATTTTTAATACAGACAGGGTTTCACCATATTGGCCAGGCTGGTCTGGAACTCCTGACCTCGTGATCCACACACCACGGCCTCCCAAAGTGCTGGGATTACAGGCCTCAGCCACCACACCCGGCTTGTTTTCACATTTTAAAATATTTGCCATGTATAGCCTCAAAAAGAAATAGCGTATGCATTATGTTTGTCATCTATGCCCATTCAAAACTGTAAGGCAAGCCACAATTTGGAGCATGTTATTTGCTTAAGGTATATTTTCCTTTTACTTTCTCAGAATAGCATCACTCACCTCTCCCCTAACATAAACAACAGGAAAAAGCAGACTGCCTCTGAGACAAGCAAATTTCATGAGAGGTTTGGGGGTGAAACAGTGGAAGGACATTTGGAATTACATGAAATTTGGAATCAGAACTACTGAAACCCAAATGGACTGCTTTATGAAGACTTCTGACCTTTAGTCTCCTCGTATGTAAAATGGGAATGACATTATCATTATATGACATACATCACAAGGTTTATCTGAGAGTCAAATAATGTACATGAAAACACTTTGTAAATTAGAAAGAAATATAAAATGACAACATGATTATATATATTACTTATCACTAATCATTTACTGCTCTTTTAACCAAAAAAAAAAAAAAACTGAATAAATAATAAACAACTGCTGGCAGGGTGTGGTGGCTCACGCCTGTAATCCCAGCACTTTGGGAGGTCGAGGCGGGTTGATCACGAGGTCAGGAGATCAAGACCATCGTGGCTAACACGGTGAAACCCCATCTCTACTAAAAATACAAAAAAAATTAGCTGGGCGAGGTGGCGGATGCCTGTAGTCCTAGCTACTCAGGAGGCTGAGGCAGGAAAATGGTGTGAACCCGGAAGGCGGAGCTTGCAGTGAGCCGAGATTGAGCCACTGCACTCCAGCCTGGGTGACAGAGCAACACTCTGTCTCAAAATAAATAAATAAATGAAATAAAAAAAACTGCCACAAGATAACATGCCATATTAGTAAATGATTAGTACGTAAAATAGATTAGGCAACTTACGAACATTATGTGTCGGACCACATTTAAATATGACCTCTCCACAAGTCTCAAAGTTAAAATTTTATTTTCTTGCCAATTTCTTGTCTTTATTTTTGTAACATCAGTGAAATTTCAAGTGTGTCTCACTCTAAGAAAACATATGAAAATAATGTACAAATTTTTTTTAATTAGGTCATTTATTTAAAATGGATTTACCCTAAATGCCAGAGACAAAATCTCAGACATTTCATAATTTCTTCAACCAACAATTATTGAGCCTCTATTATGTGCCAGGCACTGTGCTAGGTGCTGCGTATAAAACAATGAGGAATAACAGACCTGGTCTATAGACAGTTTATCTAAGGGCTTCAACAGTAAGAATCAATTCATTTTAAAAGTGCATTCATTTAAAAAAACATCTGTTGCATAGAAGTATCTATAAACCTAAATGCAAATTATTTTCCACTTAATCCAATTTAGTGTCGATCATTATTGTAGTAACTAATTTTCCGCATACCTGGTAATGCTTAGCAGCGATTTTCAATCCTTCATCATTATCCAGGTTCTGTTCTGCTGCAATTTGGCTACTCAGGCTGCACAATTGAACAACACACAGCTCTTTCCATATCCTAAGCTTGCAAGAGCTGTAAAAAATTGAGAAGGAAAAATTTATCAGATTATTTTTTCAAAAGAAAACAAATGTTTCAAAGAGAAATACTATGACCTGTATCATCTTACTGACTCTCACAAAAACAAGTTTCCAGACCTGTTTTCTTGCTGTCATATGCTCCCATATTTCAAGCTGCCCTTACAGGCGTTTATTTCCACAACAATATTCCCATCACCTAAAATGCTAAAGAACAGTAAGTTATTCTTTCTCTCCTTCCCTTTACTTCCACATTTCTATTACAATCAAATTCAAATGTAAAAGTCATTTTCATGTCATTTCTCTCGGTTTCTGAAATTTGAATAAATTATTTCCATTTTTCCATCACCTCTCAAAATCACATTGTCCCACCACAATCGAACCAGTTCCTCATTACCCCGACTCTAAGTCAATGCAATTACCTCCTAGCTGGCCTTATGCTTTACTCCCTCATGCAAATACATTTCTCAAAAAGGGCTAGCAGATAAGCTGGGCTAAAACCCGACTCTGATAAAAAAAAAAAAAAAATCTACACACCTCACATTCACTTAGGATAGCTCCTATTAATAAACAAACAGAAAATAAGCATTGAGGAAGATATAGACAAACTGAAACCTTCCTGTACTGTTGGCAGCACTGCAAACTCGTGGTTGGGCATGGTGGCTCACTCCTGTAATCTCAGCACTTTAGTAGGCTGAGGCAGGAGGATCTCTTGAAGCCAAGAGTTTGAGGTCAGCCTGAGCAACACAGCAAGACCCCATCTCTACAAAAAAAAAAATTGTTTTTAAACAGCCAGGTAACGGTAGTGCATGTCTATAGTCCTAGCTACTCGGAGGCAGGAGGACCACCAGAGCCCAGGAGTTCAAGGCTGCAGTGAGCTATGATCATGCCACTATACTCCAGCATGAGTGACAGAGAGAGACCCTATCTCAAAATAAAAAATAAAAATTAAAAAAAGTGCAACTGCTGTGGAAAACAATATGGCGGGTCCTCAAAATATTAAAAATAGAATTGCTATTTTATCCAGCAATTCCACTTTTGGGTATACACCCCCCAAAAAATGAAAGCAGAGTCTCAAAGACATATATATGTATGCCCATGTTCATAGCAGCATTATTCACAAAGCCAAACATGAAAGCAACCCAAGTGTCTGTGATCTGATGAATATATAAACAAAATGTGGTATATACATACAATGGAATATTAGTGAGCCTTAAACAAGAAGGAAATCATATGCTATAACACGGATGAATCTTGAGGACATTAAGCTAAATGAAATAAGTCATAAAAAGACAAATATTGTGTGATTCCACTTATATGAGTTACCTAGAGTAATCAAATTCATAGAGACAGAAATCAGAATGATGGTTATCAGGGATGGTGGTAGGGGGAGGGGGATTGTTATTCAATTAGTACATTAATTCAGATTAGCTAGATGAAAAAGTTCTGGAGATGTATTTTACAACAATGTGAAATACACCCAACACTAGTGAACTGTACACTTAAAAATGATTAAGATAATAAATATCATCTTGTGAAATTTTTTTAAATGCAGTCTATGACTCCACTTGTATGAGGTACCTACAGTTAAATTCAGAGACTGAAAGAATGCTAGTTGCCAAGGGTTGAGGGGGGAGGGAAGAATGGGACATTATAATTCTTTTTTTTTCTTTTGAGACAGGGTCTCACTCCGTCACCAAGGCTGGAGTGCACTAGTGCAATCACACTCCTTGCAGCCTCTACCTCTTGGGCTCAATGAATCCTCCTACCTCCACCTCCTGAGTAGCTGGGACTACAGGCACAGGCCACCACACCCAGCTAATTTTGGTATCTTTTGTAGAGACAGGGACTCACTATGTTGCCTAGGCTGGTTTTTAACTCGTTGGTTCCAGCAATCCTCCCACTTCAGCCTCCCAAAATGCTGGGATTACTGGCATGAGCCACCGCCCGAGTCTGTGAAGTTATCATTTACTGTGCAGAGTTTCAGTTTCATAAGGTGAAAAAGAGTTCTCCAGATGATGTTTGTACAATAATGTAAATGTACTTAATACCACTGAAGTGTACACTTAAAATGGTTAAGAAGGCATATTGTGTATATTGTATCACAATTGAAAAATAACTTTTAACAAAGAATCTACAACAGGTCCCTATTACTTACAGAATTCAATCACTTTGGAATTCAAGATCTTGCATCATGTGCAAGGCATTGACCACCGGGCAAAATAAGGCTCCTTACAAAACACACTCAACAAACCAATCTAGGAGAACCAGAACAACACTACATTTGTATGTTTGTGCCAAAGAGTAGTACCATAAAGTAAAGCCCTCCTTGCTACAGTACTTAGGTGGCCTCCTGTGTAATAAAGGCCAGTATTCAACTTGCTTGCAAACCAATTCTAGCCTTCTCATTCTGAACTAAAGCAGATATAAACACCAGCGACTCTAAACTACTTTATTAAGGCCAAGGAGAACAGATCACCCGAGGTCGCAAGCACCAGGTCAGCCTTACCAACATGCAGAATCCCCGTCTCTACCAAAAAAAAAAAAAAAAAAAAAAAAAAAGCCGGGCATGGTGGCTCCTGCCTATAATCGCAGCCACTCGGGAGGCTGAGACAGGAGAACCACCCAAACCTGGGAGGCAGAGGCCACGGCGAACCGAGACCATGCCACTGCACTCCACCCTGGGCAACAAGAGCAAAATTCCACTCAAAAACAAACAAAAAAAAGGGTTTCACCATGTTGCCCAGGACAGTCTGGAACACAAAGGCTCAAGTGATCATCTGCACTCGGCCGTCCAAAGTTCTGGGACTACAAGCGTAAGCCACCACGCCAGACCGATCTATTCCCTTCTGAATAAGAAATTGAGCCAGGCACCATGGCTCACACCTGCAATCCCAGCACCACAGGAGGACAAGGCAGGCGGATCACGTGAGGTTGGGAGCTCCAGGAAAGCCGACCAACATGTAGAAACCCCGTTTCTACAAAAAAAAAAAAAAAAAAAAAGCCGGGCATGGTGGCTCCTGCCTGTAATCCCAGCCACTAGGGAGGCTGAGGCAGGAGAACCACCCAAACCCGGGAGGCGGAGGCCACTGTGAGCCGAGACCGTGCCACTGCACACCACCCTGGGCAACAAGAGCAAAACTCCACTCAATAACAAACAAACAAAAGGGACCAGGTTTAACCATGTTGCCCAGGCCAGTCTGCAACTCATAGGCTCAAGCGATCATCTGCACTCGGCCATCCAAAGTCCTGGGACTACAAGCGTGAGCCACCACGCCAGGCCGATCTATTCCCTTCTGGTTAATAAACTGGGCTGGGCGCGGTGGCTCACACCTGCAATCCTAGCACCCCGGGAGGCCGAGGCGGGTGGATCACCCGAGGTCCGGAGAGTGAGACCAGCCTCACCAACATGGAGAAAACCCGTCTGTATTAAAGAAAAAAAAAAAAAAAAAAAAAAAGCCGGGCATGGTGGCTCACGCCTGCAATCCCAGTCACTTGGGAGGCTGAGGCAGGAGAACCACCCAAACCAGGGAGGCGGAGGGCATAGCTAGCCGAGACCGCGCCACTGCACTCCAGCCTGGGCAACAGGAGGGCCATTCCGCCTCAAATAAAATAAATAAATAAAATAAAAAGACAGACCGTTTTCACCATGTTGCCCAGGCCGGTCTGGGACTCCTAGGCTCAAGCCATCGGCCACGCTCGGCTGTCTGAAGTCCAGAGCCACGCCAGGCCGATCTATTCCTTTCTGCTTAATAAACTGGGCCGGGTGCAGTGGGTCACACCTGCAATCCCAGCACCCCGGAGGCCAAGGAGGGCAGATCACCCGAGGTCTGGACCTACAGGCCAGCCTAACCAACATGCAGAAACCCCGTCTCTACCAAAAAAAAAAAAAAAAATGGCGAGCATGGTGGCACCTGTCTGTAATCCCAGCCACTCGGGAGGCTGAGGCAGGAGAACCACCCAAACCCGTGAGGTGGAGGCCACTGCGAGCGGAGACCGCACCACTGCACACCAACCTGGGCAACAACAGCAAAACTCCACTCAAAAAGAAAAAAAAAAAGGGACCAGGTTTCACCATGTTGCCCAGGCCAGTCTGGGAATCATAGGCTCCAGCGATCATCTTCACTTGGCCGTCCAAAGTCCTGGGACTACAAGCGTGAGCCACCACGCCAGGCTGATCTATTCTCTCTGGTTAATAAATTGGGCCGGGCTGCAGTGGCTCACACCTGCAATCCCAGCACACCGGGAGGCACAAGCAGGCGTATCACCTGAGGACGGGAGCTCCTGGCCAGCCCGACCAACATGGAGAAACCCTGTATCTACCAAAAAGAAAAAAGAAAAAAAAAGCCAGGCATGGTGACTCCTGCCTGTAATCCCAGCCACTCGGGAGGCTGAGGCAGAAGAACCACCCAAATCAGGGAGGCGAAGTCCACGGCGAGGCGAGACCCCGCCACTGCACTCCACCCTGAGCAACAAGAGCGAAATTCCGCCTCAAATAAAATAAGTAAATAAAATAAAAAGAGAGAC
Source organism: Pongo pygmaeus (assembly GCF_028885625.2). Lineage (NCBI taxonomy): Eukaryota > Metazoa > Chordata > Mammalia > Primates > Hominidae > Pongo > Pongo pygmaeus. Next base: position 25,144,801 of record NC_072389.2, on the reverse strand, counting down.
CGGTTTCACCATGTTGCCCAGGCCGGTCTGGAACTCCTAGGCTCAAGTGATAGGCTATGCTCGGCCGGCCGCAGTCCAGAGCCACGCAAGGCCTATCTATTGCTTTCTGCTTAAGAAATGGGGCCGGGCGCAGTGGCTCACACCTGCAACCCCAGCACCCCGGGAGGACAAGGCGGGCAGACCACCCGAGGTGGGGAGCTCCAGGCCAGGCTGACCAACATGCAGAAACCCCATCTCTACCAAAAAAAAAAAAGCCAGGCGTGGTGGCTCACGCCTGCAATCCCAGTCACTCGGGAGGCTGAGGCAGGAGAACCACCCAAACCCAGGAGGCAGAGGCCACGGCGAGCCGAGACCGCACCACTGCACTCCAGCCTGGGCAACAGGAGGGCCATTCCGCCTCCAATAAAATAAATAAATAAAATAAAAAGACAGACCGGTTTCACCATGTTGCCCAGGCTGATCTGGAACTCCTAGGCTCAAGCGATTGGCCGCGCTCGGCCGTCCGAAGACCAGAGCCACGCCAGGCCGATCTACTACTTTCTGCTTAATTAATTGAGCTGGGCACAGTGCCTCACCCTTGCATTCCCAGCACCCCGGGAGGCCAAGGCAGGCAGATCACCCGAGGTCGCGAGCACCAGGTCAGCCTGACCAACATGCAGAATCCCCGTCTCCACCAAAAAAAAAAAAAAAAAGCCGGGGATGGTGGCGCCTGCCTATAATCCCAGCCACTCGGGAGGCTGAGACAGGAGAACCACCCAAACCTGGGAGGCAGAGGCCACGGCGAACCGAGACCATGCCACTGCACTCCACCCTGGGCAACAAGAGCAAAATTCCACTCAAAAACAAACAAAAAAAAGGGTTTCACCATGTTGCCCAGGACAGTCTGGAACACAAAGGCTCAAGTGATCATCTGCACTCGGCCGTCCAAAGTTCTGGGACTACAAGCGTAAGCCACCACGCCAGACCGATCTATTCCCTTCTGATTAATAAATTGAGCCAGGCACAGTGGCTCACACCTGCAATCCCAGCACCCCAAGAGGACAAGGCGGGTGGATCACTTGAGGTCGGGAGTTACAGGCCAGCCAGACCAACATGCAGAAACCCCGTCTCTACCAAAAAAAAAAAAAAGCCAAGCATGGTGGCTCCTGCCTATAATCGCAGCCACTCGGGAGGCTGAGGCAGGAGAACCACCCAAACCTGGGAGGCGGAGGCCGCAGCAAACCGAGACCACGCCACTGCACTCCACCCTGGGCAACAAGAGCCAAAATTCCACTCAAAAACAAACAAAAAAAAGGGACCAGGTTTCACCATGTTGCCCAGCACAGTCTGGAACTCAAAGGCTCAAGCGATCGTCTGCACTCGGCCGTCCAACGTCCTGGGACTACAAGCGTAAGCCACCACGCCAGACTGATCTATTCCCTTCTGAATAATAAATTGAGCCAGGCACCGTGGCTCACACCTGCAATCCCAGCACCCCAGGAGGACAAGGCAGGCGGATCACGTGAGGTTGGGAGCTCCAGGAAAGCCTGACCAACATGCAGAAACCCCGTGTCTACCAAAAAAAAAAAAAAAAAAAAAAACCGGGCATGGTGGCTCCTGCCTGTAATCCCAGCCACTAGGAAGGCTGAGGCAGGAGAACCACCCAAACCCGGGAGGCGGAGGCCACGGTGAGCCGAGACCGTGCCACTGCACTCCACCCTGGGCAACAAGAGCAAAATTCCACTCAATAACCAACAAACAAAAGGGACCAGGTTTAACCATGTTGCCCAGGCCAGTCTGCAACTCATAGGCTCAAGCGATCATCTGCAATCGCCCATCCAATGTACTGGGACTACAAACGTGAGCCACCATGCCAGGCCGATCTATTCCCTTCTGGTTAATAAATTGGGCGGGGCACAGTGGCTCACACCTGCAAACCCAGCAAACCGGGAGGCCGAGGCAGGTGGATCACCCGAGGTCCGGAGATTGAGACCAGCCTCACCAACATAGAGAAAACCCGTCTGTATCAAAAAAAAAAAAAAAAAAAAAAAGCCGGGCATGGTGGCTCACGCCTGCAATCCCAGTCACTCGGGAGGCTGAGGCAGGAGAACCACCCAAACCAGGGAGGCGGAGGCCACAGCTAGCCGAGACCGCGCCACTGCACTCCAGCCTGGGCAACAAGAGGAAAATTCCGCCTCAAATAAAATAAATAAATAAAATTAAAAGACAGACCGGTTTCACCATGTTGCCCAGGCCGGTCTGGAACTCCTAGGCTCAAGCCATCGGCCACGCTCTGCTGTCTGAAGTCCAGAGCCACGCCAGGCCGATCTATTCCTTTCTGCTTAATAAATTGGGCCGGGTGCAGTGGGTCACACCTGCAATCCCAGCAACCCGGAGGCCAAGGAGGGCGGATCACCCGAGGTCTGGACCTACAGGCCAGCCTGACCAACATGCAGAAACCCCGTCTGTACCAAAAAAAAAAAAAAAAAAGGCGAGCATGGTGGCACCTGCCTGTAATCCCAGCCACTCGGGAGGCTAAGGCAGAAGAACCACCCAAACCCGTGAGGCGGAGGCCACTGCGAGCAGAGACCGCACCACTGCACACCAACCTGCGCAACAACAGCAAAACTCCACTCAAAAAGAAAAAAAAAAAAGGGACCAGGTTTCACCATGTTGCCCAGGCCAGTCTGGGAATCATAGGCTCAAGCGATCATCTGCACTTCGCCGTCCAAAATCCTGGGACTACAAGTGTGAGCCACCACGCCAGGCCGATTTATTCCTTTCTGATCAATAAATTGAGCAGGGCTGCAGTGGCTCACACCTGCAATCCCAGCACCCCGGGAGGCACAAGCAGGCGTATCACCTGAAGACGGGAGCTCCTGGCCAGCCCGACCAACATGGAGAAACCCTGTATCTACCAAAAGAAAAAAAGAAAAAAAAAGCCGGGCAGGGTGACTCCTGCCTGTAATCCCAGCCACTCGGGAGGCTGAGGCAGAAGAACCACCCAAATCAGGGAGGCGGAGGCCACGGCGAGTCGAGACCCCGCCACTGCACTCCACCCTGAGCAACAAGAGTGAAATTCCGCCTCAAATAAAATAAGTAAATAAAATAAAAAGAGAGACCGGTTTCACCATGTTGCCCAGGACAGTCTGGAACTCCTAGGCTCAAGTGATAGGCTATGCTCGGCCGTCCGCAGTCCAGAGCCACGCCAGGCCTATGTATTGCTTTCTGCTTAAGAAATTGGGCCAGGCGCAGTGGCTCACACCTGCAACCCCAGCATCCCGGGAGGACAAGGTAGGCAGACCACCCGAGGTGGGGAGCTCCAGGCCAGGCTGACCAACATGCAGAAACCCCGTCTCTACCAAAAAAAAAAAAAAGCCAGGCATGGTGGCTCACGCCTGCAATCCCAGTCACTCGGGAGGCTGAGGCAGGAGAACCACCAAAACCCGGGAGGCAGAGGCCACGGCGAGCCAAGACCGCACCACTGCACTCCAGCCTGGGCAACAAGAGCAAAACTCCACTCAAAAAGAAAAAGAAAAGGGACAAGATTTCACCATGTTGCCCAGGACAGTGTGGTAATCACAGGCTCAAGCAATCATCTGCACTCGGCCGTCCAAAGTCCTGGGACTACAAGCGCGAGCCAACAAGCCAGACCGATCTATTCCCTTCTGATTAATAAACTGACCCAGGCACAGTGGCTCACACCTACAATCCCAGCACCCCAAGAGGACAAAACGGGCGGATCACTCGAGGTCGGGAGTTACAGGCCAGCCTGAGCAACATGCAGAAACCCCGTCTCTACCAAAAAAAAAAAAAAAAGCCGGGCATGGTGGCTCCTGCCTGTAATCCCAGCCACTCGGGAGGCTGAGGCAGGAGAACCACCCAAACCCGGGAGTCGGAGGCCACGGTGAGCCTAGACCGTGCCACTGCACTCCACCCTGTGCAACAAGAGCAAAATTCCACTCAAAAACAAACAAACAGAAGGGACCAGGTTTCACCATGTTGCCCAGGCCAGTCTGCAACTCATAGGCTCAAGCGATCATCTGCACTCGCCCATCCAAAGTCCTGGGACTACAAGCGTGAGCCACCATGCCAGGCTGATCTATTCTCTCTGGTTAATAAATTGGGCTGGGCACGGTGGCTCACACCTGCAATCCCAGCACACCGGGAGGCCGAGGCGGGTGGATCACCCCAGATCCGGAGATTGAGACGAGCCTCACCAACATGGAGAAAACCCGTCTGTACCAAAAAAAAAAAAAAAAGCAAAAAAAAAGCTGGGCATGGTGACTCCTGCCTGTAATCTCAGCCACTCGGGAGGCTGAGGCAGGAGAACCACCCAAATCAGGGAGGCGGAGGCCACGGCGAGGCGAGACCCCGCCACTGCACTCCACCCTGAGCAACAAGAGCGAAATTCCGCCTCAAATAAAATAAGTAAATAAAATAAAAAGAGAGACCGGTTTCACCATGTTGCCCAGGCCGGTCTGGAACTCCTAGGCTCAAGTGATAGGCTATGCTCGGCCGGCCGCAGTCCAGAGCCACGCAAGGCCTATCTATTGCTTTCTGCTTAAGAAATGGGGCCTGGCGCAGTGGCTCACACCTGCAACCCCAGCACCCCGGGAGGACAAGGCGGGCAGACCACCCGAGGTGGGGAGCTCCAGGCCAGGCTGACCAACATGCAGAAACCCTGTCTCTACCAAAAAAAAAAAAAAAAGCCAGGCATGGTGGCTCATGCCTGCAATCCCAGTCACTCGGGAGGCTGAGGCAGGAGAACCACCCAAACCAGGGAGGCGCAGGCCACGGCAAGCCGAGACAGTGCCACTGCACTCCACCCTGGGCAAAAAGAGCAAAACTCCACTCAAAAAGAAAAAAAAAGGGACCAGGTTTCACCATGTTGCCCAGGCCAGTCTGGTACTCATAGGCTCAAGCGATCATCTGCACTCGGCCGTCAAAAGTCCTGGGACTACAAGCCTGAGCCACCACCCAGGCCGATCTATTCCCTTCTGATTAAGAAATTGAGCCGGGCGCTGTGGCTCACACCTGCAATCCCAGCACCCCAGGAGGACACGGCAGGCGGATCACCCGAGGTCTGGAGCTACAGGCCAGCCTGACCAACATGCAGAAACCCCGTCTCTACCAAAAAAAAAAAAAAAAGCCGGGCATGGTGGCTCCTGCCTATAATCGCAGCCACTGGGGAGGCTGAGGCAGGAGAACCACCCAAACCCGGGAGACAGAGGCCACGGCCAGCTGAGACCACGCCACTGCATTCCACCCTGGGCAACAAGAGCATAACTCCACTCAAAAACAAACAAACAAAAGGACCAGATTTCACCATGTTGCCCAGGCCAGTCTGGTAATCATAGGCTCAACCGATCATCTGCACAGGCCGTCCAAAGTCCTGGGTCTACAAGCATGAGCCACCACGCCAGGCCGATCTATTCCCTTCTGGTTAATAAACTGGGCCCCGCGCAGTGGCTCACAGCTGCAATCCCAGCTCCCCGGGAGGCTGAGGAGGGTGGATCACCCGAGGTCCGGAGATTGAGACCAGCCTCACCAACATGGAGAAAACCCGTGTGTACCCAAAAAACAAACAAACAAAAAAAGCCGGGCATGGTGGCTGACGCCTGTAATCCCAGTCACTCGAGAGGCTGAGGCGGGAGAACCACCCAAACCAGGGAGGCGGAGGACACGGCAAGCCGAGACTGCGCCACTGCACTCCAGCCTGGGAAACAAGAGCGAAATTCTGCCTCAAATAAAATAAATAAAGAAAATAAAAAGAGAGACCAGTTTCTCCTTGTTGCACAGGCCGGTCTGGAACTCCTAGGCTCAAGCGATCGGCCGCGCTCAGCCGTCCGAGGTCTGGAGCCATGCCAGGCCGACCTATTCCTTTCTGCTTAGTAAATTGGGCCGGGCGCAGTGGCTCACACCTGCAATCCCAACACACCGGGAGGCCAACGAGGGCAGATCTCCAGACGTGGGGAGCGCCAGGCCAGTCTAACCAACATGCAGAAATCCTGTCTCTACCAAAAAAAAAAACAAAAAAAACAAAAACAAAAAAAAACCGGGCATGGTGGCTCCTGCCTCTAATCTCAGCCACTCAGGAGGCTGAGGCAGGAGAATCACCCAAACCCAGGAGGCGGAGGCCACGACGAGCCTAGACCGTGCCACTGCCCTCCACCCTGGGCAACAAGAGCAAAACTCCACTCAAAAAGACAAAAAAAAGGGACCAGGTTTCACCATGTTGCCCAGGCCAGTCTGGATCTCATAGGCTCAACCGATCATCTGCACTCGGCCGTCCAAAGTCCTGGGACTACAAGCGTGAGCCACCACGCCAGGCCGATCTATTCCCTTCTGGTTCATAAATTGAGCTGGGCGCGGTGGCTCACACCTGCAATCCCAGCACCGCGGGAGGCCGAGGTGGGTGGATCACCCGAGGTCCGGAGTTTGAGACCAGCCTCGCCAACATGGAGAAACCCCTTTTCTACCAAAGAAGGAAAAAAAAAAAAAAAAAGCCGGGCATGGTGGCTCACGCCTGCAATCCCTGTCACTCGGGAGGCTGAGGCAGGAGAACCACCCAAACCCGGAGGCGGAGGCCACGGCGAGCCGAGACCGCAGCACTGCACTCCAGCCTGGGCAACAAGAGGGACATTCCGCCTCGAATAAAATAAATAAATACAATAAAAAGAGAGACCGGGTTTCTCCATGTTGCCCAGGCTGGTCTGGAACTCCTACGCTCAAGCGATCGGCCGCACTCCGCCGTCCGAAGTCTAGGGCCACGCCAGGCCGATCAATTCCTTTCTGCTTAATAAATTGGGCCGGGCGCAGTGGCTCACACCTGCAAACCCAGCACCCCGGGAGGCCAAGGCAGGCAGATCACCCGAGTTCGGGAGCTCCAGGCCAGCCTGACCAACATGCAGAAACTCCGTCTCTACGAAAAAAAAAAAAAAAAGCCGGGCATGGGGGTTCACACCTGCAATTCCAGCCACTCGGGAGGCTGAGGCAGGAGAACCACCCAAACCCGGGAGGCGGAGGCAGCAGGGAGCCGAGACCGCGCCACTGCATTCCAGCCTAGGCAACAAGAGCGAAATTCCGCCTCAAAATAAATAAATAAATAAATAAATAAATAAATAAATTTAAAAAAAGAGAGACCGGGTTTCACCATGTTGCCCAGGCCGGCCTGGAACTCCTAGGCTCCAGTGATCCACCGCACTCGGCCGTCCAAAGTCCTGGGATCACAAGCGTGAGCCACCAAGCCAGGCCGATCTGTTCCTTTCTGATTAATAAACTGGGCCCTGTGCAGTGGCTCAGGCCTGCAATCCTAGCACCCCGGGAGGCCAAGGAGGGCGGATCACCTGAGGTCGGGAGTTTGAGACCAGCCTGATCAACATGGAAAAACCCCGTCTCTACCAAAAAAAAGAACAAAAACAACAACAACAACAGAAAAGAGCATTTCTATAGCTACTGATTAAATTATGCATATGTCATTTTTAAACAGCTTTATTGAAGCACAAGAGAAATACAATGAAGTGAACATAATTAAAGTGCACAGTTTGATAGATTGGTTGGCCTATGTATATAACTGTGAAACTATCAGGACAATACAAACATTTCAATCACCCCAAAAACTTTCCTTGTGCTTCTTTGTAATTCCTTCTTTCCACTCATCCCTGTCCCACTCTTTAGCTCCGGATAATCGCTCATGTGCTTTCTGTGAAATTTTGCATTCTTTAAAATGTATGTAAGTGAAATCATGCATTATGTGTACTTTTTTCTGTCTTCTATCATCAGCTTAATTATTTTCAGATTCATCTATACTGTAGCATTGATCAATGATTCATTCCTTTTTTATTGCTTAGTAGTAAGTATGAATATAACACATCCATTCAATTGCTGATAGAAATTTGGGTTGTTTCCACTTTCTGGCTATTAAAATAAAGTTGCAATGAATATTAATATATGAATCTTTGTATGAACATATATTGTTCTTGGCTAAATCCTTAAGAATGGAATGATTAGATCATATTTCTTTTTTTTCAAAAAAGCGGCCAAACTTTTTCAAAATAGATTTATGGATCAAATTTCTATTACTTCTTTAGTCAGCTTTGGTAGTTTGTGCTTCTAGCAATTTTTCCATTTCATCTATGTTATCTAATTTGTTGTAATACCATTGTTAATTTTATTTCCTCGTAACCCTTTTATTTATCTGAGGTCAGCAATAATGTCCTTTTATTCTCAGTTGTAGTAATTAAATATTTTGTCTCTCTCTCTCCAGCTCTGTCTCCCCTTCCTTCTCTCTCTTTTTTTGCTCTCTCTACTTTTCTTCGTGAGTCTCAACTATAAGTTTGTCAATTCTCCTAATCTTTACAAAGTATTATTTTGTTGATTTTCTCTACATTTTCCCATTCTCCAATGTATTTACTTCTATTTTAATCTTTACTATTTCCTTCCATGTTTTTGCTTTGAGTTTAGTTGGCCTTTCTTTTTTACTTCCTTGTAGTAAAATGTTGGTGATTTATTCCTCATATAGGTGCTTACAGCTGTGTGTTTCACACTAAGCACTTGCTTTAGCTGCATCCCATAGGTTTTGTTGTGTTTTCTTTTTCTTCATCTATAGGTATTTTCTAATTTCCTTTGTTATTTCCTTTTTGACCTACTGTCCTTTGAATAGTGTGTTGGTTAATTTCTACATATTTGTGAATTTCTCTACTTTTCTTCTGTCAGTTTCCTAATTTTATTCCATTGTGGTTGGGGAACATACTTTGTATGATGTTGGGTCTATCAAATTTTTTATCATGAGGTATCTCTGAGTTTATCGTTTCTGGAATTTGTTGAGCTTTTGGTGTTTTTAAAAAATCAAATTTTGGAAGTTTTCAATCATTATCTTTTTCTTTCTGTTACTCTAATTATATAATCTCACTTGACCTAACTTGAAGTTCCCTAATTCTTTTTCTGACTGTTCAACTCTGCTATTTAGCCCGTCTAGTAAATTTCTCATTTTAGTTATTGTGCTTGTCCACTCCAGATTTTCTATTTGGTTCTTTAAAAAAAATATTTTCTATTTCTTTTTTTTTAAACTTTAAGTTCAAGGGTAAATGTGTGGGTTTGTTACATAGGTAAACTTATGTCATGGGGGTTTGTTGTACAGATTATTTCATCACCCAGGTATTAGGCCTAGTACTGATTAATTCTTTTTCCTGATCCAATATTTACTATTTTGTGAGACACTGCCCTCATACTTTCCTACAGTTCTTCTGACATGGTTTCCTTTAGCTCTTTGAAGTCACTGATTTAAAATAGCCAACTTAGTCTTTGTCTAGTCAGTCCAACATCTGGATTTCCTCAACAACAGTTCTCTACTGACTGCTTTTACCCCTTTGGGCCATATATTCTTATTTACTTGCATGTTTCTTAACATATTTTTGTTGGAAACTGGACACTTTAAATTACATGGCAACTCTGGAAATCAGATTTGCCCACCTGCCCCAGGTTTTGTTATTGTGATTATTTAGTATCGTTTTAGTCATATTTCTGAACTAAATCTGTAAAGTCTGTATTTTTTGTTGTAATGAAGTCCTGGATCAGTTCGCTTAGCAGTCAGGAACTATTGGAGAGATTTCCCTAAACACTGGGAAGCAAAGTCTCCCAGTTTTTGCCAAAGGCCTCTTGGCTATGTGTTGGGCACGCCTTTAACACTAAGCCAGGCAGCCTGTTGGTAAATTCCATGGGATTTTCTATGTAGACAATCACATAATATGCAAACAAAGATAGTTTTACTTCTTCCTGCCATTCTCCATATGTTTTATTTCTTCTGCTTTCCTTATTGCATTGGCTAGAAACTCCAATGCTATTGAATAGAACAGAGGCATCCGTCTTTTTTTTAAACATAGGGGTAATGCATTCATTCTTTGACTATTAAGAATAATGTCAGCTGCTGTTAACTGTAGCTTGTATTTGTGTATGTCCTTGATTACATTCAGGAAGGTGCTTTCTAATACTGTTTGCAGGAATTGATGTTACATTTTGTCAAATGCCTTTCTGCATCGGTTGAGATGATTCTATCATTTTTCTTTCTTTACCTCTACCAATATTCTTTGTTCTGAAATCGACTTTGCCTGTTATTAATATAGCCGCTCCAGCTTTCTTTTTAGATGAGTGTGCCGTATCTTTTTCAAACATGTTTGTCTATACTATTTGTGAATTTATGTTTAAAGTTCATTTTTTAAAGGCAGCATGTAGTTTTGTTGTTTTTAACCTATTCCAACCATTTCTGCCTTTTAAAAGGATGCTTAGGCCATTTAGATATAGAGTTTTTCCTTGTTATTTTGATTTGCATTTCTCTAATGATCAGTGATATTGAGCTTTTCTATGTATGATTGTAAGCCATGTGTATATTTGATTCAAATAACTTTTCTTTAGGATTGAAAAGAAAGCATGTTTATTATAATCTGTGAAAATAAAAAATAGTAAGTATTTCAATGTAAGACAGTAACTACAGTAATAGTTTAGAGATGTGAGCAGTCTGTTTGGACTGAAGAAGTGAAATGTTTCATGAGGAAAATGGAATCTAAATGCATCTCTAAGACAAGAGAAAAGATGAAAGACACATAACAGGCTCAAACACAAGAAAGTGTATCCACAGAGGATGTCAGGATGATTGACTGAGATGGAACAGGGCTAGATTATGGAAGCCCAGTTTACAAAGAGCCCTGAAATTACAGGAGGTGTTTTCACCTCCTGTAGGTGCCATGCGAAGCTTCTGCAGGTTTCTTAATCAGGTGAAAGGTAAATATATGCATAAAGATCCAAAAGAAATAATGTCAAGAAATTTAGCTAGTGATTATAGGTAACACAGAATAACAGAAGGCCCAGGCAAATGGGCTGACCCACAGGTCTGTCCTGGAATCCCTCTTATGTCTTTATTTCATTTAGCATCCAGTACTGTGGCTGTAATTACCATCTATATCACAAGGACTTCCAAATTCATCTCCATGTCTGCTCCTTTCCTGAACTCTGGCCTTTTACCCAACTGTTTATCTGATACACTCATATCGATGTACAATGAACATCTCACACCTAACATGTGCAAAACAGAATTCCTGATTTGCAGCTCCCAAAACATGTTCTTATGTTCTTCCCCATTTCTGTCAATTTCACTCCTATCCCCACACTTACTCAAACCAAAACCTTAGAAGTATTACATCCCTTTCTTAGCTTACTTCCTACATTTAATAATTGAAGATTCCTGTCAACTTTATGAAACCCTGCCCTGTTGTATCTTAAATCTGTTTATCTCTGTCTTCACTTCTACCACTCTTGCTCAGGCCCTCATCATCTTTCACTCAGACTATCCCAAAAGGTCTCCTGAGGATCTTCTTGCCTCCCCAGAATCCAGATGTCTCCCTCCTATCTCCAAATCCTCACCTTGGTTCCCATAGCTCTATGAGACCCAAACCCTCTCTATCTCTTGGATCTCACTTCTTAGCACTCTAGTACCACCCTCGCAAAGCTTACTCTTGCCTTAGCATCTGAAATACTCTTATACCAGGTTTTTGAAAGGCCAGGTCCTTTCTGTCATTCATGCTTCACGTTAAATGATACCATCTGAAAAAGCCCCCCTTACCACCCAGTCTTAAGTAGTCACTCACTGTAGTCACTTTCTCACAATATACCATTTTGGTTTCACCAAAGAAGTCATCAATACCTAATGTTCTATTTATTGTTTGTCTCTTCCATATTTTTGCACCCCTTTATCCCAGATCAAATGTAAGCTCTTTGAAAGAAAGCACTTTTTTAGGTCTTCTTCACTGTTGTGTCTCCAGATGCAAGACCCTCTATACATTTCTTGAATGAATTAATGGAAATACAGCAGTTGATAAAGATGGGATCTCAAATCAGGAAGAAAAAAATTGATTCAACCAATAATTGAGACAAATTGTGAAGGAAGCAATAAGAAAAGTCTGAAGAATATTAGGGGAACTTTTCCTAGACTGACCATTATCAGCTCAATCCAAATTCCCATGGTCCACATAGAACCTGGGATTTCTCCCATGCAATAGTGGCAACTGTGCACCTTAAACCCATCTGTTACCTGTTTCACTTACTTGGCAAGGTCTTCTCCATAGTAATGAAGCAACCAATAGCAGGTGCTTCCTTATCTGTGACACAGTCTATATGATTCTGACCAATAGCAGACTTCTGTCTTTACAAGCACACACGTGCATGTGCATTGTTTAAATTACAAAATTAAAGCTTGGAATTTAAATCAACCACATTGAACAACAGATCCCTGTGGAATAAAGAAACTAAATATACCAACCAATGCACAAGATGTAGTCACCACCAATACAATACCACTTCAACTGCGTTAGCAGTTAGCTAGAGCCTAGGACAAATTCTTGGTAAGACAGAACCTTCATTTTTAACAGCACACGACAGTGCTTAGCATCAGCAAAGCCTCAGATGAGTAGAAGACTCAACTTGGTATCATTAGCACAAATAAGTAGTGTTTCACTACTGTATTAGAAAAAAATGGTTTATTCTAATAAAATAACTTTCTTCTAAAAAAAAAACAAACAAGGCCATTACTTTTCAAAACTTAGAAATCCTCATGAGGCTAAGTGGCCTATACAACTTAGGTGGAGGGAAGGAATAATTCAGAAGATAGGGTTGGGTTTTTAGTCCTCTGGTAACTGCAGGCTGAGGGTTGCAAATTAGGGATAATGTGGCTTCATGCATAAACCTTACAATAAGCAAAACATATCCCAGATTCTATACTCAATGGCTTAACACTGGCTATCACTGGAACTGCAGAGGGATGAAGGATTTTTTATAGCAGATTTGTATTTTTTAAAATTTCTGTATAGTTTGAATGTTTTAATCAAGTGTGTTTTATTTTTGTAATAATAATGAATTCAAAAAAGCTAAAAGGCAAAAGTAGTCAAAATATACAGGAATTGACTATTTGTATCAGTGCTTTTCAGCAGAAATATAACGAGAGCCACAAGTGCTGTGATGCACACATTTATTTTTCAGTTTTCCAGTAGCCACATTAAAAAAGGTAAGAAAATACAGGTAAAATTAATTTAAGAACATATTTTATTCAACCCAATATATCCAAAATATTATCATTTAAACAGGGGTTCAGCATAACAAGTATTGAGATAGTTTACAGTCTTTCTTTTCTTACTAAGTCTACAAAATCTGGGGTATATTTTATACTCATAACATAGCCCAATGAGAACTAGCCACGTTTCAGTTGCCTCAAGAGCCAAATGCTTTAGTACTGCACAGTGCAGATCTGTATCCTGAAAACATATTTTCACATTAATAAGAAAAATGGGCTAATGAGAAGATCAGACAATTTATAAAATATAAAAAGTAAAGGGTGAGTAACTACATTGAAAAATGTAAAAATTCAGCAGTAATAAAAATGTAATGAAAAACCATGAACTGCAGTGTGTTCAGTCACATGCAGGTATGACTGAGGGATAGGTGAACAAACTAGTACTGCCCTTCTGAAAAAAATCAACAACCTGTTAACAAAAACTTTAAGTGATTATTATTCATAACCTTTGCTGCAAAAAGCTCATTTTCTAAGAATTTTATACTAAGCTCTGATGGAAGAAATGTGCAAGACAGTTATAAGGATGTTTAAATCTGTATCATTTATAAAAGGAAGAAATTGGCAATAACCTAAATGTTCAATCCCAGGTACCTAATTTAATCAGTAATGGTAAAACCATAAAATTAAATGTCGATCAGTTATTTTATATGATGACTAATGATTATTCTAGATATTAGATAATAAATACAACATAGCATATATCCATGAGCTATCTGTCTCCAAGACATGAGATCACTGATTTCAAATTTTATTTTTTGCTTATTTGTATTTTCTAAAATTTCCACAATACATTTTTATTACACCTAAAGTCAAAAATCAAAATGGCAAAGTAAGTCAGACAGACTGAAGATGAACAAAACTGGAAAAAGGCTAGCCTATTTTTAGAAGAAATCTAATGATTGCCTCTGAATACGTAATTTCAGTAGAAGGACAGTCTTTAGAAACCAAAATAATGGTTGAGAAGCAAGAAGAAATGTAATCAGGAAGGAATTATGGAAAATGCACATGGTAACAGTATATATCATACAGAGTGTTTCTTTCTGTTTGTTAGATTTTTAAAGGAAAATATGTCCATGGTGGAAAGTTTAGAAGAAATGAAAGAGAATAAAGAAGGAAAGAAAAATCACTTGCAGCTTCAACACCAGCAATCCCTACCCTCAATATCTTGGAGTGCTCCCTTTAGATCCTTTCCTGCATGGTGCCCAATAAATGTTTGTTGAACAAATGGGGGCGAAAGAACCAAAATATACAGGGATGTCATTACACTGAATAGGAAGGAGGGACAGAAATAGCAAGTCTTAGGAAATGCCTGGGTACAAAATAAGGAGAAAAGTTACACTTAATAGCATATCATAATAACTGCATTTAAAGGTGGGAGGAGAGTCAATGTGTTATAAGTGTTATTTGATTTAAGTATTTCCCTCTATTGCTAAATTTAAGTGTAGTTAAAATTTCATAGATTACTTTCTTTACATAATGTACTATCCGCATCATTGACAATTTCTGTGCATATCATGTTTCTAATAACATAATAATTTTTCAATGTTTATGTATTCCATAATTTGCAGAAACAATGCCATGATATTGAAATCAATTACTTACAATGCCAAGGGAATAGAACTATTCATGACTCATTGTTGACCTCTATGATATCTACTAGACAGGGGTCCTGTCAGAAGAATGACTAAAAGGGTATTACTAAAACTCTTGATACATGTGGCTAAACCCCTTTTTAGGAAGTTTTAATCAAATCTTGCTCTGAAGCAGTGAGATCTGACAATGTACAATATGTGTATTTCTATTTATTAGGTGAAAGAGCCATGAAAAGCTAAATGACTAAGGAAAGGAGGCTGTGAAAGACAAAGCTGAGAATGCAGGACTGAGAAGGAGTCATCATGCCTGCAATGCCACAGAAAAGAGACGAGTGGGAAGAGATGGATGAGAAAAGAAGAGAAGGAAGTTTGCAAACAAAGGAAATATGAACTTAGTTAAGGAAGCACACATCTTCCTCTGAGAAATATGAAGGAGAAACTAATAGGATAGAAAGATGAAGAATAAGTGAAAACAGATATGACTATGAGATGAATTCCTCAGACAACATTGTAAGAAATGCCTTCTTCATTGACCAATTCCAAGAACTTCATGCTTCTATTTCTCAGCTGGACAAGTTGGGGTGCCCGGTCCATCATCCACAACTCCTCTTCTAGCTCCAGCTGGGAGATAACACTGGCTTTGAAAGGATGACAGCCCAACCATGGGGAAAGAAAGAGACAAATATCTGAAAATTTGGCCCTAACCCCTTAGTGTTTGACTCACTGAATAACGGCTACTGTGAGGTTTAAGGGAGGAGTAGCACAGAAAGCTCCTAAAATCAACTCTTTAAAAATAAAGACAGTTTACCTGGGGAAAATGTATTGGGAACATCTTGTGTCTTGAGGGCCAACTAGATTGTAAAACCTTTGGTTTGGGGGACTATAGAAGCCCAGCAGAATAAAATGCTATGAAGACTCATGGCTGTTAATAACTGAAAAAGCAAAGACCCTCAAATAGGAAGATTTTCAGTTACAAAAGAAAATGGCTCTTACCCACATGGATTAGATTCCTACAGTTCTCCAGTATCACTTCTCTGTACAGATTCCTCTGCAGAGGGCTCAGTTGTCTCCACTCCTCCTCAGTAAAGTCTACGACAACATTCTTGAATGTCACTGGCTCCTAAAATATAAGCATATTCACCCTCTATTAGCTATCCAGAAAGTGTTCCTGACATAATGTGTAAAGCTGATAGTCACAGGAAAGGTTGAGGAGATGTACAGAAAGTTTTTTGTTTTGTTTTGTTTTTATATTTGTTTTTGTTTTTGTTTTGAGATGGAGTTTTGCTCTTGTTGCCCAGGCTGGAGTACAGTGGTGCAATCTCGATTCACTGCAACCTCTGCCTCCTGGGTTCAAGCGATTCTCCTGCCTTAGCCTCCTGAGTAGCTGGGATTACAGATGCCCGCCACCACACCCAGCTAATTTTTTGTATTTTTAGTAAAGACAACTTTTCAACATGTTGGCCAGTATGGTCTTGAACTCCCAACCTCAGGTGATCCACCCACCTCGACCTCCCAAAGTGCTGGGATTACAGGCACTGGCCACCATGCCCCCTTTTTTTTTGGAGACAGTCTTGCTCTGTCACCCAGGCTGGAGTGCAGTGGCAGGATCTCAGCTCACTGCAGCCTCCACCACCCAGGTTCAAGTGGTTCTTGTGCTTCAGCCTCCCAAGTAGCTGAGATTACAGGCACAGGCCACCATGCCTGGCTAATTTTTTTTGTATTTTTACCAGAGATGGGGTTTCACCATGTTGCCCAGGCTGGTCTCGAACTCCTCAGCTCAGGCAATCCACTAAGAGTCGATGCCTGGCCCAAGAATTATTTTTGACAGTGCTCAGACTTTGTGGTTACCTGAAGAAGAAGCCATCGAGAGGAAATCCAACTTGTATAAATTCACTCATTTCATCCATATGTCCTTCCCTTCCTGTCTCAAAGGAAAAGTTGCCCTTCCATGTATCCTCTTATTGTACATTCTGGGTGTTCTCTGATACTCTCCAGGCATTCACTCTCACAAATCATCCCCATTTTTGTCAATCTTCAAACTATTCATCTTTGGAAACCCTTCTTCGGCTTATAAACAAGAATGTTCAAATGATCTCTTCCTAAATGATTTATCTCTGATAGAAAAAAGAAAAGAATCCTTTGAAAATCAGTTTAGGAATGACAGTAACAATGCTGATGGGCCATCATTTAATAGGCATTGTTAAAAGATGGGGAGATACAGGTAGAGTAGGCAGCTTGAGAGGAAAAATCAAGGAAATACACCATCAAGAGCAGAAGCCCTTATACACTACTCTCCTGCAGACACTGGGAGGGGCTGCCGGGGGCCTCCCAATTTTTGAGGTAACGTGTAGAGTTGGGAGAATGAGACCCCAGGAGTATTTATTCAAAGTTGAGAGGGGAAAGAACAGTCTTCAGGCCTACAACAAAGAGCTAAAGGTTTTCTTAGACAGGTTCTCCCACCCCCCCCCACCCCAAGGCCACTGCTATTAAAAAGGAACAGAGAATGCAGCATCAAATGCATTAAATGCAGCTTACAAGAGAAGACAAATGTCACAAATATTTTTGGAGGAGTGTCTACAAGAACCCATCTGTACTAATCACAGCCAATTAGAGTTCTGGCTAAAACCAGCCATGTTAGGATCAATAATATTTTTTAAAAAGCATCCTGTCATTATCATTATGCACAGAAATAACACCAGTAGAGGACAGAAAGAACATGGCATGAAAAACATCAAAGGAAGAACACATTCTGGGAAAGCTAAGATCTAACGAATACAAGAAATCTTCTAAAAATGCTTGCACTATAGAGTAATTCAATAAGGACACAAATTTAATGAAATGCACACACCACCCAACATGATTTTTTTAAAAAGAGAGATGAAAAGCTATGAATTACTCTGGGAACAAAAATGTATTATGGAGCTAATAAATTTAGTAGGGATTCTCAAACATGCAAAAACAAAGAGAAGAACACTTCTCATTATCCAAGATGCAGGTTGAGAGAACATTTTAACTACTTGATACTTAAATCCACCCCGCCCCCACCCAACAAAAAAGGAAGGATCACAATGAAGAACTAGGGAATAAAATTACTACTGGACGAATGGTAATGAGGGCTGTTTTTTTTCCCCCAATCTTTATACATTTTATTTTTCTTTTTTGGCTTACTGCATTGTTGTTAAGACCAGACATATTTTTCTTTTTTGTCCTTGTAAGAGGGTGGTTGGAACACTTAATTGATCAATGTAGAACACATGATATAATGAGAATTTAAATGTTAAATTGTTAAATTGACAAAAACAGTTACAGGAATATGGGTCCAGACAAAAATTTAAATAAGTAAATCTTGACAAAGTAAAAATAATTTTACAACATTTTAAAAAACAGTCCATAGAGGACAAAAGAGAGGGAGAAGAAACGTAAGCAAGGTTGATGTCTAATCATGTGGGCACAAACACAGTGAGTCTCTCATAACTGGCTTACCTTTTTTCTTTCACTCTTAGAGAAATATTCCAAAACAAGAATTTTCTCTTGTTCAGTATAGTTCTCCTGAAGAACAGCAATTTCTTTAGTTCTCTAGTTAATTTTTCTTTTTAAATTTGAGTAACGTTAATTTTGTTACATCATTAAATCTATTTATTACTAAACAATGCCAGTTTTCTTTCTGTCTCTTCATCCATTCATCTGTTCAACTCTCTTTTCGCCTTACTACAATGCCCAACACTTATCTCCACAAATATGCATGGAGAGAGACAGCCAGGTGTTCAAAGTTAACACTGAAAGGGAAACGCATGCACTTTCTGCTTTGTCAAACTACTAGTACTGCTGATTATTAAATAAAATAAAATACTTTAAAAAATAAAAATAATGGACTTCCACTTCCAGACAAAATGGAGTAAACACCTTTCTCTGCTTCTCCTATTAAGTGTAGATAACAATCCTGGAAGTTATATTTCAAACAAAAATAAGATGAATATGAAAGGTGGAGAAAGGCAGGCTGGCTAAGGCCCCTGGGACTTGGGTGGTTTTGTCATCTCATGTATTCTATAGTTGGCACTGAAGAATAATCAACCTGGAAATGGTAATGGAAATAGAGGAAAAAAAAAAAAAAAGCCCCAGTAAAGGATCAGCCCAACAAGCCAGAAAACTTTTAGACAGTAACCACCCAACTCTAGGAAAACACCACAGGAAAAAAATGTGGACCCAGGGCTCCCTAACAAGAGAATTTTAAGGCACATCCCATGAAAATGCCCCAGTGAGCAATTACATGAATGCCTGAATCAAAAGAAAGGGTAGAAAAATAGAAGTAAAATAGAAGACATAAAGAAAAATCAAATGAAAATTTTAAGAATAAAAACATGAGGCCAGGCACGATGGCTCACGCCTGTAATCCCAGCCCTTTGGGAAACCAAAGTGGGTGGGTCATGAGGTCAGGAGATCGAGACTATCCTGGCTAACACGGTGAAACCCAGTCTCTACTAAAAATACAAAAAAATTAGCCGGGTGTGGTGGTGGGTGCCTGTAGTCCCAGCTGCTTGGGAGACTGAGGCAGGAGAATGGCGTGAACCCGGGAGGCAGAGCTTGCAGTGAGCTGAGACGGCACCACTGCACTCCAGCCTGGGCGACAGTGCGAGACTCTGTCTTAAAAAAAAAAGAATAAAAACATGAAATAATTGCACCTGTAATCCCAGCACTTTGAGAGGCCAGGGTGGGCAGATCACCTGAGGTCAGGAGTTTGAGACCAGCCTGGCCAACATGATGAAGCCTTGTCTCTACTAAAAATATAAAACTCAGCCAGGTGTGGTGGCAGGCGCCTACAATCCCAACTACTTGGGAGGCTGAGGCAGAAGAATCACTTGAGCCTGGGAGGTGGAGTTTGCAGTGAGCGGAGATCATGCCACTGCACTCCAGCCTGGGTGACAGAGCGAGATTCCATCTCAAATAAAATTTCAAAACAAAATGAAAGAATTGAAATAAATAGCTCAGTAGACAGGCTCTACAACAGAGTGGAAAGGAGAGAGGAGAGAACTGGTGAACCTGAAAATAGAAACTACCCTGACCAACAGAGAGACAGCAGACAAAAACAGAAGAGATAGGTCCACAGGGACTTTTGGGATTATGTCCTGTGACATTAAAACAACTGAAATCATACACAGTGTGCTTTCTACTGTCTACTGGGGAAAGACAAACAGACCCTTTGCCACCTTGACCAGAGCTGAGTCCTTAAATTTCTGGATGATATTGATTGTTATTGAAGAGCCAGAGGCTGGTGGAGTTGGTTTGTTTGGAGGAGGCCTGATGGCCTCCTTACTCTCATCATAGCAACTTTTCCCTCAGGGGGGCTCCAATCTTCTTATTCAGAGAGGTAGCTGAGGCAGGACAGTGGGGCTAACTGTGGACCAGGTGAGGGCACGGGCTGCTGGGGTGGCCCCCCTTCCCCAGTGTATACATTGTGTCCATGTAAGGTTTTGTATATTCCAGAGGGTAGGGCCACCCCGTCTCATACCTAGCGGTGGTTGGAGGTGGCACATGGGGAGGAGGTTCTAATAATTCTTTGTGGCTGGGAAACTTATTTATTGCTAGCATAGGACAGAGGAAGGAGGCAGGGATGGGGTCATGGCTTCCCAGTGGTGTGATCACAGTTCACTGCAACCTCCAACTCTCATGCTCAAGTGATCCTCCCACCTCAGCCTCCCAGGTAGCTGGGAGTATAAGCATGCACTACTATGCCTGGCTAATTTTTAAACTTTTTGTAGACAAAAGGTCTTGCTATGTTGCCCATGCTAGTCTTGAACTCCTGGCCTCAAGCGATTCTCCCATCTTGGCCTCCCAAAGCACTGGGATTACAGGCATGAGACATTGCTCCTGTCCATAAGATTTTCTCTTTATTACTGTTTTGTTGTTGTTGTTTTGTTTTGTTTTTATTTTTTGACAGAGTCTCGGTCTGTTGCCCAAGCTGGAGTGCAGTGGTGCGATCTCTGCTCACTGCAACCTCCACCTCCTGGTTCAAGCAATTCTTATGCCTCAGCCCCCCGAGTACCTGGAGTTATAGGCATAAGCCACTGCACCTGGCTAATTTTTGAATTTTTAGTAGAGACAGAGTTTTGCCATGTTGGCCAGATTGGTCTTGAACTCCTGGCCTTAAGCAATCCGCCCTCCTCAGCCTCCCAAAGTGCTGGGATTACAGGTGTGAGCCACTGCTCCTGGCTAAGATCCCGTCTCTATTTAAATAAAAAAAAGAAAATTCAGAGTCTGTGGAACACAGAACACCAAAGGCCAGTTATTTACCTCTCTGAGGTAATCTGTGTAAACAATTTGATATATATCCTTTCAAGTTCATACTTGCTATGCATATATATACATATACACACGTACGTTGACATATTCCCTCTTCCCTGCTGTCATGCTATTAGTCTTCTTTTTTTTGTAGAAATTGGACCAACTCTTTGTTCTTTGCTGGCCCGTATTTCTCCTATTCAGTGATGTGTTATGAATATGTGTTTAAGTCAATATATGCAACTCTTCAATATCATTTAAAAAGGTTATGATATACGATCATATGAAGGTGTTACAATTTATCCCAACAGTTCCCTTTTGCACATTTAATAATTTCCATTGATTTGCCAGGAAGAACAGTCTCATGTCATGGCTAAATCCTTTTGTATGGACATCCTTCATTATTCCCTTAAGATAAACTTTTAAATAAAGTTGCTAGATTAGTCTCATTTCTTAAGTTATTTTTTGGTAGTTTATATGTAACACTGTAGTTTTGTATGTACTTGCAAATACCTATAGTGCTAGTAAAAAATGGGATAAAATTAAACTCTTTCACATATGCCAAATATATTTTGATTTAGCACTTCATTAAGTGCATGATTACAGTCTCTGTATCTTTTGATTTACCTTTCTATCTTTACAATTTTCAGCCGAGATACTTAGAGGTCACATAGTAAATTAAGGTTTTCTTTTTTTAATAATCTCCATCTTTCTACATATGGTGAGTCACAGTAAGCTATTTTTGGATTGTTGAAAGCTGTGACTCTCAATTGGAGCCCAGAAACCATGCCACTTACAAAATATGCTTTGTCTTCCAACATCAGAGTGTCTGGTGGAAGGTGACTGTTCTGGGAACTTAAAAAGTCTAAACAGGACAAGAACAGAATCTGGAAACTATTTCTGTTTCTGATAATATGGCTGAGTAGGCAGACATGCTGGATAGTCCTTGCAAAGACATACTTGAAATTGCCACACATACACACACAAAAAATCCAGAATCTCTAAGACAGAAGATGAAGTGAAAATCAGAAGGGCTACTACAAGAATAATGGGGAAGCAGCCCCAGTTATCAAGGGACGTGTGCACGTGTTCAATAAAAAGTTTCAAACCTAAAAAAAGTTGAGAAAAATAATGTAATTGCCCTACATATACACATCATCAACAATTTTTCATTCATGGCATGGACAGGTTTTTGGTTTTTGTTTTTTTTGTTTATTTTTTTAAAGGTGGGATTTTGCTGTGGTTGCCCAGGCTGGAGTGCAGTGGCGTGATCTTGGCTCACTGCAACTTCCGCCTCCCAGGTTCAAGCGATTCTCCTGCCTCAGCCTCCCAAGTAGCTGGGATTACAGGCACCTGGCACCACATCCGGCTAACTGTTGTATTTTTAGTAGAGATGGTGTTTCACCACGTTGGTCAGGCTGGTCTTGAACTCCTGACCTCATGTGATCCACCTGCCTCGGTCTCTCAAAGTGCTGGGATTACAGGTGTGAGCCACCACACCTGGCCACGGCCAGTTTTGTTTCATTTATATTCCCACTTCATTTATATACATTCCTTCTTCCTCTTAATTATTTTGAAATAAAACCTATACATCATATCATTTTTTAAATTACCTTGTATGTAACTGTAGAAGACAAGGAATTTTTAAAAACAAATATATTCACAATGCCATTAAATACCAAAAAATTAATATTCTGAAAATAGCCACAAATCTAGAGTTCACATTTTCTTGACTTTCTCATAAGTGATTTTTTTTCTAGGTTATCTATTTCAATCAGATAACTGTTTGCTCATATTTACATTCCTAATTGAACAATGTCTAAACTTAAACTGACATAAAATGCAGATGATTTTCTGACCAAATGCTTAGTGTAAAAAAAAACTTCAAACTGCAAGAGAAGTCCCTCCAAATACAAAAAGGACCAGTATTTTAAGAGGTATGTTAACCAAAATGTGGCAATGTAAAGAGCAGAGCAGGAAGAACCTTTAAGTCCGAAACTAACAACAAGTCAATTTCATAGTCAGTTTCCCTAGTCCTTGCACAACAACTTCTGGCATCTGTTTTCTCTACAATGGAAGTAACAATAGTAGCTATTTCAGAGCAGGAAAAGGCTTAGAGCAGTGCTAGAAGAGGGTCGTGGCTATATAAATTTCAGCTATTTGTATATTGTAACAAACCAACTTTTTTTTTTTTTTTTGATCAATAATAGATTTCTTTTGGAAAAGCAGCGGCCTCCTGTCTGGGGACACCTGCAGTTCCACTAAGTGAACATTGGTGTCTGCTAACCTTTGCCTCTATTTCTCTCAATAATATACTGTCAAGCTGTTCCTTGATTCAGCAATTTTATGTACTTCCTTTTTTCTTTTTTCCTTTCTCTTTTCCTGAGACAGAGTCCCGCTCTGTCGCCCAGTCTGGACTGCAGCAGCGCCATCATGGCTCACTGCCACCTCCACCCTGGGCTCAAGCAATCCTCCTGCATCAGCCTTCAGAGTAGCTGGGACTACCCGCAGGGCCCACCAGGCCCCGCTAATCTGTGGGTATTGTTTTGTTTTCTCGTTAAGAAACTGGGTTTCCGGCCAGGCGCAGTGACTCACGCCTGCAATCCCAAAACACCGGGAGGCCGAGGCTGGTGGATCACCGGAGGTGAGCTGGAGATCAGCCCGACCAACATGGAGGAACCCCGTCTCTACCAAAATAAATAAATAAAAAAGTAGCCAGGCATGGTGGCTCACGCCTGCAATCCCAGCCACTCAGGAGGCTGAAGCAGGCGAACCACCCAAACCCGGGAGGTGGAGGCCCAGCGAGCTGAGACCGCGCCACTGCACTCCAGCCTGGGCAACAAGAGGGAAACTCTGCCTCAAAAAAAAAAAAAAACCAGGTTTCACCATGTTGCCCAGGCTGGTCTGGATCTCCTAGGCTCAAGCGATTCGCACCGCTCAGCCATCCAAAGTCCTGGGATCACAACCGTGAGCCATGACGCCAGGCGATCTGTTCCTGTCTGATTAAAAATTCGGCCGGGCGCGGTGGCTCATGCCTGGGATCCTAGCACCCCGGGAGGCCGAGGCGGGTGGATAACCTGAGGTCAGATTGAGGCCAGCCTGACCAGCATGGAGAAACCCCATCTCTACCAAAAAATACAAAATACAAAAGTAGCCGGGCCTGGTGGCTCACGCCTGCAATCCCAGCCACTCGGGAGGCTGAGGCAGAAGAACCACCCAAACCCGGGTGGTCGAAGCTGCGGGGGGCTGAGATCCTGCCACTGCACTCCAGCCTGGGCAACAAGAGCGAAACTCCCTCTCAGAAAAAAAAAAAAAAAAAAAAGAGGTAGAGAGACTGGGTTTCACCATGTTGCCCAGGCCGGCCTGGAACTCCTAGGCTCAAGCGATCCGCCGCGCTCCGCCGTCCGAAGTCCTGGGATCACAAGCATGAGCCGCCACGCCAGGCCGATCTGTTCCTTTCTGATTAATAAACTGGGCCCGGCGCGGTGACTCACTCCTGCAATCCCAGCACCCCGGGAGGCCTAGGCGGGCGGATAACCTGAGGTCGGGAGTTTGAGACCAGCCTGACCAACATGGAGAAAACTGTCTCTACTAAAAAAGAAAAAGCTGGGCATGGTGGCTCATGCCTGCAATCCCAGCACCCTGGGAGGCCGAGGTGCGGGGGTAACCTGAGGTCAGGAGTTTGAGACTACCCTGACGAAGGGAGAAACCCCGTCTGTACCAAAAAAAAAAGAAAGTACAAAATTTGCCAGGTATGGCGGCTCATGCCTGCAATCTCAGCCACTTGGGAGGCTGAGGCAGGAGAGTCACCCAAACCCGGGAGGCGGAGGCCGCGGGGAGCTGAGACCGCGCCACTGCACTCCAGCCTGGGCAACAAGAGCGAAACTCCACCTCAAACAAACAAACAAACAAAAACAAAACAAAAAATCGAGACCAGGTTTCACCATGTTGCCCAGGCCTGTCTGGAACTCCTAGGCTCAAGCGATCCCCAGCACTCCGCCATCCAAAGTCCTGGGATCACAAGCGTGAGCCGCCACTCCAGGCCCATCTATTCGTTTCTGATTAAACAATTCGGCCGGGCGCAGTGGCTCACACCTGCAATCCCAGCACCCCGGTGGCTCACGCCTGCAATGCTAGCACCCCGGGAGTCTGAGGCGGGTGGATAACCTGAGGTCAGGAGTTTGAGACCAGCCTGACATGGAGAAACTCCGTCTGTACCAAAAAAAAAAAAAAACGAGCCGGGCAGGGTGGCTCATGCCTGCAATCCCAGCCGCTCGGGAGGCTGAGGCAGGAGAATGATCCAAACCCAGGACCAAGAGGCGGAGGCCACCGGGAGCCGACACCATGCCATTGCACTCCAGCCGGGCAACAAGAGCGAAACTGCCTCAAAACAAAAAATAAAAAGAGAAACCAGGTTTCACCATGTTGCCCCGGCCTGTCTGGAACTCCTAGGCTCAAGCGATCCCCCGCGCTATTCCTTTGTGATTAATAAATTGGGCCTTGCGCGCTGGCTCACGCCTGCAATCCCAGCACCTCCAGACGCCGAGGCGGGCGGATAACCTGATCTGGGGAGTTTGAGACCAGCCTTATGAACATGGAGAAACCGCATCTCTAACAACAAAAACAAAAACAAACAAAAAACAAAATGAGCTGGGCATGGTGGCTTACGCGTCCAATCCCAGCCACTCGGGAGGCTGTGGCAGGACAACCACCCAAACCCAGGAGGCAGAGGCCCGTTGAGCCAAGACCTCCCCTCTGCAATCCAGCCTGGGCAAGAAGAGCCAAACTCCTCCTCAAAAAAAAAAAAAAAAAAGGAGAGACCGAGTTTCACCATGTTGCCCAGGCCTGTCTGGATCTCCTAGGCTCAAGTGATCCCCAGTGCTCTGCCATCCAAAGTCCCTGGATCACAAGTGTGAGCCACCACGCCAGGCTGATCTATTCCTCTCTGATTAATGAGTTGGGCTGGGCGCGGTGGCTCACACCTGCAATCCTGTAGCGGGATTTTTAAGGAATTAGATAGACTCATGGGGTTTAGGAGGACATTTATTAATTATTTAGGTGCACTGGCCCAGTCGGATTAACATTTAAAGGATTGAGTACTGAACCAAGACTTATCTTTCAAGCATTATGTGAGGCAAGGGGGGAGATCTGTGCAGGGAGAAGCATATTATAGAAGCGAGAAACAAAGATAGTTATTTAATTGAAACATGCATTATATTTTTTTTACTATTTAAGGAAAAATATGTTTTGTGACTTGAGTTTGTTTAGGCACCTAGATTTATTTTGTTTATGGAGATAATAGTAGGTACCTCATAGGGGATTATTAGATCATGCTTAAAATTGGATCATAGTTAATACTTTAACTGGGGCTTTAACCATCATCATTTACATCATCCCTATCCCATTATCTTTCCTTTTGGCAGAAAGGCATATAGCGAAATCTATGCAAATTAAATGAACATATGGGAAACTCTTGTTTGCAGAAGGCGTTGTGGTGCTCCCTCTACATGATCTGAAAACTACCTATACGGCTGTAGGACATTTGACATATCACCTAGCTTATCCCCTGGCATGCCCATATGACCTACTAAATCAGAAAAACATACCAGGTTCTAATATACAGTCATATTCATTTTACAACTTTTCAATTAACATATAATCCTAAGTTGCATGCTTTATGTTGAAGAAAAAAACAGCAACCAATATACCATCATAGTAACATATTAAATGCTAGTTTAACCTGACTCTCCCAGTGTAACAATATATTTACAATTTTGTAGAGTATATTCAGTGTATGTTTCAACATGTCTTTGGGCCATATGTATTTTGTGCTAAAGTTTCTCTTTATAAAAAAACAAAGCAGGAGATAAGAGTTTTGTGGTGGGAAATGGATTCAATTATTATGTTCTAAGGGAGATTAAAGAGAAAAATAAATTTTCCAGTTAATTCTGTGACAAACAAAAGTAAGCAATATAGCTGAGAAATTCATCTGAGCTGACAGCTGATTATATATATATAATAATTTTTTTTTCTAACAGAGCCACAACCAATGAGACAATTATAATTTCACCAAGTCAAATGTCAGCCAGAAGACTTACAGTTTTTACACTTGGCAAGGCAAAGCAAAGAAATGTGAAGAATCTTGTTAGCCAAACTTAGTGTCAAAAAAAAAAAAAAAGCTATTCGTCATTGGTTGTCAATCACAGGGTAGTTCTCCGTCACTGGAAACTTCTGCAGACAGGATAATTGCTATGATTAAATGGCAGTGGATTTAAAATATTTCAGTAGTGGTTAAAGTAACTGTTGAATACTGATGGTATAATATCAAATCAAAGGTGCACAGCTGTCCACTAATTATGCAGAGTATAAAATATCTGATGCTGTGTAAGTATAATGCCAAAGCACATTCACAGGTACAGAAATGGATGAGGGCTTAATCATGCTTTTTGGAAATATAGTAAAGAAGATAATCCTTTTTCTACCTTAAAAAAATAAATTTTAGACCATGTCCTTCAAGGTATACAGTTTGTATTGTTGACAATTAGCTCTGATTATATAATGTACTCTAGCTGTTGCTTTCAATTTATTTATCTGTATTTCTGATTGTTCCTCTAACACAAAGAGACTGAGGGCTTTCTCTGTGTTAGGCAACAGCTGCAAAGCTAAGTCTTGGAATACAGAGATGTGAAACAATGCTAGCACTGGCTCAGAAATACTTTATTGCCTTATGAAATTTTTAGCTTAGTCCTATTCCCATAAATGTTTCTATGTGAGTGGCAGGGACTGGGGGGCACCTCACTCTCCTCCAGGGACAGGCCATGTCCTAAGCAGTAGTTTGAAGGCATCACTTTGGAGAATTTAGGTCTGGAGACTGTAGAAATCAGCGAAGTTTCAAAGAATCGTTATTACATTGCAAAGTCACATGGGCAGGAGTAGAAAAGAAGTAATATGTTGCATTTCTTCTTTTGTAGTATGAGTTAGTTGATCTAAATGTTCATTGTGTTTTCTCTATCTTTGAATTATGTGTAACAATGTAGATAGTAAAAAGCTGTCAAGAGGCCATGAGATTTCAGATAAACAGGTAAGAGCATACTCCAGGAAACTGTAAAAGAACTAATTAGAGTCCACGTGTTCAGTGTCAGTTCATCAGCTCAAAGACGCAGAGAGATAGGTGCTCAACAGATGGAATATATTAGAACCCATAAAAGTGACCAAGATGGGATGGCACAAAATCAGCAGAGCTATAATCAATAACCAATGAATTGGGACTCTCTTCTGTCTTTCCCACTGTATTTGGGTCTTCGTAGGTTATTCAATCATGTTTGAAGTGATGAAAAACCATTATTCATTCTCAAGGCAAAAGAATTAGATATGCTTTTGGGAAAAAGAGGATAAGGGAGGGTTTTTAAACTTTTACAATGGGCCATTCTACATGTAGTATACAAATCATCTAAAATTCATTTCTTTTTCCTAGAAAGACAGATCTTAAACCGGCTAGAAGTAATAGATAATGTGGTTCATCAGAGCTGTATACTCTTAAATTCAGATTTTCTGAATCCATCCCACATTATCCTAGTCCCACAAGATAACTGCAAAAATGTCTTCTTGCCAAATACATTCAACAGTGAACTACACAGTTGCCTCCAAGAAATTCACTGCACATTGGTCTGTTCATTGCATTAAGAAATCTTGTGGTTAAAAACAAACAAAAAATGTACTTAGTATGTTTTTAAATATAGCATCTCCAATATTATTTAAAACTTACTTTCCTTGTTGTTTCTCTGAATATCTCTCAAAAGAACTATGGAAAATATTGCTTAACATGATTGATCTTCCATTTGATTGACCTGCATTTACACCCATGCCTATTTTGTGCAGGTGATCAATTCATTTGTCAAGAGTGCTTTCATAATTATGCATTGAAATGCACAAGGTTGTCATCCCTCAAAAATACTACTATTATCACCCATAATTAAGTCTACCAAATTTACACTAGAAAACAAACATAAGGAGAACAATGGGTAGTTGTTAGATCATTTAGCAATCAGAGGAAAAAATTAGTAACAGAAACAAAATTATTGTCATTTCTCAAATTATTTTTCAAAGGACAATGTTGCCTTATTAACTAATATTTGATTGGGAACATTTACAACCATTAATCTAGAAAAGAAATTCTTGTACTGCAATGCACCTCCTCTATTTACGTGTGTGAATGAGTGTCCATTTTCTTTACCTAAAGTTCCAAATTACTTATTCATTCATTAGGTAATCTTTTTTCACATGGAACAAAATTTTTGTGGTAATTTATGATAGTTGAAAAAAAAGATTTGGGTTGATTATAACCCTATTTAGATATTTCTGCCTGCATCTATATCATATCAAAAAAAGTAGGGCCTCCTCTCCTTTCCCTGAATTAACTATTGGAGGGGGCCAGGCATGGTAGCTCGCAACTATAGTCCCACCACTCTGGGAAGCTGAAGCAGGAGGATGGCTTCAGCCCAGGAGTTTGAGACTAGCCTGGGCAATATAGTGAGACCTTTTCTCTACAAAAAAAAAAAAAAAAAATTAAATATTAGCTGCACCTCAGGGCTTGTAGTCCCAGGTACTCAGGGTGCTGAATCGGGGGGGATCGCTTGAGCCTCGGAGTTTTGACTGCAGTGAGCTATGATTGCATCAGTGCACTCCAACCTGGGGGACACAGTGAGACCTTGTCTCAAGAAAAAAAAGAAAGAAAAAGTGTCAGAGAAATTTTTAATCTGTAGCATCCTTAGTCTTCAAATTTCATATGTTTATTACCACTGTCATGTTTCATGTGCTTAACAAATGTTAAAATAATGAATGTCAGCATGATTTCTAGAGATTGTACTGAGCAGGACTTAGAGGGGCAGGGGGGTTTCCCCACTTGTGTTCCTGTCCTTCATATCTGTCTCTTCTGGATTTTTTTAGTTTATTACTTCTCAGGGACAAGCTTTTCGTTTTTCCCTTCTATATCAGCATAATCTGAAAAATATTAAAATTAAAATAACTAATAATAGACTGCATTAATAGATTAGCTCCTTTTATAGCTTTCATTGTTTTAAGTGAAAATGTTCTATAAGTTATTTAGGGTTTTGAATTTATAATACTGTAATTAAAATAAGGGTTTTTTTCCTCCCATTGACAGAAAAGCTGTCACTGCCACAAGATTTGAGCTAAAAAAAATTGTAGATTTTGTACTTCTTTGTCAGCACTGCCAAAAAAAAAAAGAGAGAGAGAGAGAGAGAAAGAGACATCTTGACAACTTTTAATTCAATCAGAGAACTTGAGTGAATCGAGCGTTCTTCTGGAGCACCATTCATCGAGCAAGACCCCTGACGGTGCCTGGTGGAAACTTAATGGATCCTTTCCACCCTGTTTGTTTTCAGTGTTTAATCCTATTAGTATCAGCAGGATGTAGGTCAGGATATCAGGTGCGGAACGTGTGGAATCAACCAATTTGGCTTGCTCATTTACTTTAATAAGGTCCCATAATGAGTGAGAGTACAAAGTCAAGCCCTGTTAAGGGTCTGCATTAAACTCTCAGAGTATTTAGAGTGTGCCAGGAGCCGCGAGGGTCTGGTTCGGGTGGTGGCGGGAACTGTATTATAGTGCTAGGCACGGCGCGACAAAGTCTGTCCAACCCAAAATGGTGCTGAGGCGTTGCGTCTGAGCTCCAGTACTCAGAAAAGCATCTCAGCAGGTACTCAACAGATCCTTGGGGGCTTGGGGGCCCAGCACTGGCAGTGAGGGCATGAAAGACATAAAAGACAGGGTGCTACCTGTGGGTATTTTCTGTTCTCCAAGGAGGAAGTAGCAAAAATTAGGACGCTGGAATATCCTATGTTGTAGCAATCCCAGAAAAACTGGTGCTCAACAAATATGACACAAAACAAATTTTTAAAAATTTAATCTCGCCGGGTACAGTGGCTCAGGCCTATAATCCCAGCAGTTTTGGAGGGCAAGGTGGGCAGATCACCTGAGGTCAAGAGTTCAAGACCAGCCTGGCCAACATGGCAAAACCCCGTCTCTACTAAAAATACAAAAATTAGCCTGGCATGGTGGTGCACACCTGTAATCCCAGCTACTCGGGAGGCTGAGGCAGGAGAATTGCTTGAACCAGGGAGGTGGAGGTTGCAGTGAGCTGAGATCATGCCATTGCACTCCAGCCTGGGTTACAAGAGTGAAACTCTGTCTCAAAAAAAAAAAAAGTTATCTCTTTGTATCTGTTCCTTTTCTTTTGATTTTTTTCTTGACCCAAACATGTGAACTCGTAGTATACATTTTGATATCAAAGATACACTAAGAATTAAGTACTAGACCCAACCCCAGATAACAAAATGACATAAATAGTGGAAGAAAGGACTATTTATTGGGTTTATACTATTAGACAGCGTGCTAGGAACATCCTTTGTTGTCTTGTCTAGACCTTTTAAACATGCAGTAAGGTGCAAATACTCTTTCCCAGTTGTACAGAGCAAACTAAGGCTTAGAGTTGCAGACTTAAAAGTATCTAACTGACATGTGGGAGGATGGGGAAACTCATCCAGACTTTAGAGGAAATGAAGGATTCATTACACAGGTGAGTGTTTCTTGCAGCTGTTCTACATCAGAAACAATTACCAATCTAGACTTTCATGTGATAAAGTCATTCAATAGAAATCCAAGTGGGCTGGACATGGTGGCTCACACCTGTTAGTCCATGACCTTGGGTCGGGAGTTCAAGACCAGCCTGGCTAACATGGCGAAACCCTGTCTCTACTAAAAATACAAAAATTAGCTGGGAATGGTGGTGCTCCCAGCTACTTGGGAGGCTGAGGCAGGAGACTCTCTTGAGCCTGGGAGGCTGGGGTTGCAGTGAGCCCAGATGGCGCCACTGCACTCCAGCCTGGGTGACAGAGCAAGACTCCAAGACTCCGTCTCAAGAAAGAAACAAAAAGAGAGAGGGGAGGGAGGGAGGGAAAGCCAAGTAACCACTCTCCTTCAGGGCTTCTAGTTTATGTATATACTATGTACTCAGCAAATATTTTTCTCTTAAGTGTGGTTGTTTTGATCCTATTTTCAGGAGGTGAATGTACAGCGTAAGGCCCCTCCTTTTCTGTTGATATGACTGTGTTGATTGATAGTGCCAGCCACTTTCCATCCGAGCAGTTCTAGGTACATACTTGGTTGGTACACAAAGGAAAACTAGTCTGCATGCCATTAATGCTGGAATAAAATGTCTTTAGGAAGTGTGGCTGTTTTCCCAGGTCATATTTAATTGAAGGATTTCTGTCACATACTTATTCTTGTTGATGTGTTCCTGGGGCCTAGAGAAACGTTGCCCACTCCCTCACTTCTCTGGAGAATCTCAGGGCCGCATGGATGGTCTGATGCTGCCCGGGCTGACAATTCTGAAAATACTGCTGGCTGGTCCCTAGCAGCAGATTCCATCAGCCACCTTAGTTAGATGGTGTTTACAGAGGCATGCCCAAAGGAGATACATTGACTATTCCTGGTTATTTTTTGTCCTGTAAATAGAGACATTGTTCAAAGTCTTTCTTCCCCTAACATTTAAAACAACACGTTAGGCCTTTTAAGTGTTTGCCAAAGAACCTGGAGTTTTATTGGAGTCTTGACTAACTTGCTGAACTTTTCAAGCTGAAACGCTGAGGGGTAAGTATAAAAATTTAGAACCTACTTAGAGCAGCAGTCTCCTCATGCTGTTACTGGTCTCCTTAAAGTCAGAAACAAGATCTACAGCTGCTGCTGTCGGTCACCTGAGAGACCAGGCTCAGGCAGCCGAGCGACCTCCCAAAGAGCCTTTTAATTACTATGTTCAAGTGTGGTTTGCAGTGAACGTGGCAAAGGAGGTGTGGGCTGCCATGCAGTGAGGCAGAGGCAGGGCACTCAGTGCGCATTTGTACCCTCCCTGTTCCTCCTGGCAACTCCAGGATGTCATCAGCTTGCATGGAGGGGGCTCACCTTCTTAGTGTGGGAAACTGGCCCCAGGGCATACCCCCTTGAGTGTTTCCTAGTTAGAAACTTGTGTGCAGTTTCCCAAACGACCTTCCTGTGTACAGATGTCCACTCTGTGGAAGAGGATACAATGGGAAGCTTCCAGTGTCCTGTGCAGCTTCTTAGATTCCATTTGGGATTCACCTGGAAAAAGCAATGCCTTACCCCTTGAAGTTTCTCCATTTCAATTCCAGTTAGGTAAAGGGGAGAAAAGCAGAAATATTCAACTTTTGTGTTCCCCATCTTTTAGTTTTTTGTTGTTTTGGTTAACAAAAATAACGTACTCAGCATGAGAATTTGGAAAATGCAGAAAAATAGGAGACAAGCCCCCCAGCCCCCCACTTGATGCTTTGGTAACAAGAATTCTTGCTCTGCGGCCAAACTCATGCCCTATATGCAGCTTGTATCCTGCATTTTCCCCTTTAGAAACTCTTGGTCAAATAATCTTAACTATAAGCATAGTATTTCATATTAAAATTTTGTTGGTTTTCTTTTAAAACATTGTTTTTAATATCTTTTGCCAGGTCAGCTTCAATAAGATATAATTGTACCCAATGAAAGTCATCACTTTCAGGTATACAATTTGATAAGTTTTGACATGTGTGTACAGTCATATAACCACCACTATGATCAAGATATAGAACTCCATCACTCCAGAAATTTCCCTCATGCCCCTTTGGAGTTGATCCTTCCCCCAACCCCCACACAGATCCCAGCAGCCATTGGTCTTCTTTCTGTCCCTGCGATTTTGTCTTTTCCAGAATGTCATATACCTGGAATCATGTGATAGTTAGCCTTTTGAGCCTTTCATTTAACTTCTTTCATTTAGCATGATGCATTTGCGATTTGTGGTGGTGTGTGTATCCTCAGTTCACTCCATTTTACTGCTAAGTAGTATTCCACTGTATGCAGGTATCATTATTTATCCATCACCCAGGGGAAGGACATTTAGGTTGTTGCCAGTTTTTGGCAATCGAGAATCAAGCTGCTACAAATATTTGTGTACAGGTTTTTGTATGAATTAAGTTTTCATTTTCTTTGGGTAAATATCCAGGAGTGGGATTGCTGGGTCATATGGTAACTGTATATTTAACTTCATAAGAAATTGATACACTCTTTTCCAAAGTGGCGTCACCATTTTGGATTCCCCCCAGCAGTATACAAGGCTTCAGCTCACTCTGCACCTTCACCAATACTTGATATTGATACACACCCCTTGTGCTTATTTGTTCAGCAGTTCTAATGGGTATGTAGTGGTATCTCATTGTGGCTTTGGTTTTTATTTCCCTAATGACTAATAAGCATCTTTTCCTGTGATTTTTTGCCATCCAGATTTCTTATTTGGTGAAATATCTTTTCATTTTTTCCCTTTTTTCTAGGGTTGTTTATTTTCTGACTGCATTTTGAGAGTTCTTTATAGATTCTGGATACAAGTCCTTTTAAGCATTTCACAAATATATTCTTCTAGATTGGTTTTTCTTTGCATTTTATTG
Organism: Pongo pygmaeus; assembly: GCF_028885625.2. Taxonomy (NCBI): domain Eukaryota; kingdom Metazoa; phylum Chordata; class Mammalia; order Primates; family Hominidae; genus Pongo; species Pongo pygmaeus. The sequence continues at coordinate 25,110,329 of NC_072389.2, read as the reverse complement.
TTGTTGGTGGTGGTGGTTTGTTGTTGTTTTTGTTGTTTTTGAGACAGAGTCTTGCTTTGTCACCCAGGCTGGAGTGCAGTGGCACGATCTCGGCTTACTGCAACCTCTGCCTCCTGGGTTCAAGCGATTCTCCTGCTTCAGCCTCCTGAGTAGCTGGGATTACAGGTGCCTGCCACCATGCCCAGCTAATTTTTGTACTTTTTTAGTAGAGATGGGTTTCACCATGTTGGCCAGGCTGGTCTCGAACACCTGACCTCGTGATCCACTGGCCTCAGCCTCCCAAAGTGCTGGGATTACAGGCATAAGCCACCACAGCCAGCCTCTTTTCATTATTTTAACAGTGTCTTTTGAAGAGTGGAAGTTTTAAATTTTGATGAAGTCCAGTTTATCAGATTTTTCCCCTTGGATTTTGCCTTTGGTGTCATATCTAAAAAATCTTTGCATAACTCTAAGCTGCAAATATTTTCTTCTATGTTTTCTTTCAGAAGTTTTAGAGTTTTAGGTTTTACAATTAAAATGTACAATTCAAGTTAATCTTTGTATGTAATGCAAGCTATGGATTAATGTCCACTGTAGCAAGAGGCAGATGTTCTTAAGTATCTCCCTCCCTCCCTCCCTCTCTTCTTTCCTTCCCTCCCTCCCTCTTTTTTTTTTTTTTTTTTTGAGACAGTTTCACTCTGTCACCCACCCAGGCTGGAATGCAGTAGCACTATCACAGCTCACTGCAGCCTTGATATCCTGGGCTCAAGTGATCCTCCCACCTCAGCCTCCTAGGTAGCTGGGACCACAGGTGTGTGCCACCACACCTGGTAAATTTTTAAATTTTTTGTAGAGACAGGGTCTCCCTGTGTTGCCCAGGCTGGTCTCAAACTCCTGGGCTCAAGCCTTCCCTCATCAGCCTCCTAAAGTACTGGGATTACAGGCATGAGCCACCACACACAGCCAAGTATCTGTTTAAAAAGAAAAGTTGTTCCTGAATGATTCCTTACACTCCAGTAAAACCGGGCTGTGAAAATTCGTTATGTGGAAAGCTGACCGTAGCTGCTGCTTTTTAAAAACCATACCTTCTTATCCATCAGTTTTGAGACTGGCCCTTTGTTGATCTACAGTTCTCCCTTTCTGGAAGGTGCTGGAAAGAACACTGATAGTGGCCTTCATTTCCCCTCTGGTCTGGGTCTCCTGTAGATGGCTCCTACAGTTCTGGCCCCTCTGTACACATCATTCTCGCTCAGCAGCTGCACAGGTAGACAGTGAAAACTGGCATCTTTTTGATTATAGACTGTTGGCTTCCTGGGGAACAGCCATGTTCCATGTTGGGTCAGCTTATTGATAAGGGGAAGAGACCTAGTATTCATTAAAAACTTACCCAGCAACTTTGCTGTATCACAGAAGTCCTGTACAGCAGAAAATAGTACTAGGTCCATCTTAGACGAAGCAGTGAGACCTGTTCAAGGTCATCCAGCTAGTAAAATGGTCCAACTTGACTTGCCTTACTCCAGAACTTTTTGCTTATTCCATTATTTCCTGTTAGCTCTTCATGGAACCACTTCCTGTGTGTCTGATCACTGTGCACTCACACACACCCCAACTAATGGCAGGTGCAGATTACAAGTATTGCAGTGCAGTTGCTTTTAGCAATTTATCTTCCTTTTTCCTCTGAGCTGGATTTAATTTACCTCAGTTCCCCACATTTGGCATTGTAACTTTTACCTTTAGAATGGCTAATTGGCTACTGCAATATTTCTTTCATATGTGAATTATAAAAGTGCCCTTAATGAATGTTTCTTTTCATAGAGTTATGTGTTTATTGTATCAGTGTGTGACTGGGAAGGCCAGGCTAGCTGCAGGTTATCACAGGCCCCTTGCAGTACTTCACTGGACCCCATGAGCCCTTTTCAGTGGATCATCTCCTGCCTATATTCACTTCTCCGGAGTGGTCTCACCATCTTTACTGTGAGTCCCAGAACATGCCTGTTCAGAGTGATGAGACCCAGGGCAGAAAGATTCCGGTTACCCTTTCCCGGTCTCCTCATCCTAACTCCCTGGATCTTATCACAGTAAATGATCGGAAGAGGAAATTCTCATGTTAGCTGAAATTCTCTTCATGTTTTTTCTTGTGTTTAGACCTCGTTATCTTTAGGCATCCCTGTTACTGATGATAACCACTCTGAACTCAGTGATATGATTCCCTAGTGTGTAAGACACTGCACCCCCTCTGTATTTAAAAGTTATTTCCCATTGGAGGTATCATCAAAGACTTCTCTCCCTTTCTAAAATCTTGGTGTTAGCAGCTAGAAGAGAGACTGCCAGTTTTCCCCGCCAGCCCTACTTTATGTCTTAACACATGGCACCACTTGTGCAGCTGATGCCTGGTCGTGCCACACTTTCCATTATGAACATGGTCTTTCCTGACTTCCCTCACTTTCACTGAAGTCCAGTCCCGGCTCAGTTGCTGGCCGTGGCTGCTCCTATTGTAGAAAGTGGCATGAATAAAAAAGAAGGGCTTCTGACATTGGGGTGAAGCTTTGTCACGGAAGAGATCTTTTCAACCCAAGAAGAGGACCCCAGCCAGCTTTGCCAAAGCTGGAAAAAGCTGCAACCTTCTTTTGCCCCTGTTGAGATATTGGAACCCCCACTGGTTGGCTTCCCTCTGCCCTACAGCTGCCCTCCTGAGATCTCTCACCTAGGCAGAGCCACAGCACAACACAGAGAAACTCAGTTTCCGGGGACTTTGGCAGGGATCTTGGTGCTGTGGGAGGATTCAAACCCCATCTCAGCCACTTGCTAGCTCTGTACATCTGGTCATATTACCCCACTTCTCTCAATCTGTTCTTGCATCTGTAAAATGGGGTAGTGTTACCACCTTGGTGGGCTTTTAATGAAGATTATATGAATTAAATGTCCACTGTATTGCCAGCAAAGAATCCAGCATGGTGCTCAGTGAGGAATACTGTGCATGGCTACAGTTTAACTCCTGTGAAATAGATAGATGCTGGAAGCAGGGAGGTGCTTCTTCCGCCCCCCCCCCACCCCATGATATTTCTGTGGTTTCACCTTCCCATGCTGGGCACTGCCCTCCCTAGACAAGACCTGTCTGTGGACTCTTTCCAGTACAGCTGTTTAGCCAGACGCTGGCCCCATCTGCAGCCATCACAGGCCCTCTGTCTCTGCTGGTCATGTCATGCTGTCCTCAAGGTGCCGTCCTACTGTTCATATTGTTTCATTCTTTCCCACCAGGAAGCATCTCAACGAACAGCCCTGCCACACTCTTTGAAGTTCCTGACACATGGTAACCAAGATGTGAGGGCAGCAAACCGCTGGTGCTGTCGCTGTGAGCAAGAGCCAGGTGGCACATTTGGAAGCCATACTGTATTTAACTTAATCAAATGTGGTATGGGAAGGGTTGGAAACCAAGCTGTCTCCTTGGGGGGGGAAAAGCAGGTTTCATTTTTGTGGCTGTGTTTTTTTTTGCTTTTTAATCTAACTGTGTGTTGATGTTGACATTCATCAGGGTTGCAGGCTGTCATGAATATGTACTTGCTTAACCAGTGAATTCCATGTTGCTCATGTGAGGCCTTTCCTGTCATGACCCAGTGTGTTTAAGAACCTGCCTGATGGGGAGTGTTGGCTGTGAAATCTGCAAAAAGAGTTGACGTTCCGGCTGCCGTGATCATGAATTTGGGGGTGTACTCTCCTGCCTGTGCATCTTCTCGCACTGAGATTTTGAGGTGGTTGCAGCCCTCAGTTAGTCTCCCAGTGGAGAAATTGGTTGTACCTCCCTTCTTCCCACCATAGCTGCCTGAAAACATGACACTCTCATGCTTGTCCTTCCATCAGGAAGATGTCCACTCACGCCCACCCATGAGGGGGCTTGCCGTGTGCCCTGGCCTTTGGGCATATTTATGTAGAGTTCCTTTCTCCTAAGACGTGAGTTTCTGATGGGGGATGTACGAGTAAAAAGGTTAACTTCTGTTCTTATGCGTGGCGCTGTGTTCACTTTCCAGAGTCTCTGTTCGTTTGTTTGGATGGCGTTCTCGGGGTACGGCAGCGTGTGTGTGTATGTGTGTGTGTGTGTGTGAAATTGTGCAAATCTACAACATGTCCCAGCCCATTCTCTGTTGAAACAGATCACAGCAACGACAAATGCTCATGGCGCTGCTTTGCTCCACCCACTTCAGATAGATCATTGTTAGATATTTCACATTTTTGTATGGTGGAAATAAAAATGAAAAATATATTTCCAAAAGATGAAAATTAAGACATTCTCATAGGACTCTGGTTTTCTCCTCTCTTTTTTTTTTTAATAAGTGAATGATGTTTTCGCTCTCTAGTAATACACAGATAAATTTCACACTCCTAAAAAGTCTGCTAAGCCACTAAGGCTGATGTTCATGGATTTTTTTCTTTTTCTTTTTACCCCTAACTGCTGTACCTGCCACGATGGGTCAGCTCCTCAGTGCCGAGCTGAGCCCTGGTGGTGAGTGGCCTTGTAGGAGGGTGAGAGGAATGAGCACCCTTAGCACTCATGCTGGAATCCTGGGGCATTGTGCAGATTCCGATCTGTAAGACAATTTCCCCAATCCAGAGCCTCTGTGACACCTGTAAGCTGAGATGGGAGGATCACTTGAGCCCAGGAGTTCCAGACCAGCATGGACAACACAGTGAGACCCTGTCTCTTTAAAAAAAAAAAAAAAAATTTCTTTTTTTTTTTAAGCATGTTAACTTCTCTTCCCCCTTCCTGTTCCTCTCCCTTCCCCTGGAGTTTTGTAGCCACAAAGTTAGAAACCCAGGCTTGGCAGGAAGGACTGCCCACCCCTCCTAGAGTAGTCAGCACCCACGGCTCAGTGGAAAGTGTGAAGTTGGGATGGAGACAGACAGTAAAGGAAGGTGTACGCAGGAGTGTGTAGAGAAGGCTGCCGGGCTGCCGAGTCAGCAGCACTCACAGGGAGAAATGAGGAGAGTCTGACCCTTCTTTTTGAAAGACAAAGAGGGGGCCCAGTGCAGTGTCTCACGTCTATAATCCCAACACATCGGGAGGCCAAGACAGAAGGATCACATGAACCCAGGAGTTTGAGACCAGCCTGGGCAACATAGGGAGACCCCCATCTCTACAAAAAATACAAAAATTAGCCAGGCATGGTGGTGCATGCCTGTGATCCCAGCTACTCGGGACCACAGGAGAATCGCTTGAACCCGGGAGGTGGAGGTTGCAGTGAGCTGAGATTGTGCTGCTGCACTCCAGCCTGGGCGACAGAGCAAGAATCTGTCTCAAAAATAAAAGGAAAATAAACAACTTCACAGGGTAGTTGTGAGGATTAAATGAAATTACATACAATGCCCAGCATGCGCACGTATACAGTAAATTGTAGTTTTATTTAAAGATCATGGTTTTGATCTGAAACCCTCACTGCATTTGCTTCTATCAGTGGGAGCAGACATAGTCACTGGAATTTGACTTAGAATTAAACACCCAGAGGAGCTTTCATACATGCCCAGACCTTTATTTTCTTGGCTGCAACAAATGACTTAAAACAAGTGAGCTGTGGCTCACGCCTGCAATCCTGCCACTTTGGGAGGTGGAGGCAGATGGATCCCCTGAGCCAGGAGTTCAAGACCAGCCTGGGCAACATGATGAAACCCTGTCTCTACAGAAAATTTAAAAATTGGCCGGGTGTGGTGATGTTCATCTGTTGTCCCAGCTACTCAGGAGGCTGAAGCAGGAGGATTGCTTGAGCCTAGGAGGCTGAAGCTGCAGTGAGCTGTGGTTGCACCACTGTGCTTCCAGCCTGGGTGTCAGAGCAAGACCCTGTCAAAAACAAAACAGGTGAGCTGAGCTAACCCACTTCCTCCACACACACACACCGGGCTTTCTTGACATATCTTTTGGGCATAAAATCCTAGGATGGTACTTCTCGCCTTTTGATACCGAGGCCCAGGGGCATATTATGACAACAAGACTATGGTCTGGGGGCTTCTTGAATATGGTAGCCAGATCTGGAGGCAGGCATCAGAGTGGGAACTTCCGTGTTTCCCTGTAAATAGTTCTGTAGTCCTTTGATTTTGGAGCTGGGCTGGAGACCAAGCGCTGTGGCTCTGTCCATTTTCATAACTTTGTATTTGTCCAGTTTTCCCCTTGAGATTTTATTATGAAGATTTTCAAGCATACACCACCTAGGTCATCATTACCATTTTGTTATACAGTCATGCCTTGCTGTCAACAATGGAGGTCCCATTAGATGATCTTACAGCTGGGAAATTCCTATCAGCTCCAGTGTATCTGTGTTTTAAGTTAATTGTTGTTACAAAGGGGTCAAATAGTTGAAAAAAATTTAGAAGTTTATTAAGTAAAGAAGTTACAGTAAGGTAAGGTCATTTGATTCTTGAAAGGAAAATTTTTTCTAAATTCAGGGTAACCGTGAGTCCCAGGCCTTCACATTCACTCTCTATCACTCACCAGAACGCCTTCCAGCCCTGCAAGCTCCATTCATGGTAAGTGCTCTACACAAGTGTATAATTTTTATTTTTTATACTGTATTTTTATTATAGTTTTTCTATGTTTAGAAACACAAATGCCATTGGGTTACAGTTGCCTACAGTATTCCATATAGTAACATGTTGTAAAGGTTTGTAGCCCAGGAGCAATAGGCTATACTATCTAGGTTTGGGTAAGAACACTATCATGTTCATACAATGATAACATTGCAGGCTGGGCATGGTGGCTAACACCTGTGATCCCAGTGTTTTGGGAGGCCAATGCAGGAGGACTGAGTTCAAGTCTGCAGTGAGCTACGATCACACCACTGCACTCCAGCCTGGGGACAGAGCGAGATCCTGTCTCTAAAAATAATAAAATAAAAATCCTTCTATCCACGTTTGGGAATATTAAGTTTTTTTAAATCACCTAATGACACATTTCTTAGAAAGTATCCCCATCATTAAGTGACATGTGACTGTATTTGCTTTATTACATATCCTTCCATTCATCAATTTATCTTTTCTTTCTTTCTTTTTTTTTTTTTTGTTTATAGACAGTCTCACTCTGTTGCCCAGGCTGGAGTGCAGTGGCGCGATCATAGCTCACTGCAGCCTCGAACTCCTGGCCTTGAGCAGTCCTCCCACCTCAGCCTCCCAAAGTGCTGGGATGACAGGTGTGAGTCACAGTGCCCAGACTACATAACGCTTTTGAGATTCTTCAATGTTTTGTAGGCATCCGTAATTCCCTCCTCTCTATTTCTGAGTATGGCTCAACCACTGCTTATTTATTCAATTGATGAACACCTAGGCTATTTCCAGTTTGGGGCCATTATGAATAAAGCTGCTGTGAACAGTCTTGTACAAGTCTTTGAGAACAAAATCTTCAATTTGGGGGAGTAAATGCCAAGGAGTGGAACTGTTGGGTCATGGGATAGGTGGTCTATTTAGAAACTGCCAGATCTTTTTCCAAAGTGATCATGTAATTTATACTGTCACCAACAATGTATGAGAGTTCTAGTATCTCCCTTCCTTAGCAACATTTGGTGGTGTCAGACTTTAATTGAGCCATTTTGATGGGCGTATAGTATATCTCTTTGCAGTTTTCATTGCCATTTATCTGATGACTCCTAATGATGTACTTACTGGCCACAGGTATATCTTCCTTTGTGAGTTAGCTGTTCAATTATCTTGCTCATATTTCATCAGATTGTTGGTCGCTTCATTAAGTTGTAGAAGTTGGCCAGGCATAGGGTCATGCCTGTAATCCCAGCACTTTGGGAGGCTGAGGTGGGAGGATCACTTGAGGTCAGGAGTTCGAGACTAGCCTGGGCAACACGATGAAACCCCATTTCTACTAAAAATACAAAAATTAGCTGGGCATGGTGGCAGGCACCTGCACCTGTAATCCCAGCTACTTGGGAGGCTGAGGCAGGAAAATCACTTGAACCTGGGAGGCGGAGGTTGCAGTGAGCTGAGATCATGCCACTGCACTCCAGCCAGAGCAAGACTCTGTCTCAAAATCAAACAAAAAAAAAAAGTTGTAGCAGTAAGTTGATTACATATTTTGGACATCAGTCCTTTGTCAGATAGTTGTTTTGCAAATATTTAGTCCCAATGTATGGCTTGCTTATTTTCTTTTTTTTATTTGAGACAGTCTCACACTGTCGCCCCAAGGTGGAGTGCAGTGACATGATCTCGGCTCACTGCAAGCTCTCCCTCCTGGGTTCACGCCATTCTTCTGCCTCAGCCTCATGAGCAGCTGGGACTACAGGCACCCGCCATCATGCTTGGCTAATTTTTTGTATCTTTAGTAGAGACAGGGTTTCACTGTGTTACCCAGGATGGTCTTGATCTCCTGACCTCGTGATCTGCCAGCCTCGGACTCCCAAAGTGCTGGGATTACAGGCTTGAGCCACCATGCCCAGCTGGCTTGCTTATTTTCTTAACAGTATCTTTTACTGGGCAGAAGTTTTTAATTAGGATGAAGTCTGTTTTATAGACTTTTTCTATGTCCTGCCTAAGAAACCCCCAAGTTATATTCATCCATGTTTCCTTCGAGCTTTCTAGTTTTAGCATTTATGTTTAAATCTATGATCTATCTTGAATTAACTTTTTATGGATGGTACAACACTAGAGTTGAGATTACTTCATTCCATATGGATGTCTAGTTATTCCAGAACCATCTGTGGAGAAGACCTTTTTGTTTAATTGTTGTGGTGCTTTGGTCAAAATTCTGTTTACCTAATTATAAGCATGGATCTTGAGGGGGGGTGTGTGTTTCATTTTATTTATTTTCATTGACAAATAATAATTGTGCATGCTCATGGAGTACATAGTAATGTTCCTTTTCTTTCTTTTTTTTTTTTTTTTTGGACAGAGTTTCGCTCTGTCACCCAGGCTGGCATGCAGTGCCCCAATCTTAGCTCACTGCAACCTCTAGCTCCCGGGTTCAAGCAATTCTCCTGCCTCAGCCTCCTGAGTAGCTGGGATTACAGGCATGCATAACCATGCCCAGCTAGTTTTTTGTATTTTTAGTAGAGACGGGGTTTTGCCATGTTGGCCAGGCTGGTCTCGAACTCCTGGGCTCAAGTGATCTGCCTGCCTCAGCCTCCCAAAATGCTGGGATTGCAGGAGTGACCCACTGCCCCTAGCCAATAGTAATAGCAGTTTTTTTGTTTGTTTTTTGAGACAGGGTCTCGCTTTGTTGCCCAGGCTGGAGTGCAGTGGCGTGATCTAAGTTCACTGCAGCCTTGACCTCCAAGGCTAAAGCAACCTTCCAACCTCAGCTTCCTGAGTAGCTGGGACCACAGGCATATGCCACCACACCTGGCTAGTTTCTTGTGTTTTGTTTTTGTAGAGGTGGGGTTTCACCATGTTGCCCAGGCTGGTCTTGAACTCCTGGGCTCAAGTTCAGCCTCCCTCCAGAAGTGCTGGGATTACAGGAGTGAGCCACCACGCCTGGCCTGTATCACATGATGTGCTATTTGTAGTGTTTTGAGGAGCCTCCATGCTGTTCTCCATAGTGGCTATACTAGTTTACATTCGTGAGTGTGAGTTATTTATTTATTTATTTATTTTGAGGCAGAGTCATATTGTAATTACATATGTAATATAATGAGGTGATGGATATGCTAATTACGCTTATGTAATCATTATCCATTATATGTATGGAAACATTACATCCGTGGTTCACCCAGGCTGGAGTGTAGTGGCACAATCTCAGCTCACTGCAGCCTCCACCTCCCGGGCTCAAGTGATCCTCCCACTTCACCCTCTCGAATAGCTGGAGTTATAGTCACATGCCACTACACCCAGCTAATTTTTGTTTTGTTTTGTTTTTTGAGATGCAGTCTCACTCTGTTGCCTAGGCTGGAGTGCAGTGGCATGATCTCAGCTCACTGCAACCTCCACTTCCCAAGTTCAAGCAATTCTCCTGCCTCAACCTCCCAAGTAGCTGGGATTACAGGTGTCCGCCACCATGCCCAGCTAATTTTTGTACTTTTTAGTAAAGACAGGGTTTTGCTGTGTTGGCCAGGCTGGTCTCGAACTCCCGACCTCAAGTGATCCACCCGCCTTGGCCTCCCAAAGTGCTGGGATTACAGGCGTGAACCACCGCGCCCAGTCCCTGAGTGTGTGTGTGTGGTTTTGTTTTGTTGTTTTTTGTTTGTTTGTTTTTGAGACTGAGTCTCGCTCAGTCACCCAGGCTGGAGTGCAGTGGCACAATCTCAGCTCACTGTAACCTCCACCTCCCAGGTTCAAGTTAGCCTCCCGAGTAGCTGGGATTACAGGCATGTGCCACCACACCCAGCTAAAGTATTTTCAGTAGAGACAGGGTTTCAATATATTGGCCAGGCTGGTCTCAAACTCCTGACCTCATGATCCACCAGCCTTGGCCTCCCAAAGTGCTGGGATTACAGGCATGAGCCACCACACCTGGCCGAGTGCGTGTGTTTTTAAAGTGTGCATCCTTATTACTGAACAGCAGCACCGAGTGTTCCCACTTGGACTATTTTGCAACACTCCTCTTGACATTGAAAAGAAAATGCTATGACACTTGGTTACTGCTGAGGTGAGGCCAAGCCACCCTCTCCAGACCTGGGAAACCAGTGAGTTATTAAAAATAGTTCAATCTTTTTTGCTACTTTTTAAAAAAATCTCATGAGTTCAGCTGAAATCTTTTTCCCCCAAATGATTCATGGAGTAAATCAATGCATCTGATTTTTGCCGAGGAGGGGAAATGGGACACCTGAAGGCCAGTTCATATTTCCCCTGGTTGTGAGCCATCGTGTCCTCCAAGTTGCCTGATCCCTGCAAACAGCAGTTCTGTTTGTCTTCAGCTGCCTGCTTTTTCTAGTCGTGCTGTGAACCTGAGCTTGAGAAAGCTTGATGCTGACTGGGCCTGGTGAAAACGCTACATGTTCAAGTTGAGGGTCTTTTTAAATGGAAATCTTTTAGACTGGCTCACGCCTGTAATCTCAGCACTTTGGGAGGCCGAGGCAGGCAGATCACTTAAGGTCAGGAGTTCGAGACCATCCTGGCCAACACAGCAAATCCCCGTCTCTACTAAAAACACAAAAATTAGCCAGGCGTGGTGGTGCATGCCTGTAATCCCAGCTACTTGGGAGGCTGAGGCAGGAGAATCACTTTAACCCAGGAGGCGGAGGTTGCAGTGAGCCAAGATTGTACCACTGCATTCCAGCCTGGGTGACCAAAAAAAAAAAAAAAAAGTTTTCAAAAAAAAAAAAAAAAGGTTTAGACAGATGATTCTTGTCAAAAAAAGGACAACAAATAAGCACCTTTTCTTTTCTGTTTTAGGGGATGAGGTGGGGAACTTAAGCATGTTTCATAAGAAAAGAGTGAATCCTCATGGTGATAATTTTTAAGCTCAAAAACATAGGAAAATGCTAAATCAGAAACTTGAAGCCAGGGAGCCTTGCCTGTGTGTGCAAGTGTGGACTTGAGCAAAGGGAAGCCTTAGGCACCTGTGCCGGGCCCATGCAACTTTTCCGTGGACACATCTTCCCATATTTCCAATAACAACCAGAGAACCAGTTACCCGCCTTTTGATGCTGTCCTCTTCCTGCAGGAGGAAGGGTGGGGGGACAGGATTCTTCCACCCAAGTGCCCTTGCAGGTGTCTAAGCCTGGGCGGTGGATTCTTGGTTCCTCACAGGCCTTGGTGGGCAAGCAACAGCCAGACTGCCAAAAACACCCAGTTAGATTGAATGTGGTTCCCTAGTTGCAGCTGTGGGTAGGGAGGAAAGTTAAGTCTCCTTACACATCTCCTCTCTGCATGCTGTTGTCTAGTTGGCGCAGGCTCTTCTTATTCCTAATAACCCAGAATCTGAGAATTTAGAGTCCTTCTTGTTACTTAGGAAGGACTAATCTTCCCCGGCAGGTTGTCCTGCATTTATTGAATGGGGTAAAAATTGCATAGCATCTCGAGTGCTGCGCCTACAAATTACCTTGATAAATGATTGTGACTCAGCAACGCTTAGGCTTTTGCCCTAGTTTTGGAGGCTGGGGCTAACTAGGAAAAAAATGGAGGGCCTGTTGGGTGTTTCTGCTGTTTTTACAAGGCTTCAGAATTCCCCATTGTCTGCATGTGTGTGAATCAGCAAGTGCTTCGCATCCTGATTGGGTGGTGTGATGGGAGCACCCACCTCGCAGAGCCTCAGAACGCTCATTGTCTCCCTTTTCCATTTGCTCATTCCTACTTTGGCCAGTGGCACCATGAAAGAGTTTTCATCAGTAACAGTGTTGAGGAAACCACACATTAGAGGCAGCGGGGCCACACTGATCAGCATCTGGGCTGGGTGATTGCTCAGATCTGAGCTCGGAGCTTGCTGTGCTGCTCACCAGCTGTGTGAGCCCGAGGATGCTGTTCCGGCTCCCAGCCTCAGTTTCCTCACCTGTGGGACTAGACAGGACTAAACCAGGGGGAGAACAGAAAGCACCCACAGGTAGTAAGTGCTCACCGAGGCATTTTCCCAGATTCCTGCCATTGTTTACTGACACTGGGGAGCACCCACAGCCTCCTCCTGGAAAACACACACCCCCTGCTCTCAAGAACTTTCCATTTTTATAACAGACTTGCCCTCTGGTGTGTCATCCTTGCTTTCTGAAAGTGAGTTTTCTTCTCCATGCCACTGTGTGTTTTTTTCTGATAGCAGTAGGGAACTGTGTATTGGAGCTCACTCTATGGGAAGCATTTTGTACTCTTGATGTTTAGGCAGAATTATCCCCATTTGAAGATAAACTGAGGCTCAGGCGGCTTCAGTAACCTGCACTGGAGGTCAGGGTCAGTGGCAGAGCTGGAATTCAAGCCCCAGGATGTCTGACTGCAACGCCCATGTACCTAACCACGATTTGATACCATCATCCAGATGAAGGACATCATGGGGTAGGGAGATAAAGTTAGAAGGAGGTGGGGGTGCCCAGCAAGTGAGGGTGGCTGGGATCCCTTCATAAACCCAGCTCATCTATGCAGAGCATGGATCCTTCTGGAGTCAGTGCACCTGGATGGGGCCAGAATCCCCCCTCTTCCCACTCTGTCCATCTGTAGCTCTAGAGTTACACACATACATGCAACTTCCCCTTTCTGCATGCCACAGGCAGCCATCACACTTTGTCCATCTCTTAGATTATTCTTAAAAGATAGCTTCCAGGAAGGGGGATTACAGCACCAGGAAGCAGAAACATTTCAAAGGCTCTTGATACATGTGGTCAAACTGTTTTCCAATTTACTCATCAGCCAGAGGACTACAGATCCTGCAATGTAGCATTTAAAACACCCACCTCCCAAGCCAGGCAATCATTTCTTTTTCTTTCTTTTTTTTTTTTTTTGAGATGGATTCTCGCTCTTGTCACCCAGGCTGGAGTGCAATGGCGCAATCTTGGCTCACTGCAACCTCCGCCTCTCAGGCTCAAGCGATTCTCCTGCCTCAGCCTCCCTAGTAGCTGGGATTACAGTCGCATGCCACCATACCCAGTTAATTTTTGTATTTTTAGTAGAGACAGGATGTTGGCCAGGCTAGTCTCAAACTTGTGACCTCAGGTGATCCACCCACCTCAGCCTCCTGAAGTACTGGGATCACAAGCGTGAGCCACTGTGCCTGGCCTTTTTTTTTTCTTTTTTTTTTTTTTTTTAAGAGATGAGATCTCGCTGTTACCTAGGCTGGAGTGCAGTGGCACAATCATAGCTCACTGCAACCACGAACTCCCAGGCTCCAGCAATCCTCCCTTCTCAACCTCCCAAGTATCTGGGACCACAGGTGCATGCCACCACACCCAGCTAATTTTTTATTTTTCATTTTTATTTTCATTTATTTATTTTTTTTTGTTTTTTGAGACAGTGTCTCACTCTGTCCCCCAGGCTGGAGTGCAGTGGCACGATCTTGGCTCATTGCAAGCTCCGCCTCCCAGATTCAAGCCATTCTCCTGCCTCAGCCTCCCGAGTGGCTAGGACTACAGGTGCCCACCACCACGCCTGCTAATTTTTTGTTATTTTTAGTAGAGACGAGGTTGCACCATCTTGGCCAGGCTAGTCTTGAACTCCTGACCTTGTGATCCACCCTCCTCAGCCTCCCAAAGTGCTGGGATTACAGGTAAGAGCCACTGCGCCCGGCCTAATGTTTTAAATTTTCATAGGGACAGGGTCACGCCATATTGTCCAGGCTGGTCTTGAACTCCTGGCCCCAAGTGATCCTCCCACCTTGGCCTCCCAAAGTGTTGAGATTACAAGTGTGAGCCACTGTGCATGGTGAAATATGTTTTTATATATTGGGACAACTGAGAATATTAGAATGTGGACAGGCTATTAGATGATACTGAAATTTGTTAATTGTGCTTAGGAGTGACATGTGTAATGTCCAACTTATCTTTAACCTCACAGAGTGAGATGAAACAAATACAGAAAATAATAATTACCAAATCTAGGTAGTGGGTAGATAGGTGGGTTTATTGTACACCTGGGATGACAGGTGTGAGTCACCACGCCCGGCCTTAAACATTTCAATTACAAGGGGGATATGGGGGCCCACAGCAACAAGGGGTTTCACCCCCAGGAAGAAACAGACATGGAAGCTGCTGGCTGGGCTTTGAAACTCCTTGTTCTCAGCATGAGGCCCCAGTGGAGCAACATCAGCCTCACCTGAGACCTTGCTAGAAATGTGCATTCTTGGGCCCCACTTCAGTCCTACTGAGTCAGGAACTCCAGGGCCAGGGCCCGGCTGTCTGGAAACAAGCCCTCCAGGTGATTCTAGTGCCTGCACAAGTTTGGGAGCTGCTGGTCTGCAGAAAGCTAGGTCAACTGAAAGGGGAAATGTACCACACTTGTTTATAACCAAATGCGTGCCAGCTGGGAGCAAGTCCAAGGGAAATGACACTTCCATCTCTCGTTCACATGATGAATTGGTGCCTCTTAACTCAATAGTGTCTTTAGTTCGGATGATTTGACCACACGGAAAATGTCCCTCTGTCCCTCATGTTAAGGAGTCTAGCTCTCACAAACCGTTGTTCTTCATACCAAGGCCTATGATGGTCTAGGCACGTTATTATTAATATCCCTGTTGTTCCCTCGGGAGGGGAAATGAAGGCTTAGAGCAGTTTATTTATCTTTTTAATTTTTTTTCCAAGACGGAGTCTCACTCTGTTGTGCAGGCTGGAGTGCAGTGGTGCGATCTTGGCTCACTGCAATCTCTGCCTCCTGGGTTCAAGCAATTCTCCTGCCTCAGCCTCCCAAGTAGCTGGGATTACAGGTGCCCACCACCACCCCTGGCTAAATTTTGTATTTTTAGTAGAGACAGGGTTTCACAATGTTAGCCAGGCTGGTCTGAAACTCCTGACCTTGTGATCTGCCCACCTCAGCCTCCCAAAGTGCTCGGTTTACAGGCGTGAGCCGCCACACCCAGCCCTCAGAGCAGTTTAGAAACAACCCAATGTCCCACAGCTATTAAGTGGCAGAACTGAAACTCAAACCCAGTCCATCTGCCAGAGACGGAGCTTTAACAGGAGTGTGTGTGTTCAACGAAAATAAATTCAGAAAGCCCTGAAATAAATCTCATCTGGTGTGTTTACAAATGGCATTTGGGGAGATTCCGGGTCATTCATCCAGCTGCGAAAGGTGCATCTCTGAAGCACAGTCCCTGTCCTGCAATCAGACTTCTTCTTTATCCGACGTGGTGTTTCAGTGGAAATGATTGTGGGATATGGCCCCTTCCTTTTCTGTATTTGCTGATTAGAATTCATGGTCCCTTTCTCGTTAGGTGCAGTGATCAAAGTTAACCAACCTCTGAGGAAAGTTGTCCAGGGCACAACTCAGGGCTCCGTAGAACCGCAGAATCTTGGGTGCAACCCTGCTCAAGCACCCAAGTGTGCATACGAACAGGGTCTCTGTGTGACGTGTGTGAAAACTACAGTGTGATGAGCATGACTCGCAGACAGGTTATCCATTGGGCTCCCCTCAAAATCAGTTATAACACCAATGCCCAGGTCCCGGCTCCAGGAATAAGACCCTCCAGGGTCTTGTGTGAAGCCACGGCATCTGGATTGCTCATGCTTCTGGGGATCATTCTCCTGAAAATGGTGGCTCCTTTCTCCCTGTGGAGCATCTTTCTAAACAGTGCTCCTTTCTTCCCCCAGGACACTTGACATCAGGCACAGGAAGCCTTCTGATTGAGCACACCTGGCCCATGAAAAGACAAAGAAAAGAAATGGGGCCAAAGGTCACAGTCCTCTCATTCCACCATCCTCCTTAAAATCATCCTAATTTCATGGGCCCTGAGGCCAGGGCTGTTTCTTTACACCTCGAGGCCTTGGTGACGCACCTCAATTCTGCCCTGTTGCTTACTGTCTAAGACATTTTGGGAAAATCCCTAGAGCCAGGATCTTCATTCCTGGTGAGCCAGAGAGCCTGAAGACACACCGAAATTGGGACCCTCTTAGTTCAGGGAACATGTCCACCTTCGGCAGCATTAAAATTTTTGCACCAGATGTGCTAACTGCAATTCCACCACACAATGCCTAACTGGAAATGGAGGCAACATCTCAGATCCTGAACAAATGATGCGAGAATCCATGAGATACATGGCTTATTTTGGCCTTTTGCCACTGAAACAAGGGCCAGTATTAACAAAGTTATACAATCCTCTGATTCACTGTCTGCTTTTAAATCTCTCCGATGGTTTCTTCTTGAGACAGGGCCTCACTCCCGTCACCCGGGCTTTTCTATGGTACAATTTTCCTTGTTTGCTTTTGTCACATTTAGAACTTTTTATTTCATCTCTATCAAATGTTGATCCATTATCACATACGTATGAAAATATTATCACCCATGCTGTGAGATACGTTGCTTTTATTTTCATCATTTCTTTAATAAACCAAAGGTTTTACTTGGGATACCTTCTGTTTTCTCAAGTTTTTTGTTTCATGTTTTCTTAAACTGCCGTCGTACGTCAGAAACCATTGACTATACTATGTCATGACTATTTCTCTTTTCTGCTAAACATAAATTTGGGGAATGTCATCAGTTAGTCTCTCGGTGATTGCATGATTTCTCGAAAGTCTTTCACAGTCTACTTTGTGCACTGAGTATCTCTTCAAACTTCAGGGCATGTTTCTACCACTTGATGCTTTATTATTTGGGAATCTACCTTCCACAAGAGCATTTCATGCAAAGACTTGTCTTGTTCCCCACTGGCAGGTAATTTCACTCGCATACACAATCAGTAGGCTGAGCATGGAAAGGTTATCGCTGGAAGGTCTGTTTGATTCCACAGATCTCTCCTTTTTTATTAAGGAAACAAATACGCTCTGCTAATTACTATACTTCATTGACTATTCTCCTTTCAGAAAGCGCCCTTACCAAAGATGACTACAAGTCATGTTCTACAGACATATACACACACAGCTGTCCTGGAGACCCAGCTTTGCCACCAATTGCTCTTTCGTAAGATGAGATCCCCCAATACCCACCAGTTTTTTGGGACTCCACCTGAGCTGGCTCAGCTAGACCTGGAAAAGTTTCCTATGCCCAAATTTACTTGGAAAAATTTAAAAGTCTCTTCAGAGGCCCAGTGACAGCTTTTGGCAGCTTCTAAGACCAGAGAGAGTTTCTTGGCCATTCAGAGCCATTCAAATATTCTAAGTAAACTCAAGGATCCAGAAACCCCACTTGCAGTCATGAAATACCAGTGAACCGCCTCTGTGAGTCTCTGGAAATTTTTCAAAGATGACTGCCTGGGAAGGCTGGCCAGAAAGTCACCCAAGCCCAACCTTCTGCAGGGTGTTCTGTGTCAGCCAGGGACCCTGTGAATTGCCATTGAACAGAAGGGAGGAACAGAGACAGTATGCCTGAGCTTCTGGAAACATTCTAAGTGCCCTTGTTGGCCCAGAAAAGACTGGTGCTACCATATGAGGCACAGACTTGGCAACCTACTTACTCCAGGAACCACAGAAGGTTTAAACGTTCCCAGGAAGTCCCAGGAAGGGCAGCCATGGCCCTTTAGATTTTATTCTAAGTCTACGTGGGAGACAGTGCACTTAGCTTCATAAAAACACCAGTGGAGGGGCTATCACTTGCCCCAGTATCCAGTCTTTTCTACCTCATCTCAGAGCCAGGCAGCCACTATTTCCCAAAGCTGCTGTGCAATGAAAGGGGAATATTCTAGGCGCTCTCCTGTGCCCACGAAATTCTGTGGTTGCGCTGAAAGGCAGGAGTCGTCCTCCGGAATGCTCTTCAGAAATCTGACAACACTGGTCAAGATTAAAGAAGCTCAATTCAACGTCATACAAAACCAACCAACCACACACACACACACACACAATGCATAGTGAGACAAAATGATGAACACACCTGCTAATAATCATGAATGACAATAATAACAACAATGATGATCTTAGTGATAATGCCACCAACACTGTTAATGGCAATAACAATAAACCTGAGGTAATGAGTGTTAGGGTCCCGATTCACTGATGTGAAGGATGGCGCCAATTTCTGGTCTCACAGAAATAAAGGAAAAGTAAACACCTGGAGGAGGAGGAGGTGAACCTGGAGCTCCCGCCGGCCTCTGGGCGCTTCTTGGTGGAAGGAGAGGGACTTGGTCCTGAGCCTGCCCCGGATCCACCCACACCAGAACCCCGGAGTCCAAGTTCCTGGATGGACTCAGTCCCACCCAGGCCGGAGCCCCAGAGCCCGGGTCCTCCAGCCCTCGCTGCTGCCGCTTCTCGCGGAGCCGGGGCCCCACCCCGCGCCACCTCAGCCTCTGCGGGGCTCTGGGAGGGCAGTGCCAAGGATGCTCCGGGCCCAGCGGGGGCATCCGGGCCCAGCAGGGGCATCCGGCCTCAGGCGGATACTGATGCCCTGAGGGCGCGGAATAGGGTGGCCTGCGCAGGGCCCGCCATCTCGGGCCTTGCAAAAAGAGCGGCCTCTCCAACGCCCCTACCGGAACCTGCCCGGAGGCCCCAGCCCCAAAGCCAGGGCGATGGCGCCTCCCTGACCATGGGTAAAGAAAACTCAGGTCCTTCCTGGAGACTCGGCCCGCCGCGGGAGGCAGCTCGCGCATGCGCCCTGCATGGCTGGAAAGATGGGTTTCATTGCCCTCTGCCGGCCATGAGTTGGCAGCACAGGACGTTTGGCCTTAGTGGTGGACCTGAGCCTGACTCACTGAAATTCAGGTGTAGATTATTCAGTACTTTTCTTTTGGAAGATCAAATGGAAATTGAGTACGATATCCTGTGCTTTAATTAAAGAAGATGGAAATAAAGAAGCAAATTCAAAAATCAGTATACAAAAGTCGATTGATTCCCTCTATGTGGAGGGAAGAAGAGCTTGAATAAGAGAAGCATTCTGTGTTATGCTTTAATAATGGCTGGAGATCTGCCACCATGCATTTGTCAAATCCTGTAGAATTTCACAGCACAAATAGTATATCTTAATGTGGCTCAGGAGTACATATAATGTCAGCCACAGTTTGTGGGTAAATTACATATTTAATTAAATAGATTAAACAATAAATAATGATATGAGCTCTGCCTGGACATATTCCTTGCCTCTCCAACCAGTTTGCCAAGGGCTTGAATTTCTTGCTCATTATCCTCACACTTGACATAAACCCTGGCTGCGGAGTAAAATCTATCACTTGTGGAGATTTTTTAATATAATGATGTGTCAATTTCAACCATGGATAAGGCCATTTAGCCTTAGTAAGGCCTATCGTATTAAGATTGTGCCTGTTTGCCAAATTTCAAGTCATCCCACTTCATATTCAGGAAACACTTTCTCTTGAGTTTTAGGTTCAGTACTGAGGCTCCTCGATGGACAATACATTTTCCAATTCTGAGGACAAGGCAGAGGCGGCCCCTCTGTGAGAACTTTCATTTTGCTTCAGGAAAAGTACATTGAATCAAATATAGGAAAGGCTTTTGCAATGTGGCTGACAGGTTCGGCTGTTTTATCATGCTGGTGTTTTATCTTCTGGACTGCAGTAAAAGGAGCACAGCTGTGTCTGTCTCTGTGTAATAACTCAGGACTTACCTGAATAAAATGTGGGGTGTCATGAGATGAACTGCTACCTCCAGTTAGAGAGGCTCCAGGGACAAAATTTCAAGAGCCTTCTGAGGGATAGAAGAGAAGAGCTGCCTTATTCTCTGATCCCAGGTAACTGCTCAGAGACAGAGGCAAGGGCTGGGGACACCCAAATGCATATACTAGGTGTCTTTGATACAGCCTCCATTTCCCTGCTAAATCTATGCAATGACCCACTGAGAAATCTGGCAAGTGGGGCTGAAGATCCCTGGTGTGTCAGCTCGAGGGTTGGATGGAAACAAGTGGTTTTAGTGGACATTGAAGTAAAGGGAGGTGAGCTGTGAGGAAAGAGCTGTTGAAGACTGGGGAGACTCAGAAGTTGGGGTAGAATCTCGACCAAAAATCTCAGCCAAGGAGTGCAGATGCAAATCGATTTGTTAGGGCTGCATAAATGAAACAAGGACTTCACCAACATACTAAGTTTTTTCAACAACCGATTGTATTCTTTCAATATTTGTAAGTATTGATCTTTTGGAAAAGTTTAATGAAATTTCTTATATAATTCTGCATTCAATTTATTCCCTGATCACTTTGCTATTATACATTTACATGCCACATTTTTATGAACAGACATTTTCTCAAATTTCTGAATTATTTTGCTAAAGTATGTGTTAAGAGTTTTTTCTAGAGGTCCACCTTCTTGACTCACTTTTCTGATGAGAAATCTATCAGGTTTCTCCACAGTGATTTGCAAGTTTGATAGCTCCTCAATGTGAGAAACTTAATGTCAACTAAGAAATGAATTACCACTAAAAAATTTTCTCCTTTCAAGATGCCAACCATGTTTTGTCCAGTGTGAAATCTCACATGTGCCACAAGTGTTGCTCTATGAAGAAAGGATTTCTCATGATTTTTCATTGCATAACTTCTCCAGTAAGACGTATTTGGTATTCCAAGAGAATTCATTGCCCTTGGAAAGACTTTCCCTTCTTATTTAGCTTATAAAGGCTTTCCTCTCTTGTTTTCCATTTTAGCAGCATTTTATCACTGTGTTTTCTTGTGAACCTCAAGCCTGGTGCTTGGCTGAATGTTTATTCACAGAAAATACAAATAAAGCGTTCATCCAAGTAAAGTTTTCTTATGTTATTTGACAATAAATTGCAAATAAAAACATTTTCACACTGAATGCAGAGTTAGAGATTCTCCACCTGAAAGTCCCACATGTTTTAAGTTAAAGCTGTTGCTGAAAACTTTTAGTTTATTATGTTGACAGTTTCAGCTCTCTCATGTCATTTATGATCAGATCATTAACAAGTCTTTGGTACACACATGTCATACAATTTCTCTTCCATATGAATTTATTCATGTGGACTGAAGAATAAAGGTAACTGAAGTATCTTCCATGTTGATTACAGCATTTCTTCAAAATGTGAGTCCTTTGGTATGTTTAGATGCTACAACTACAGCTGAAGTCTCTTGCACATTCCTTACATTCATCATTCCTAACCCCATGTCATCTAAAGTCAGAATATGTTCTGAAGAAGTTTATAATTTTCTCTCCAGGGTGAATTTCCTGATGCTATTTAAGATTAGTACATTGACTGAAGGCTTTCCCACATAAATGGCATTCATATGGCTTTTCTCCAGTGCATGTTCTCTCATGTCATCTAAGGTTGGAAGACAGACTGAAGGCCTTCCCGCATAGAAGACAAGCATGTGGTTTCTCTCCAGTGTGAATTATTTTGTTTCCTCTAAACCAGAGGTTTGACTAAAGGCTTTCCCACTTTTATCACATTCATAACACTTTTTTCCAAGGTGAGTTCTCTCATGTCTTCGAAGGTTAAAGGATTGAATAAAGGCTTTCCCACATTGATGACACTTATACGGTCTCTCTCCCGTGTGAGTTTTCTCATGTCTTCTAAGGTGAGAACACTGAGTGAAGGCTTTTCCACATAGATCACATGCATATGGCCTCTCTCCAGTGTGAGTCATCTTGTGCCATCTAAGGTGAAAGCTATTAGTATAGGCCTTTTCACATAGTTTACATTGATATGATTTACCTTTAGTATGAATTTGTTTATGTGGTTTAGGGGACAACTGATTACTAAGGGATTTTCCATACTGTTTGCTGACATAGGGTTTCTTTCCACTATGAGTTAACAAACACTGAGTTATTGTGGAACTGTGAGTGCAATCTTCTCCCGAATCATTACATTCAAAAGGATCCTCCAGAATGAGAGAGTTCTCCTTTGGGGACAAAGATTAAAAGCTCTTAATGGTTTACCCACATATATCTATACATTCATTTCACTACCTTTGAATCCTAGACCAACCATTCAGTGGTAGACCCCAGTTGAAATCTTTCCAATGTTACTTGTGTGAAAGGAAATGAAATTTTGGGACCCAAACTCATTTAACCAAAGGGAAAAATCAAGCTGGGAACTGGGTCACACAAACCTGCCTCCCTCTTCTGGTTCCTAAATAACATGGCTACAAGATGAAAAGCTACACGCCTCCCCCATATTTTGCCCACAAGGAAATTCCTCATGAGCTGTTAAAATTACACCATGGCAATGCAAACTGATAGCTTGTCTTTACAGGTGCAGTCATCCCCAGTTCACCAGACACGAATACATATCTGATTGTTTCCCTGCCCAATTTTGCCTATGTTGTCTTATGTAAAATGCAGCTTTCCTGCATTATTCCTCTGCCCCATTTGTTTATGTCATCTTATGTTCAAAAATCCAGATTCACTGAGCCAGAAGAATGCATGAATGACTATTTTTTCTACCCACCTTTTACATGAAAATTGTGTACTTCTCAATATCCCACCCTTTCCCCTTTAAATTTGGAGCCTTCAAAATCATCTTTGGAGAAAGGCATACACCTGTCTCCTGGGTGCATGTCCTTAACTTTGGCAAATAAATCTCCTAAAATGATTGAGACTTGTCTTGTCATTTTTCTCGATTGACATTTGCATACACATTATCTCCTACAGACACAGATATGTTCTGTTCTGTAAGATCCCAACTGCAGACTTATTGCATTAATTGTGATGATATCAATATCTTTCAATGTCTGGGCATGAGCAATGTATACGCACTTGTTCTGTTTTAGAGATCTCATGTTATGGTTTGGAACACAGCTCAATTTATTCACTAAATTCAAAGTATCCAATTTTTTTTTGCTTAGAAAGCATTTAATGCCAGCCTAATTACACTCAGATGATTGTGCTTCATTACTAACTTAACCCATTACCATGTCTTTAACTTAGATGACTGGTGTACACAGCTATAAAACTTACCATTGTCATACTGGTGGATGCGTCTTTTCTGATGATAGGATGCATGGATATCATGTGTTTTTTCTTAAGGGCACTTTCCCTGTCTGAAATAATTGAAAAAGAAATTGTTACATTGGTATTATGGTAATAAAATTGTTTGAAAAGCCCCAAGGCCCATTTACTTTTTTTCAAAAATTGACACTTAGATGTGGCAAGTGTGTCAAATGAAGAAACTACTTGAATAGGAGAAATAGATTGTACAGTGTCAGCAATTAGAAAAGATTTTTAAAATTAAAATGTGAAAAGAGTTAAAATGGAGATGAGATATGAGGCAGGTAAATAGAGGGATAATCTTCACAGGGGTATCAGGAAAAGAGTCAGCATGTGAAAGTTTAACCCCAACAAGTACATGAATTATCCTTTTCCCAAAAGTAAAAGAAAAGGCAAGAGGACACAAGAGTAGCATCTGACACATGAACAAAATGATAATCACATCTAAGGAATTCTGCTCCAGTAGCCTAACCTACATTTTAGAAATTATCACTCATTTAATAAAACCACTCATTAATATTCAACTGATATTATTCATTGACAAAGCACCTCCTCCTATTAGAGCACAGGACCCTGTTGCTTACCTGGATTCTGGTCTGGAAGAAATTCTCTTCCTTCCTGCCACAGCTCTTTTCCTTGCTCCAGCTGCAAAGTTATACAGGATTTGCTTATCTGGTACCCTGTTAGTGGAAAGAATACATGTGTTTTGAGTTCGCTGTCAATAAATGTGCATTATCACCGAGTGTAAGGCAGGCTATCAAGGAAGAATAAAAACAGTGAAAGTCAGCTCAGGCCACAAGACCTAGAACACAGAAAACTCCCCAGGATTTTTCTGACCCAACCTGAGACTAGAAAACAAATCCAAACCAAAGGTCCATCAGGAAAAGGAAATTCAAAACAGTCAGGACCTACGAATGCTGAGTCCACGCCTAAGATCCAAGACACAATGCATAATACACAATCTTTTCAGAAAGAGAGTAATTAAATCTCTGCACAGTGTGTTTATTATTATTCTCACGCAGAACAAAAAAAAACATTCGATTTACAAAAATAATTGGTGTTCTATATGGAAAAGATATTGCTATTGTTTTCACTAATTGGTCTCAGCCTAAGCATACACTAAAGCGGAAGAGTTATTTAGAAAATATTTAATTTAATACATTGAAAATATTCATTAAGTTCCCAGGTCTGTTATGAGTATTAGAGACTGAGTACCAAAGAAACCATGAAATCCTTGTCAAGATTACATTCTAATTGAGTGACAAACTAAATAAAATAAAATAAAAAGAAAGATACTTATTTCAGATAGATTTAGAGAGTTCAAACTTTTTTCAGATGAGATCTGTGAGAGAATCAGAGAAGAGATTAGAGTGAGATATGGGGAAGCTGTTCTAACACTTATTGAATGAATGAGCGAATGTGTGTCTACATATGTATGTGAATGTTGAGGGACTCACCGAGGGACACCAGGTGACTGATATTTTCCAGCATCACATCTCTGTACAGCTTTCTCTTGGATGTGTCCATCATGGCCCACTCTTCCTGGGTGAAGTCAATAGCTACATCTTCAAAAGTCACTTTCTTCTAAAACATCACAGACATTTTAGTTTAGACAGAGAAATCCCTTTCAATGTCCAGAAGAGGAAGGCTGCGATGACATAGCTAGGAGCTGGGTATGCAGAATACTCAGTGTTTTGGGTTCCAGCCAGTTCATTCTCAGTACTAAGCTGGTATCTGACTTTCAGATTCACTCACAGAGATATACCCACTCTGAATCCATTAAACTTTACTATAAAGAAATATCGCATGAGGTGTGGCATAATATAACCCAGATATTTTTCAGTAATGTATTAATCACCTCTACATAACTGATTATAAACTTTTCACTTCAACATTCATAAATAAAATGAAATTTACCATGAATTTCAAGTAAATTACAGATTTGTCACAAGGCAAATAACCATGATTTACTACTTTTTAAACACGATTGTGATGAAATAATTTATTTCTCTAGATGAACCATAGGTTTCTCACCAATCAAATGGTTAAAAGACCTATTATGTGTTTTGAATAATCTAATGAACTAATAGAAAATGTGTTTCCTATCTAGCAAATATTTATTAAATATAAGTCATTGGTCCCTTATTCATTAAAAAGTTAGAAAGTAATGAACCAGACTCCAGCATTCTTCAGAACTGAACAAGCTTTATGCAGAATATAGGATTCAATTCATACATATAGTCTCTCTAATGTTATATAATTCAGGTGTTCATGACAAGGCTTAAAGACAGTCTAGCAGCACAAGACAAGACCGCTGAGGCTGCTATACTGAGGAAATCTTAGTCTGATGATTCCTGTGATATGAAGCCTCCTGTTCTCAACTTTCTCTCGGCAATCCAAACATCAGTTATCATTGTTTCTCTTTTAAATTTACCTTGTCACTTCACTTGTTCAAGGATTTAAAAAGCTCTTTATTGATTTTTTTCTAACCAGCCCTTATAAAGCATTTCCACAGAACCCTAAATTGTGCTCTAGCTACTATATTCCTTCTTCTGAGTGTGCAACCATAATTAAATAATTATATTTCTTATACGTTACTTTCAGTTACCAGAAGGTAAAAAGGTTAATTACCAAAAGGTAAAATGAATGGGGATAAGAATAATAATGACTTCTTTAGTTATCCTTTCGCAAAGTTTTTAAAAGCTCAATTATATTTTATCAAACTTTTCTTTTCCCTCAACACTGCACAGCTCTTGCCCAAGTCCTATCACATTGGATTTATTGAACTCAGCTGCTAGAACATCAGACTCACCGTTGGGCTGTGATGTTCTGCTCTTCACTCATCTCTATTGCCTGCATTCATCACAATCCTAAGTCTATTTCAGCCAACAGTACAGTTAATGGGTCAATTATTTCCCATGAGATTATAGGATGGATAGAAGAAAAAGAAATATATAAATGAAACCTCTCATATCTTTTTTTGTAAACAGCCTTAATAGGGGCTGGAATAAAGTAGTATAATATTAGAAATTATATTGATAATTTAGGAGTCTTTGACACACGATACCCAACCTACACTCCTGAGAAAACCTAATTGGAGGCCAGATACCTGAAAGCCTCCTGATTGCATTTGGAACACCCAGGCTGGGTGGATTTTACATCGTAAAAACAAACAAAAAGAAGAATAAAAATGAAACACCCATGCAAATTGGAGAAAACTGCCCATTTGCCAGCAATATGGGTATAATTTCCGTAGAAAGAGGCATCCCCTACTCACTAGTGAATGCATTGTCAGGAACTCAGTTTCTCTCTGTCTTCCTCTGGATTTCCACTTGCAGGCACTTTAGGCACTAAGAAAAGCTGAGGTTGGAGAAAGAACATGTGAGACACCAGTCTTGTGCACAATTTTCAGATCAACCTGTGATGAAAAGCCAGACTTTCACTGAAGTGTGACATCACCTGCACCACAGCCTAACCAACAGACACAAACACGCAGAGGCCTCTCCTCTTTTCCCGCGGTCAAAATTAGGAAGCCGGCCGGGCGCGGTGGCTCACGCCTGGAATCCCAGCACTTTGGGAGGCAGAGGCGGGTGGATCACGAGGTCAGGAGATCGAGACCATCCTGGCTAACACGGTGAAACCCCGTCTCTACTAAAAATACAAAAAATTAGCCGGGCGTGGTGGCGGGCGCCTGTAGTCCCAGCTACTCGGGAGGCTGAGGCAGGAGAATGGCCTGAACCCGGGAGGCGGGGCTTGCAGTGAGCCGAGATCGCGCCACTGCACTCCAGCCTGGGCGACAGAGCGAGACTCCGTCTCGAAAAAAAAAAAAAAAAAATTAGGAAGCCTATGACTATGGTTGCTAATAAAGAAGGAACACAGATATCTTGTGAATGAGAACGTCAAAAGCACTGAGTTTTGTATGTTAATTGGCGCAAGTCCAGATATTCAATTCCCTCACTGATTTTAAAACACAGGGATCCCTGACTCCATCCACATGTGGAATATGATTTCCACCTACAGATAAACACTGGGATTTCTCAGATTTTATTATCCTAGCTTTATGCCCTAGCAATGTTTCTCCAACACCCACCACAGCCTTCTGAAGCCTTACTCCACTTTTACTTTCACTCAACTCTGACTTTTGTATTTCCCCTTGGAACTTGGAAATAATCAAGTAAGAATCTGTTTGAGGGTCGAGTGCGGTGGCTCATGCCTGTAATCCCAGCACTTTGGGAGGCCAAGGCAGGTGGATCACCTGAGGTCAAGGGTTCGAGAGTAGCCTGGCCAACATGGTGAAACCCCGTCTCTACTAAAAATACAAAAATTAGCTGGGTACGGTGGTGCTTGCCTGTAATCCCAGCTACTCAGGAGGCTGAAGCAGGAGAATCGCTTGAACCCGGGAGACAGAGATTACAGTGAGCCGAGATCCCACCACTGCACTCCAGCGAGGGCGACAGAGCGAGACTCTGTCTCAAAAAAAAAAAAAAAATCTGTTTTAGGATGGGGATAATCAATTCAGGGATTTATTTCACTTAGAGGGTCAACACTCCCATCCTGCTAATCTAGCCCTTAAAATCTCCTGCATCAGAAATTAGCAGGAGTACCGAGTCATGGTGTTTCTGTCCTGTGTATACAGTCACAATCCTCTAGGATGCTCAGAAAATACAAAATAACTTAGGGGTGGGAGAAATTTAGCAGCTCAATCTGATATTTTACTAACGTGGTATCTAAAATTCTTGCAATCATGGTTTATATTAGTCTTTGTTAGCTGCAATATCTCTGATTATCATGATACATATTTGCTGAGAAATACCGATGTCCATGTATATATTCATACATAGATATGTAGGTATATAGGTGCATATGTTTATATGAATGTATGTGTTTGAGACAGGGGGAAACATGCGTGTATTATTTCCCTGCTAAAAATATAAAAATAATTAAATATATTTTATGTACAAATGATAATTATGTGTCATAAACAAAAAATTTACTGACCCATTTGTACATGAAGTCCAGGAAAAATAAAAAGGGTAACTTTGTATTAATTGTGACGTTGTGCTTACAGATGTACATATATTTCCTTATTTAACCCTCATCGTAACCCTGCTGATTATAGTTTATTTACCAATTTAATAAATGATCAACAGAGTTTGAAAAATATGACAAAATTACAAAATTAGAAAATGACCCAGCAGTACTTTTAATTATATTCTGCCTGTCGCTGCCTCTTCTTGCTTTTTGACAAAATTACTCGCCTAACCAAGGTTCTCTATGATTCTGGGGACTCCAGCATTTAGACCCCAGTTCCCAAACATCATTGTGTCTATTTTTACTGCCACATTTAATGCACATTTACAGACTTCAACAAGCACTTTTCAATATCAACTTTTTTCTTATTCCTTGGACTATTTTCTACATCTGTTCGTCAAGACTCCAGTAACATATGACTCCATCTGCCTGTCCCTTCCATGAATGTACCTGACAGTACATGTATTATGTAGTCTAAAATTAAAGCAGAACTATAATTCAAGCAGAATTTTGAAGTCTATAATTCCTTCAAAAAATAAGATATTAGAGAATGCCTACAAAGCTTCAGTGAAACCAGCTGTAACCCTTAATATTATTACCATGTAAACCCTTCCTCAAATATCAAAATAAGATTTGGCCTTTAGAGAATATTTGTGTGTAATTATAACCCAAACATGAACTAAAAGTAATTTAACTGGTCATATACAGACTGTGCCAGGGACAAAAAAGGAC
This sequence comes from Pongo pygmaeus, assembly GCF_028885625.2. Taxonomy (NCBI): domain Eukaryota; kingdom Metazoa; phylum Chordata; class Mammalia; order Primates; family Hominidae; genus Pongo; species Pongo pygmaeus. The sequence goes on along the minus strand of NC_072389.2, from coordinate 25,081,231 downwards.
AAATATTATAAGAAAGTTAAAGCATACTTATTTCATAAAGGACTCTTGTGTGGAATCTATAAAAACTATTTCAAGATGTAGAGATTAAATATATTTTAAAACACATACATACACAAGCAATCTTTAGGAGAAACTTTTAAAAACTTATGTTATGGGTCTCAAATTTTCATTAATTCATGGAAAAAAATGTATTGACAAACTTTTCACCAGAGCAGGAATAACAACTTATGTATTTGGTGACTTCAAGATGAGAGCCTGCACAGCTTAGTATCTCCCTCCAGATGTCTCTCTCTCTCTCTCTTTTTATTATTATTATTATTTTTTTTTTAGCGGAGTTTCGCTCTTGTTGCCCAGGCTGGAGTGCAGTGGCATGATCTCGGCTCACCGCGACCTCCACCTCCCGGGTTCAAGCAATTCTCTAGCCTCAGCCTCCTGAGTAGCTGGGATGACAGGCATGCGCCATCGTGCTTGGCTAATTTTGTATTTTTAGTCGAGACGGGGTTTCTCCATTTTGGTCGGGCTGGTCTGGAACTCCTGACCTCAGGTGATCCGCCAGCCTCCGCCTCTCAAAGTGTTGGGATTACAGGCATGAGCCACCGTGCCCGGCCCATATCTCTTAAAAAGTCATGAGGAAGGAGCCATTCTGCATCCTCAATATTACCCTAATATTTTAAGGGCACCCGTAACAATTAAGAGGCTGACTTGTGACTTCCTAGCCCTTTCACGGCTATTTAGACACACCTTAGTGAAGTATTAGGAATGCAGTATTAGGTCTCAAGTTCCTGGACAACAAAACCATGTTCTCCAACAGATCTTCCGTAAAAATAGCTGATGTCTATATTCTTTTGCCTGTCCTTTCCCTTCCTTTTAATTCAGAACTGCAGTCTCAAAAAGTGCTATTATTTAGTAGATTCTCTCAATTCTCAACACCAGTGCTATACAATGTCGAGTGACATCTCAGGTGCTAGGGAAACAGCAGCTGACATTCTAGCAATGCACAAATAGAAAAGCAAAGATCACCAAAGAGTAAAAGAGAATAGGTTTTTTTAAAGTATGAAACCAAAACGAATATATATCAGATTACAGTGTAAATGGAAAATCCTATTATCTTGACAGGATTGCAAGGCTCTTGTGGCTTCCAACATCCAATATATTCAAAGCAGTTCAGGAATGGTGAAAGTGGAATGGAACTTAAAATTATTCTAAGGTTTTATGTGTGAAAGCACCATGCCCTGAAACAAAATATTTATTTTTAAAGTGCATAATGAACACTGCATACAAAGTTTGTGTAACAGGATAGAGGAAAAATCTCACATTTTAAAAAAAGGAATATGCAACATATTTACATACAATAAAATAAAATTAAATTAAAATACAGCAATGGAAGACAGAATCTAACATCTGAAAATCAAGGGAGAAATCTATTTTAAATAAACTTGGCACAATTTTTAAAGTAAGTTATGAAAAATAATAATACCTGAATATAGTATGTAAAAGTACCAATACAACAAAGCTAAAACAATATCCATGGAAAAAATTATTTGCTGTACATTATTTAAAAAAATAATCTAAGTACTTACCTCAAGAAAGTAAATGAATGAAATTTAAAAATTGCTTGAGAAAATCTATGAAAGGAAATGAATATAGAGAAGCAGAATATAATTTAACTATAAACCACACAAATAGAGTTTAAAAATAAGTGGTAGCCAACATGCCCAACAGGATTTTCTGTGATGAAAGAAATTCTCTATATCTGCATTGTCCAATGCAGTAACTACCACACATATGTAGTTAGAGAATTTCTAGTTTGGCCACGAATTTGGCCATTACTACTAAGGATATGCCATTTAGTTATTTAATTATAATTAATTTACACTTTACAGTCACATGTGACTAGTAGTTACTATATTGGCCAATGCAGATCTAGAATCTTAGAGGAGGCAGTTAAAATAATGAGATATGGTCAAAACAAAAATGGAAAAAGCACACAAATAGTGAACACAGAACATGAGAATGTGAAGTAACAATTCGCACAATAAAATTTAATAATGAGATGCTGCCTTAATGGGACAAATGTCTAATGATATACAAGGCTTGTCTTGTTACAGGTAGAAGAGCATGAGCAGGGCAAGAGAGGGCTCTTCCCCTACCCACTAGAAATGTCAGGTGATGGCCTGTCAATTATCACATTGCCTCTCTGAAAATGATAATTAGGCAGCACCAGAGAGAGGCCATTTCCTGATGGTCTACACCTGTTAACATCAAAAATGTTAATTAAATGCAGACCCCAGGAAGAAGCAACTTCTTGGGCATGCATGTTAAGAGACAAAAATGGCAAAGTATAATCTTCCGGGGGGCACACTCCACTGGAAAAGGAAAGAAAGCCTCAGATGGACATGCATATAACTCCCTAAACACATCGTGCATGCTCAATTTCAAAGGGTAAGGAAAGCACTGTGCATGCTGGAAACTCTCCCTAAAGGAAGAATCATGGGAAAGAGGCAAACCCATGGCAGGATCAAGGTTAAAGGCCCTTCTCTTTTCTCTCTTGGACCTTCAGGCGTTTGCTCAGGTCTCTTCCAAGAGAATTTTCCTTTCCTTCCTGTTCTAAAGCCTTTTTAAATAAACTTCCTTTTTAAATAAACTGCTCTGAAACTTACCTCAGTCTGTTTTTCCACTGTATGCCCCTCAGTCGAATTCTTTCTTCTGAGGAGGCAAGGACTGAAGTTGCTTATGGACCCATGCAGATATGCTGCCAGTAACTGCAATCTCTTCTACTGGTAACAGTATCATTGTAAGGGAATGAGGCCAGTTCACATCTCAGTGCTTGGAGAGCTCACCAGAAATAAAAAGTTGGAGGATGCAGTGAACTTATCTACCTTCCAAGGCAAGTCCCACAAGCAAGCAGCAAGACTCTCTTTCCCCAAGGTCTTAAACTCTTCAGATGCTCCTTCTCTGGGAAAATGCATCCTCTGATTGGCTTCCCCTTATATGTGAAAAAAATAATTCATAAACCTAATCACCACTACATTCCAAGAGACATGCCCTGATTGCACAGACACTGAACCTAATCAAAAACTTCATTCTGGAGACACACCCTGTTCAATTTGATTGGATTTTTGAGACAACTACTAAAAACCCTCACATAAAGTTGGAAACCAAAGAGTTAAGGCTATTTTGAAGGAAAAATATGAAGATTTATTCCTTTTTTTTATTCATAAGTGCTTTTGAGTGTATTATGTGTACTAGAAAGCATTTGCAGTCAAGGGATACAGCAAGAAACCAGACAAACTAGAGTCTTATGGAGACTCCATATTCCAAAATTCTTTGGAGGTAAACTGGACTTGAAAACAAATGGAAGGTGAATAGATATAAAAAGTTTCAATGTTCGCGATGATGTAAAAAAATAAAATATATTGCAGAAATGAAATCAGGAAGTGTTAGGGGTCACGTAGTACTTGTAAGACTTGTCTGAAATTCAAGCAGGCTGCAGAAATTTGGGTAACTAAAAGGAAAGCAGATGCTAATAGAAGACAATGAAGAAAGGGCCTCAAAGACATTTCAGAGAACTTGGCTGGTGACAGCCCCTCCCCTCAAAGGCCTGAGGCCTAGGAGGGAAGAATGGTTTTGTGGGCTTGGCCTAGGGCTACACCACCCAGCGCAAGTGCAGGACAGTGCTCACAGCATTCTAGGTCTCAGCCACTCCAGCTCCAGCCATGGCTAAAAGGGCCCCAGACACAGTTTGGGCCACTGCTTTAGAGGGTGCAAGCCATAAGCCTTGGCAATTTCCGAGGGGTATTAAACCTGCAGATGCACAAAGTACAGGAGTACACTGCTGATAAAGATATACCTGAGACTGAGCAATTTACAAAAGAAAGAGGTTTAATTGGACTTACAGTTCCACATGGCTGGGGGGAGGCAGAAGGCAAAAGGCATGTCTTACATCACAGCAGGCAAGTGAGAGAATGACAGCCAAGCAAAACTGGTTTCCCCTTATCAAACCATCAGAACTCGTGAGACTTATTCACTACCATGAGAACAGTATGGGAGAAATTGGCCCCATGATTCAGTTATCACCACTGGGTCCCCCCACAACATGTGGGAATTATGGGAGTACAATTTGAGGTGAGATTGGGGTGGGGACACAGAGCCAAACCATATCAGAAGCCTTCGCCTGGATTTCTAAAGATGTATGGAAAAGCCTATATGTCCAGTAGAAGTCTGCTGGGGTGGAGACTTCATTGCGAATGTCTACTACAGCAGTGCAGAGGGAAAATGTGGGGTTGGAGCCCCCACACAGTCCACACTGGGGCACTGCCTAGTGGAGGTCTGAGAAGACAGCCACCATCCTCCAGACCCTAGAATGGTAGATCCACTGACAGCTTGCACCCTGAGCCTGGAAGAGCTGCAGGCACTCAACACTGGCCCTTGACAGCAGCCACGGGGACTGACCTTTGTATCCAAAAGAAAATAAATTGTTCTACCATAAAGACTTGTGCACTCATATATTTATTATAGCATTATTTGCAATAGCAAAGACACGGAATCAACCTAGATGCCCATCAATATTAGACTGGATAGAGAAAATACAGTATATGTACACCATGGAATACTACACAACCATAAAAAAATTATGTCCTTTGCACCAACATGGATGCAGCTGGAGGCCATTATTCTAAAATAACGCAGGAAGAGAAAACCAAATACCATATGTTCTTAGTTATAAGTGAGAACAAAGCATTGGTTACACGTGGATGTAAAGATCGGAACAACAGATACTGGGGACTACTAGGGGGGAAGGGAAGGTGGGGACAAAGGCCTGAAAAACTGTCTATTGGGTATTATGGTTTCTATCTGGGTTACAAGATCATTCATACTCCAAGCCTCAGCATCACACAATGTGTCAATGTAAAAACCTGCACATGCATCCCCTGAACCTAAAATAAAAGTTGAATTTTTTTTTAAATGGGCAAAGATCTGGCTAACACGGTGAAACCCTGTCTCCACTAAAAAAAAAAAAAATTACAAAAAGTTAGCTGGGCGTGGTGGCAGATGCCTGTAGTCCCAGCTACTCAGGAGGCTGAGGCAGGAGAATGGCATGAACCTGGGAAGTGGAGCTTGCAGTGAGCCAAGATCACACCACGGCACTCCAGCCTGGGTGACAGAGCGAGACTCCATCTCAAAAAAAAAAAAAAAAAAAAAAAAGAGCAAAGATCTGAATAGACATTTCCCAGAAGAACAGATACAAATGGCCAACAAATATGTGAAAAAATTCTTACCATCTCTAATCATCAGGGGGATGCAAATAAAAACCACCATGAAATATCACCTGATACCTCTTAGAATACCTATTATCAAAAAGATGTATAACAAGTATTAGTGAGGATGTGGAGAAAAGATAACCCTTGTATACTTGTGGTGGAAATACACGTTACTATGTCCATTTCAGATAATAGTATGAAGGTTTCTCAAACATTTTTAAAATAAAACTACCTGCTGATGAGGCTGTTGAGATATAGGAACACTCTTACACTGTTGGTGGGAATGTAAATTAGTTCAACCATTGTGGAAGACAGTATGGTGATTCCTCAAAGACCTACAATGAGAAATACCACTTGACCCAGCAATCCCATAACTGGGTATATACCCAAAGGAATATAAATCATTCTATTATAAAGATACATGCACACATATGTTCACTGAGGCACTATTCACAATAGCAAAGACATGGAATCAACCCAAATGTCCATCAGTGACAGACTGGATAAAGAAAATGTGGTACATATACACCATGGAATACAATGCAGCCATAAAAAGGAATGAGATCATGTTCTTTGCAGGAACATGCATGGAGCTGGAAGCCATTATCCTCAGCAAACTAACCCAGGAACAGAAAACCAAACACTGCATGTTCTCACTTACAAGTGGGAGCAGAACAGTGAGGACACATGGATACTAGGAGGGGAACAACACACACTGGGGCCTGTTGGGAGGCAGGTGGAGGGAGAGTATCAGGATAAATGGCTAATACATATATGCAATGGAATATTATTCAGTGTTACATAATAATGAAACCCTGTCATTTGTGACAACACGGATGGACTTGGAGGGCATTAGTTATATGAAATAGGCCAAACACAGAATGACAATTACTATATGATTTCACTTGTATTTGAAATCTAAAATAGACAAACTCACAAAAGCAGAGTAGAATGGTGGTTGCCAGGGGCCGTGGTGCTGGGGAAATGGGTAGATGTGGTTAGAGCACAAAGTCTCAGATATACCACATAAGTAAGTTCTGGAGGTCTCGTTTACAGTGTAGTGCTTATAGCTAAGAATACTGTATTGCATACTTAAAATTTGCTAAAAGGGTAGATTTTGTATTCTTACCAAAATTTCTTACCAAAAAAAAAATAATAATAATAAAGGGGGGGGACTTTGGGAGGCGAGGGATATGTTTATAATCTTGATGGTAGTGATGTGTTCATGGCGTATACTTATCCCCAAACTCACTGAGATGTACACCTTAAATATGTACAGCTTTTTAAATGTAATCATAGCTCAACAAAGTCAGTTAAAAAAAAAAAACAAGAGGGGGTTGGTTAAAAAATTTAAAAGGAGGGGTAGATGTTCCCTTGTTTTTCTCTCTTGGCTTTTTTCTTTCCTGCTGCCTGGAATTCAAAAATGATAGGTGGGGATTTAGCAGCCAAACTAGAGCCTCTTCTAAAGTATAGCAGAACAGAGAGCTGGAAGGGGCCTGCGTCCCTAATGAATTTGGCAAGTATCTGTACTAGCCATGGTAGGTATAACTATAGATTTAAGTGAGGGAGAAATAAACTTCTGCCTTGTTTAAGCCACTTTGCTCAGACATTAATTTTATATACATATAGGGAACATATGCTCCTTTATGAGTAGGAAAAATGTTTATGCCATATGGTCCATGATGGGTGTTCAACAATGTAGGATGAGGCTGATTATGACCACAATGGTGAAAAACAGCATGAAATAATAAGCAATGAAAAAAGTGGCCTCATAGTCGTGTATGGTTACTTTATCTAAAGATTCTGCCGCTAATATCATTCAATGTATTTGTATGCCGGTGGGAGTTTTATTAGATGTAGACTAAGAAAGTTTACATTATTTAATGAAAAATACTTGACCAATTTTTTTAAAAAAATAAAAATATCATGAGATGGAACTAAGCATCTGTATTGCAAAGTAACTCTCACAGTTGATTTCCTGCATAGTCATGATTGAGAATCCCCTGATCTAGATCCAACAGATCTCGACCTCTACAGGCGCTATCAAGGAAGCACCTAAGGAAGACAATTTTCCTGAGTATATCCATATCTCCAGTTAGTAATAGATCTAGAGATCTACAACCCAAATCCAGACCTCCTGCTTCCATGCGTGGTGGTCTTTCGCTGTTGTTTTGTTCCACTTGGTGAAGAGGATTTGAGAATAAATAGCCACGTGATTCAACTCCCTCCTCAGCTCTGAGGAATATAGCCTTGTCCCAGCAAGCAAGAAGCTCATACAGTAGTGGATGAGGCAAATATACATTCACTAATCTAACATACAAGGCAGTAAGCACTGTAACATAAACAAAGCACTTTGGAGTTTCAGACCAGGAGCAAGTGGGGTGATTAATTCTTAGCAGGGCTAGTAAAGTCTGGGAAGTGTTCACTAACAAAATGTCTGGTCATTAACGAAACCTACTGGTTTCTCAACACAGTCTAATTTATTGTAACAATATAAATGGTTGTTTGTTCATAAACTTTCATCTTTTGCCAAAATGTTTGTAGCTTACCTTCCCATTTAACAAGGTTTTCTGGCCAAAACTGTGCACCCACATCATTCTAATGAACTGGCTGTCCAATAAAAAAAGGACTCTCAGTCTTCCCATAAAAGCAATTTTGTATGCATAGAACACCTCTATCTAGGAATATCCCTAATGAGGTACAGAAAGGCTCTTATTATCCAGAGACATTCCACTGGTGCTAGAGAGCCACAGACGGAAGTTTTCTCTGCCTCCTGGAAATGAAGCCAAACTTTCTTCTTTCTTCAACTGTGAGGATTGCTGTCCTCCTCTTCACCATTTTCTTCTTTATGAGCCAAGTTCTACCAGGTAACAAAATAAACTTGGTAAGAGTGGAGTGCCTAACACCTTACAGGGATTCAATACTCAAAGAGAAATCACCATCACATATGACCAGAAAAGGGGGTCTCATAGGAAATCTGGAAGACACATTGGCTGAGAGGCCTGCAGCCATCTAATTCGTTAATTCTCCATAGCAACTCACTTAAATGAAGTCAATGGTGTTTCAAGTCTTTGAAACCCTCTTATTCCATCTCTAAATTAAGCAAGTTTACTAGCAGTTAGTAGACCTCAAAAATTAAAAATCAGGCATTGTTCTACTAAATCTTGGTCTCCAAAGCTCCTCTAGTTTCTTTCAGCAAAAGTTAGTTATCCTAAGATGCTGGCATAAGAGCTATGCCAAAGCTGTGGTAGGCTCAGACAGAAGGGATTGGTGGAAGAAGTCTCTTTGAAAATATTACTATAATCTAAGAAATCTTTAACCTATTGCTCCCCAGTACTGTTGGTCCCTGGGGCTTGACTTTTCCCCTTAAGGCTCCATCTCCATCCCTGGCTATCCCTCTTCCTTCTCAGCATCTAGTCTTGTAATGTAGAATTTAAACACAGGGACCAGGGATGACCCCACACCAGAGCATAGACTACTGCATTCAGCATGTGAACATTAATCACAGGTATAAGGCCCCTTGCACAGACATGCTTTGGAGAAGTGTGTATAGGACTTCTCGGATTTGCCCAAGGTGGTTACCAGACACCCAAAGTAGATCCAAAAATTTTCTGGAACTCCTGAACATGTGTATTCAAGGATGAATAAGCAACTTATTGCCTCTATTTTTGCTGTTTTATAGAGGAAAAAATTAAGGCCCTGGAAACTGAACCGTTTTTCCCAACAGTGGGGTAAATGTCAGAGTCAATGTATTGTTTTAATATCCTGGCTTTCCCTATACATCCCACCCTAGAGTTCTGTTGTGCTGTTCCTTTGTGTGACTTTCTAAGGCCTGAAAAAAAGGTGATACCATATCCAATTATATTAACTCGGTAGCACACAACATCGGGGACTGACTCATAAGATTATTATCCTTGTGGCATTACTGAAGTCCTGTCTCACTAGTACTTGTTAAATAGTCACCCTGGCTAAATACATGGGTTTCATTTTTTTTAATCAGTTAAAAAATATTTTAAAATATGTGTCTTACATCTATAACCCCATAAAATCAATGCTTTTAATCAAGGTTTAAAAATTCCAAATTTGGATAAATAAATTTTTTTTGTTGTTTTCACTGTCACTCAATCAAAATAGAAGAAACTAATTGGATAGAACAGCACAGGCAGAAGCATTACTGACAGTGAAAAATGGGACGCAACAAGACTGGAGAAGAAAACACAGGATGGCGCTAAAGAATGCAGCCTAATGAAAGGTGGCATCTCCTCTGGATGTCCTTAGGTAGACATTGAAGCAGAACTGCAAACTTTTTGCAGAAGGCTAGAGAGGAGAGGAGGACACAGAGAGAGGGCAAGAGTGGAAAATAGAATGAGGCTCAGAATATCAAGCCTTAGTGCCATCCCTATCATCTGCCTCACTCGATCACTGGGTAATCTTGGGCAAGTTCCTTCCTTTCCGTCAGCTTATTTCCTCATCTTTAAGGTAAGTGACTAGACAAGACAGCCTATGATGTTCATTATAACTCTAGCTTTTGTTCCTAAAGCAAATGGCTGGAAAAGACATAGTGTCCACAATATGCAATACACAAGGTTTACAAGCAAAGAACAAATGAAAACAAAAGATTTTTAAAATCCCTAATGTTACTTGAATTCTTGCAAATGAACAATGGTACATCATAATTTTAAAAAGCCCTTTGTAATTTCAATTTTTTAAAATAATTTCAACCTTTATTTTAGATTCAGGGAGTGCACGTGCAGATTTGTTACATGGGTATATTGTGTGATATTGAGGTTTGGGGTATGAATAACTCTGTCACGCAGGTAGGTTGTACCCAAAGCGTAGCTTTTCAGACTTTACTCCCTCTCCCTCCCCTCCTGGTAAGACCCAATCTCTCTTGTTCCCATTTTTATGTCCATGTGCACTCATTGCTCGGCTCCCACTTATAACTGAGAATATGTGGTATTTGGCTTCCTGTTCCTGAGCTAATTTGCTTAGAATAAAGTCCTCCAGCTGCATCCATGTTGCTGAAAAGGGCACAATTTTGTTCTTCTTATGGCTGCATAGTATTCCATGACATATATGTACTACATTTTCTTTATTCAATCCACTGAGGATGAACACCTAGTTTGATTCCATACCTTTGCTACTGTGAGTACCACTGTGATGAACATACAAATTTAGGTCTTTTTACAAGACTGATTTATTTTCCTATGGATACACACCCAGTAACGAGATTACTGGGTCAAATGGTAGTTCTGTATTAAATTTCTTGAAAAGTGGTTGGAAAATAAAATGCTCAATAGAATCAGGTATAGTAAAATAGTACACATGATTCAAAGACTTGTGAACCGCGAGTAATAACAAATTTCCACACAAACATATTGCAAGTTAGAAAATAGCTGTATTTTAATCAATTATTCCACAATCATTTACTGAACAGCTATTATAAGCCAAGACTTTAATCAGATTCTGGAATATACATACAGAGGAGAATAAGATACAAATCCTGCCCTCAAGAAATTCATTATTAAGAATTGAGGTCAGATGGGAAAACACCACCCGTAGTAGAATGCAAGAAGTACTACCACAGAGGGATGTTCAAGAGTGATTTATCACATATCACAGGACAGGTCAGTGGTTCATCCTCTACACAATACTAATCTCTTATGACTCTTCCAGCTGCAAAGGGCCAATTTTAGCCCAAGGACAGTGGGCTCGGGTACTACTATACATAGTAGCTGACTACTTACAGATAAAAGGAAGAGATGGAAAGCTCAGGGATCAAAATCTCAGATTTCATCTTGTTTCTACCAAGTGGTCAACATTTAGAATTATCATTGTCTTCAAAAAAGCATGACCTTTATTTCCCAATTTGCGTTATAGATATAAATATGATGTTGCATATATTTGGTCTTCACATCAATCCACTAATTGCTTTGTGACCATTGAAAAGTTAAATTGAATTTAATGCATTTGGATTTCAGTTCAATTAAATAGGCATTTATTGAATGCTTATTAAAATCGCTGTACTGATTGAAAGCTATTCTAGAATTGGCTTTTGTGTTCCAGAATAGAAAAAAATAGTGCTGGTTTTTATACCTCTCTTATTGCCAAGAAGTTGTCATGCAAAAGGTGCTCTGTGTTACATACAAAGACTGCTCAGAATTAAAACACTTTTCAAACTAAACACCTCAATGTGTGTGGCCTATCCCCAGAGCAGTGATATCTTAGGACATAAATGAAATACTATGCAATGTTTTCAACAAGTATAGTTTTTGAGACTTTAAGAAGACCTTGAACGTTTCACTCTTAAAATATGCAATGGTTTCTAGAGAAAAATTGCAACCTCAAAGACCAGTGCCAGAGATATAAGTAGTGAGTGAAGTCTCAGGGTGTAACAAGTACTGGCACAGATATATTTGTGTATTAAACACATAGGAATATTGTTCCCTTCCACAGGAAAAATATCCTAACAATTAAAGTATATTATATTTTAGGTCAATATTTCAGTTCTAGTTTTGAAAAACACATCTATTATAACCTATCATATAGAGTGTGTGTGTGTGTGTGTGTGTGTAGAAATAAAAAGAGATGAGCCAAAAGAGATTTTCTTCTCTTTCACTCCAGGAAAATCCATAGTACAAGACATTATATTTTTTTAAAAGGCTGAAATCTCCCATCAGTGTTAGAAGATAATAAGGAAGAAATAAACTGAAACGTGCATGCTCTAGAACTTGTAAAGGGGAGCGGGCTACTCACCTCCAGCCTTTTGTCATGTAGGTGCACCCAATATTTTCATATTTTTCAAGAACACCAAAAAATCCAAATTTTTGTGTGACAGCAGATTTTTAAGTGTTAAAGAAATCAAATAACACATGCACACACAAAAATCCACACAAGATTATTTTCAGGCACTGCCCCCTATGTCCATGTAATTCAATACAAAGTAAAGAAAGACTGATGAATGGTTACAATAACCCTCTTCTGCATGTAGCCAGGGGCAAATTCAAGGAGATCTGTGAACATCCAAATGGCTCCTGTCGGGACTTTTGCCTTGAAATAGAAATCCATGTTGGGAGATGTTTAAATAGCCGACCCTGCTGCCTGCCTCTGGGGCATCAACCAAGAATTGAGAGCACTACACCCAAAAAGGACTGAAGCCTGTTGTTTTCTGGAGGTTTTAGGTTCTCTTTTTCTCTCTCCCTCTCCCTGTCTCCCTGTCTCCCTTTCCCTCTCTCCATTTTTCTCACAGGGATTTTTATTGAATCGTCAAAAAAGAATAAAGCAAAACCAACCAGCACAAAACCTCTTTTAAAAGTTTATATTACTGGCTGGGTGTGGTGACTCATGCCTGTAATCCCAGCACTTTGGGAGGCCACGGTGGGTGGATCATGAGGTTAGGAGATCAAGACCATTCTGGCCAACATGGTGAAACCCTGTGTCTTTTAAAAATACAAAAATGTAGCCAGGCATGGTGGTGGGCACCTGTAATCCCAGCTACTCAAGAGGCTGAAGCAGGAGAATTGCTTGAACCCATGAGGTGGAGGCTGCAGTGAGCCGAGATCCCAACACTGCACTCCAGCCTGGGTGACAGAGCAAGACTCTGTCTCAAAAAAGAGAAAGAAGGGAAGAAAGAAAGAAAGAAAGAAAAAGAAAGAAAGAAAGAAAGAAAGAAAGGAAAGAAGGAAGGAAGGAAGGGAGTCTATATTACATGTTATGACTTGATTACTGTTTGGTTTCCAGTATCCTTCTATCCCATCTAGATGAGCTCTTAGTTGAAAATGACCTACAGCAGGGTGGGGGAACTTTCACCATACCTGTTGCTTTTGTCTAGCACTGTAACCCTTCACCCTGCATATGGGAAGACCACTCCCCTTTTTTCCCGGGAAAATGCACCATCCTATTCCATGCAGCCTTGCAGGGGTCTGTCTCTCCCTGATAAAGGTGCAGCACATGGGAAAATTGCAGAATCACATCAACCAGACTTCACCAGAAATCTAAATTATAAGAAGAGGTGCACTCAGATTAAAGGCAATTTCTTCAGCACCCTTTTCAAAGGCAATTCCCTGGGTCTGTACATGTATGCCTGGCCAAGATCCAGGGAATTCCTTTAGTTCCCAACTTTCACTGGGCATAATCATTCAGCATTTTCTTCCATCTTTTAAAACACTGCATTGGCTTCCTATGGCTGCTATCACAAATTACAACAAACTTGTGGCTTAAAGCAACACAAATGCATTATCTGACAGTTCTATAGGCTGCAGGTTCCAGTTGGATCTCAGTGGGCCAACATCAAGGTGTCAGCAGGGCTGAGCTTTCTTCTGGAAGCTCTGCAGTTTTCTTCCTGCACCTTTATCCTAGCAATGGCAGGTTACTCCCATGCACCATAGCTTCCTTCATCCATTTTCAAGGCCAGCAACGGAGTGTCGAGTCCTTACATTCTATCATTCTGAATTCATCTTCTCCCCACTCTTCCATTTTTTAGGACTCATGATTACATCGGGCCCACCTGGATAATCTAAGATAATCTTCCTATTTTAAGGTCAGCTGATTAACAGCCTTAATTTCACATGAAACCTCAATTCCCCTTTGCCTCACAACGTGGCGCATTCACAGGACCCAGGAGTTAGGATGCGGATAGCTTTGGTGGGAGACAGAGGGGACATTAATCTGCCTACCACAGCCACTGAGTGCTTTTACCACCTGTCACCATTTTGCTCCATTTAGACACAACTTTAGTTGCTTTGTGTGAAGAGATTCTCGTTCATAGAGTTTTCTTTTTTGTGTAAAGTAGTGGGGAGCCTCTCCATGGTCATTGAAAGAGTATAGAATTAAGATATTTAAAAGTATATCAGCTGGATTTTATTTTTCACCATGCCCGATTTGGCCAAGAAAGAATGTTAAGTTATGTCACATGGGCTACTTGAAATCTCAAAAAGTTCAAAACACTGGGTTCAAAATCTCAGAGACCGAGATATATTCCAACCAACTCAACCCTGTGGAAGTGCCAAGTTTTCCTCAGTGCCACTCTTGAAATTACATCACCAACTGACCCTTTAATATATTTTTGCACTATATAACATTTATTTCTTGGAGTAAGTGCTTCCCTAGAAAAGAAGCAGTTTGGACACGTATATTAAAGCCGTCACACAGAATATTATCCTCTCATTGCTAGGAGGTGGCCTTCAAGATGGCTCACTAGAGGCACCAGGCACTGTGTCCTCCCAAAGAAAGACCAAAACAGCAAGTAGATAATCATACCTTGAAGAGGGCATGAAAGAGGGCACTAGAATTCAGCAGCAAAGTGACAAGGAATCTCTGAGGTATGGAAGGAAAGGAAAATGAAGCAGCAGCCCAGCCAGAATCAGCTTAAACCCAGGACAGGCTCTCCAGTGTGGTGAAAAGGTAAAAAAGAGAGCCCCAGTGGTCCATATTCCCACCATGGACACTGCAATCCTAGCCAAAGGACAGTCTCTCGGCCCTCGCAGGCCCTGAGACTACTATAGGGAGCTGCCTGGAGTCTATGGGATGGTCATTGTCCCAGAGAAGGAGTTGGCACTGGATCGTTTGCACCCATCCCCAGATACACGCAGCTGTGGCACAGTGCCATTTTGAGAGCCCAGCCCCGAACAGAGTACATCCTGCCCTGGGGCCCAACAGCCCCTGCATCTCCACATCTCTGGACCCCCAGTGACATTCCTTCATGTCCATCCAGAGGGCTGCAGAGTCACAATACCAGCTGAACTCACCAGTGTAGCCTGGTCCCCATCACTCTAGCCTACACAGTGTCCTACACTCCAGGGAACTGGCAGTGCCATTCACTAGGGAGGCTGCCCCCAGAACAAAGGGAGCTGAAGCAGGCACTCTTCACAAGTGGAGACTCACCTTCCCAGGGCCACTGACACTGACAGCAATCCTGACCCCCAGGAGCAGGGTCACTGCACACCTGCAGGCATCCTCAGGGGACCTGGGGACTCGCCTGCCTGGGCACTATTCCAGGGCCAGAGCACAGGGCCATCCCACCCATTGCTGTCACTACCACTACCCAAGCTCGTTGTCCAGGAGGCTGGGGATCAACCCACACTGCTCTCTGTCATTGGCACCTGTACATGCCTTCTTGTGACCTGAGTATGAGCCCACCCAGCCTGGCGGTGCCTGTGCACATTGTCTGGGAGCCTGCGGATTAATCCACCATGCCTATCACCATCAAGTACCTGTGTGTCTCCTGAGAGCCTAAGGATAGGACTTGCCAGCTTGCCATCACCGCTGCCACCACTGCCCACATATTTGCACCAGGTGAAAGCCTGAGGACTACTCTGTCCATCATGTTGCCATGACTGTTGGTATCTGCACATGCCATCGGGGGTCACAAGAGTTGACCTGCTATGACTACTGCAATTGCTGATGCTACACATGCCTCCCAGGGGCTTTAGGGCATGCCTATCTACCTAGCTCACCACTGTCACTACTGGCACTTGAGAAAGCCACCAGACTCATGCCTGTAATCCTAGCACTTTGGAAAGCTGAGGGGGGCAGATCACCCGAGGTCAGGAGTTTGAGACCAGCCTGACCAACATGGAGAAACTCCATCTCTACTAAAAAAAAAAAAAAAAAAAAAAAAAAAATACAAAATTAGCTGGGCATGGAGGCACATGCCTGTAATCCAAGCTACTCAGGAGGCTGAGGCAGGAGAATTGCTTGAACCCGGGAGGCAGAGGTTGCAGTGAGCTGAGATCACACCATTGCACTCCAGCCTGGGCAACAAGAGCAAAACTCCATCTCAAAAAAAAAAAAAAAAAGCCACCTGAAAGCCCAAGGATGGCCTGCCTGAAATTTCAACCACTAGTGCCCACGTAAATCACCCACAAGTTCAAAGACCAACGCAACTGGTGCCCAAGGACCAAACTGCCTGGCCTGTCTTTCCCCAGCAAAATCTCACCACAGCCTCCATTAACAATGAAGGCTAAGACACTGAGGAGCTCACAGACATCAGTGATGCTGATTATAGCTGAAGAAATCATAGAAGTCTAAACTACTGAAGCAACCCAGAACTAAAGGCAAAGTGTCTTACTGATTCAACAGTATAGATACAGCTACAGAAGTCAGTCTTATACTACCAAAGCCAACCTATAAAATTAGAAGAAGCAACTGTTTTACCAGATATTCAAATATCAATGTAAGGACATAAGAAACATTAAAGAGCAAGGAAACATAGCATCTCTGAAGGAAAAACAATAATTCTCCAGCAACAAATTTCAATCAAACAAATCCATAAAATGAGTGAAAAGGAATTTAACAGCTGAAATTGAATAATTCAATAAATAAAATAAATAATACAATTTGAGAACCTCAACACTGACTAGATTAGGAAGATGAAAGAATTTCTAAACATAAAGATCGGACTTCATATACAGGATTAAATGGATTAAAGACTTAAATGTGAAACACAAAACTATAAAAACCCTGGAAGACAACCCAGGCAATACCATTCAGAACATAGGCACGGGCAAAGATTTTATAACAATGACACCAAAAGCAATTGTGACAAAAGCAAAAATCGATGAATTGGATGTAATTAAACTAAAGAGCTTCTGGGCAGCAAAAGAAATTATTAATAGAGTAAAAAGACAACCTGCAGAATGGGAGAAAATTTTTGCAAGCTATGCATTCGACAAAGATCCAATATACAGCATCTACAAGGAACTTAAACAAATTTACAAAAAAATAAAACCTTTAAAAAGTAGGCAAAGACATGAACAGACACTTCTCAAAAGAAGACATACATGCTGCCAACAATCATATGAAAAAAAAAATCTCAAGCGTCATGAGGGATTATGACAGACAGGAGGCAGAACTAGATTGCAGCTCTGGACAGAGCAGCATGCTAAGGCTTGCATTGTGAATTTTAGCTCCAGATGGACTGCAAGAACAGACCAGCAATCCTGACAGGACCCACAGACCCTCCGAAGGAAGCAGACTGCTCTTACAGGACCTGGGAGACATCCCAAATACTTTAAGTCCCCTAACCACGCAAATGGGAAAGGGAGACCCTCGTCTCCTGAACACACACCCCCACTGGAGAAGCTGAAAGTCTGTTTGTGGGAGAAGTTCCTGACTTTACCTGGAGCTGAGTCAAGTTAGAAAGCCGAGCTGAGCGACATACAGGAGTAGAGGAAGTAGCAGAAAGGCACTGGAAGGCCACTGGATCCCCAGGTAGCCCATTCCTGCCTGGCACCACAGGCATCCATCAGGAGGGTGGCCAGAGGAGCAGGGGGTAAAACTTCACAGGGAGAAGGACTTCTCTACCTGAACTTTGTAAAAAATTGAATGGGGTGAGAAGCCTCCTGGCCAGAACTCAGGGGAGGGCGTGAATCCGGCTTGCAGACTTCACAGGCGGGGTAAGAACTGAAGCCCATTTCTTTGTCAGTTGGGAGGCAGAAAGCCTCAGGTAAGTTTTCAAGCCAGATTCGCCTTCGGCCTGCGAACAGACTCCGGGCTATTGCAAGGGGCATTGTGGGAGTGAGACCAGCCTTTCAGTGTGCGTGGAAACTAGCTTTCCCCCACTTCCCTGACAACCTGCATGACTCAGCAGAGGCAGCAATAATCCTTCTAGGTACACAACTCCAGTGACCTGGGAATCTCACCTCCATCCCCCACAGCAGCCAAAGCAAGACCCACCCAAGGAGAGTCTGAGCTCAGGCACGCCTAGCTCTGCCCCCACCTGATGGTCGTTTCATATCCACCCTGGTAGCAGAAGACAAAGAACATATGATCTTTGGAGTTCTAGAGCTCTGCCCACCACTGGTCCCTCTCCACAGTGTCCGGAATTGGTGGGTTCTTGGTCTCGCTGAGTTTAAGAATGAAGCCGCAGACCCTCCTGGTGAGTGTTAACAGTTCTTAAAGATGGTGTGTCCAGAGTTGCTCATTCCTCCCAGTGGGTTCAAGGTCTCGCTGGCCTCAGAAGTGAAGTTGCAGACCTTTGCAGTGAGTGGTACAGCTTTTTTTTTTTTTTTTTTTTGAGACAGAGTCTCGCTGTCGCCCAGGTTGGATGCAGTGGCGCAATCTCGGCTCACTGCAGGCTCCGCCCCCTGCGGTTCAGGCCATTCTCCCACCTGAGCCTCCGGAGTAGCTGGGACTACAGGCGCCCGCCACCTCACCCGGCTAATTTTTTGTAATTTTAGTAGAAACGGGGTTTCACCATGTTAGCCAGGATGGTCTTGATCTCCTGACCTCCTGATCCGCCTCCTCGGCCTCCCAAAGTTCTGGGATTATAGGCATGAGCCATGGGGCCCAGCCGTGTTACAGCTCTTAAAGGCAGCGCAGACCCAAAGAGTGAGCAGCAGCAAGCTATATTGCAACAAGCGAAAGAACAAACCTTCCACAGCATGGAAGGGGACCCAAGCCTGTTGAGCGGTGGGCTCCGGTGGTCTGCTTTTATTCCCTTGTCTGGCCCCACCCACATCCTGCTGATTGGTCCATTTTACAGAGAGCTGATTGGCCCATTTTGACAGAGCGCTGACTGGTGCATTTACAAACCTTTAGCTAGACACAGAGTGCTGATTGGTGCATTTACAATCCTTTAGCTGGACACAAAAGTTCTTCAAGTCCCCACCAGATTAGCTAGACACAGAGTGATGACTGGTGCATTTACAAACTTTTAGCTAGACACAGTGCTGATTGGTGCGTTTACAATCCTTTAGCTAGACAGAAAAGTTCTCCAAGTCCCCACCGGCCCAGAAGCCCAGCCAGCTTCACCTCTTGATGGCACTCGCTAGACAGGACTTTGCAGCACCCAGCCTGGGCACTCCAACAGCCTAGACAGAGCTCATCCCCCGGTCAAGCCCAGCAGGCACCAGCCAGCCACCCCAAGTGTGGGGCACACTGAGCCCGTGCCCACCCAGGAACCGTGCCAGCCCACAAGCGCCACATACAGTCCCGGCTCCCACCATCGGCTCTCCCTCCGCACCCCGTGAGCAGAGGGAGCGGGCTCTGGCCTTGACCAGCCCCAGAGAGTGTCCCCCACAGTGCAGCAGCGGGCTGAAGGGCTCCTTGAGTGCAACCAGAGTGGACGCCGAGGCCAAGGAGGTGCTGAGAGCAAGGGAGGGCTGCTAGCATGTTGTCATCTCTCAACACTACTACAGCGGATGCTTTCTGGAAAGCGCCACCTCCCAGCAGGAGGCCCATCAGCACAAAAAATAGAGCCTTAAACCACCAAAATGGTGGAGGCAGTTTGAAAAACAGGTTGGCAGTTCTTAAAGAATAAAAAATAGAGTTACCATATAACCCAGCAATTCCACTCTTAGGTATATACTTAAGAAAATAGTTTGTACCTAAGAGTTGAAACATTCTCAATGAATTCTTATAGCAGCATTATTCATAATAGTAAAAAAGCTAAAATAATCCAGATGCCCATCAGCTGATAAATATATAAACACAATGTGGTATATTTATATAACACAGTATTATTTATTGATAGAAGGAATGAAATAGCTATATATCCTACAACTTGGATGACCCCCATGGAGTCATCAAAACACCACCATCATTCTTCAGAGTTAGAAAAAACAATTCTAAAATTCATATGGAACCAAAAAAGAGCCCACATATCCAAAGCAAGACTAAGCAAAAAAACAAATCTGGAGGCATCACACTACCTGATTTCAAACTATACTGTAAGATCATAGTCACGAAAGCAGTGTGGTACCAGGAAAATATATACATCAAAATATGTGCACTTAAATAACATAGCATCAAATTTATAAAACAAAAATTGAGCAACCTACAAGGAGGTTCAAGCAGATTTGAGCAGCAGAAGAAAAAATAGTAAACTTGAAGATAGGTCAGCTAATGTTATTCAGTCTCAGGGAGAGAAAAGGAAAAGAGTGAAGAAAATTAGACCCTAAAAAACCCTGTGTACACAGTGGGATTTGCCCCAAGAATGTAAAGGTGGATCAACATATGAAAATCATGTAATATACCACATTAATCAAATGAAAAGAAGACCACATGATAATCTCAATTATGCAGAACATAAAGTCAAAATCTAACACCATTTTATAATAAAAATACTCAACCAATTAGAAATAGCAGAGCACTTCCTTAATATATTAAATAGCATCTAAGAAAACCCCACAACTAACATTGTGCTTAATGGTGAAAGACTGAAAGCTATACCCCTAGGATCAGAAAGAAGACAAGAATAGTTGTGAACAACTTCTATCATACATTATACTGAAAATTCTAGCTATAGCAATTAGGTAAGAAAAAGAAATAAAGGTATCCATATTGGAGATCAAGAAGTAAAATTGTCTATTCACAGAGCAAGATATATAGACAACTCTAAAGAAAAAGAAAAAACCTACTAGAGTTAATAAATAAATGCAGCAAAGTTTCAGATAATTCAATAAAAGCACAAAAAACAGTTCTATTTCTATACACATACAACAAGCCATCTAAAAGAGAAATTAATAAAATAATTCCATTTAAACAGCATCAGAAAGGATAAAATGCCTAGGAATAAATTTAACCAAGGAGTTACAAGTGTCATATACTAAATGTTGCTGAAAGAAAAGAAAAAGATATGAATGGCAAAACATCCATGTTCATGGATTGGAATACAATATTGTTAAAATGGCAATACTACCCAAAGTGATCTGTAGATTCAATATAATTCCTATGAAAATCTCAACTACCATTTTTTTAAATGAAAAGCCAATTCTGAAATTCATATGGAATGGCGAAGACCCCAAATACTCAAAACAGTCTAACAAATGAAAGTCACACTTGGAGGATACATACTTCCTGATTTCAAAATTTATGATAAAGCTACAGTAATAAAAATATTGCAGTGCCGGCATAAAAATAGGTATATTCATGGAAGAAGATCTAAAGTCTGAAAGAATCCTATACATCTATGATTAATTGATTTCTGACAAGGGTCCCAGATCATTCCCTGTGGAAAAGAATAATCTCTTCAACAAATTGTGCTGCAACAACTGAATATGCAGTTGAAATATGAAATTGAAAATATGAATTTTCAATTCGATGCAAAAATTGAATTTGGACCCCTACCTCATAGCATACACACAAATTAATGGAAATTAGATCAATAATCTACATGTATAGACCCAAACTATAAAATTCTCCAAAGATAATGAGAAAAACCTCATGACACTGGGTTTTGCAAAAGCACAAACAACAAAAACAACAACGAAAGCAGATAAATTGGATTTATCAAAATGAAAACCTTTGTGCATAATGGTCTATGTGAAAAGGTATAAGTGAAAAGGTAACCTACAGAATGGGATAAAATACTTATAAATCATATCTGATAAGAGTTTACTGTATTAAAGAACTCGTAAGTCAACAAGACAACTCAATTTTTAAAATGGGCAAGGCACTTGAATAGACATTTCTCTAAAGAACACAAATAGCTAACAAGTACATTATAAGATGCTCAACATCGTTAGTCATTAGGGAAAGGCAAACCAAAAACACAATGAGATACCACTGCGTATCCACTAGGAAAACCATAATCATAAAAACATAAAATAATAAGTATTGGTAAGGATGTGGAGATATTGGAACTCTCATCCATTGCTAGTGGGATTTTAAAATGACAGAGCCACTGTGGAAAAACTTTGGCAGCTATTCAATAAACTAAACATAGAATTATCATTATGACCTAGGAATCAACTTTTAACTATACAACAAAAAGAACCGAGTTATTCAAATAAAACTGATACATACTACAACATGGTTGAATATCGAAAAATAGTATGCTAAGTGAACGAAGCCAAACATAAAGGTCACTTATCGTATAATTCAATTTATACAAAATATCCATAATAGGTAAATTCATAGAGACAGAAAAGTAGGTTTGTGGTTGCCAGTGGCCGGGAGAAGGAATGGGAATTAACTGCTCAATGAGTATGAAGTTTCCTTTTGGGGATGATGAAAACATTTAGGAGCCAGGTAGAGTTAACGTTGCATAACATGTGTATTACTAAATGTCACTGTATTGTACACCTTAAAATGATAAATTTTATGTGAATTTTACCTCAGTATAAAAAAGATTGGCAAAAGGAATTTTTTAAATGATGATTCAATAGTATGTTCTCTATATGGAAACTCACTTCAAATTCAATGGCACAGGTAGGCTGAGATTAAAAGAATGGAAAAGATGTATCACGCAAACAATTGTTTTTAAGAAAAGAAGGGGTATATGAATATAATACGAAGTAGATTTAAGAGCAAATAAAAATACCACAAAGACAGGCACTATATCATCATAAAATAATCAAGCCACCAGAAAGGCACAATGATTCCACTTGCGTATGCACCAAACAGAGCCTCAAATATGTGATGCACAAACTGATAGAATTGATAGGAGAAATAGACAAATCTACAATTATGGTTAGAGAGTTCAGTTTCCTCTCTCAGAATCTCATATAGCTACTAAGCAAAAAAAAATTAGCAAAGATATAGAACTGAAGAGCACCATCAACCAACAAGATCTCGTTGACATTTCTAGAATACTCTGCTAACAATACAAAACAGGCATACTTTATAATTATATATATATAATATATATATAATATAACAGGCATACTTTATAATAACATGGAATATTCACAGCACAGACCATATCTGGGCCATAAAACAAAGCACAACAATTTTTTAAAAAATTGAAATCATACAGCATGGGCTATCTGTACAAAATGGAACAGAACTATTAGACAACAGAGAAACAGGAAAATCTACAATATCCTTGAAAACTGAACAACACAATTCTAAGTAATCTGTGAGTCAGAGGAAGTATAAAAAGAAAAAATTTAAAAATAGAACTAAATGAAAGTGAAATTACAACATAAAAATTAGTGGGATGTGACTAAAGCAGTGTTGAGATGGAAATTTATAGCACTAAATGCTTACATTAGAAATATGTCTCAAATCATAATCTTAGTTCTCATTTCATTAAGTAGAAAGAAGAGCAAAATAAACCCAAGGAATTCAGAAAGAAGGAAATAATAATGAGTAAAAGTAAGGTCTGCTATTCTCCCTCTTGAACCAGGAAACAGGAACCAGAGTCCCACACTGGAAATGTGGGCCGCCATCTTCAAGACTAAGGTAGGGAAGGACGTGGGGCAAGGACACATAAAAATAATATGAAGTTTTCTTCACCTTTTTAAGTTGCCTTCTCAATTCAGCATGTGCTTTACCGGTGTAAACATTTACCATTTTATAGAATTCTTAGAAAGTTGATTCTGACCACTTTTGTTCATATTTTTCAGTGTTTCTGTGAAGGGAAACCATAGGTCTTGGAGATGACTACTCTGCCATTTCCCTCTTCACTTTTGAAAGATAATCTCACTGGATACAGAATTGCAAATTGATAGTTTTTTTTTAACACTTTAAACATTTCACTCCATTCTCTTCTTGCTTGTATGGTCTGATGTATTTCTTATGTATGTATGATGTATTTTGTATGTATTTTCTTGATATTTATTTTCCTCTTTGTCTTCTTCCAATATTTTCTCTTCACCTTTGGTTTTGTCAGTCTGAATATGACATGCTTGGATGCAGTCGCTTTACTAAATTTCCTCCTTGGTGTTCTCTGGGCTTGCTGTATCTGTGGTTTAGCATTAATTTTGGAAAACTCTCTGCCATTATTACTTCAGATCTTCTATTCCTTTGTCCCTTTATACTCCTGCTGTCATTTGCATTATGCACATTACATCTTTTGTAATTGTCCTACTGTTTTGGAGATTCTGTTATGTTTTTAAAATTCTATTTTTCTTTTGTATTTCAGTGGGACAGTTTTTGTTGACATATTTTCAAATCCACTGATTCTTTGACCTTGTACAGTCTACTGAGGAACCCATCACAGGCATTCTTCATTTCTTGCAGGTTTTTATTCCTAGCATTTCATTTTGACTTCTTAGACGCCTGTAATCCCAGCATTCTGGGAGGCCGAGGCGGGCGGATCACGAGGTCAGGAGATCGAGACCATCCTGGCTAACACGGTGAAATCCCGTCTCTACTAAAAATACAAAAAAATTAGCCGGGCGCCTGTAGTCCCAGCTACTCGGGAGGCTGAGGCAGAAGAATGGCGTGAACCCGGGAGGTGGAGCTTACAGTGAGCCGAGATCGCGCCACTGCACTCCAGCCTGGGCAACAGAGCGAGAGTCCGTCTCAAAAAATATAAATAAATAAATATAAAATAAAATAAATCTGAGTCGTGACTTTCAGAAGAGTTTCTTAACCTATTTTTTGCTTCCCTTTTATGAATCAGAAAGGCTAGATGGAGCTTGAGCCATGCAATTGCTTTTCTCCTAGATCAGACAAGGCTCAGGCAAAGTAGCTTCCCTTGCAGGGAGCCCCCTGCCATGTGAAAGAAAATGCTCTGAGAGTGTTTAAAAATAACTACTTGTCCCCTGGGCTTATTTCATAATGGTTGCTTTTCCCTTCCTCCTATCTGAAGCATCAGGGGATTTTTCTGCAGTCTTCACTGTGAGAAACTTGCTGGGGCTCTTGGATGTCTAGTTTACAAAAGTGTGCGGGGTCTTCAAAAACTGGGCCCTTAGGAGTTTTTAACTCTCAATCTAGTCCACATTCAGTCTCCAGAAATTCGTCAATTACCACTTACGTGTTCATATGAGTTGCTGGTTTCAGCAGTTTCTGCCCCAGATAAACTGATTTTTTGTGTGTTTGCCTACATCTCCAGTTTTCGCCCGTTACCTCAATTCTATGGTTATTTTAAGAAATCGTTGAGTTTAGTTTGTTCAGATTTTTTCTTGTGACAATAGTAGTGATGACTTCCAAACATATCAGAGCAGAAACCGTAAGTCTTTAGTCTTCTTTTCTTATGATGTCTTTGGTCTTCCTATAAGGGTAATACGGACCTCATACAATGAGTTATAAATTGTTCCCTCCTTTTCTATTTTCTGGAAAGAGTGTGTGAAAGATAGATATTAATTCTTTTAAAGTTTGGTAAAATTCACCAATGAAGACATCTGGTCTTGGGATTAGAGTTTGAAAATTAAATTACTTATTCAATTTCTTCTTACAAATTTTACTTATTCAGTCTTTTTAACTGTAAATGGTGTATTCATGTTTTTATACCCGCTTTGGTAATTTGTGCCTTTAGAGGAATTTGTGTATCTCATATAATTTAATTTTTTGACATTCACTTTTTCACAATATACTGTTAGAATTCTTTTAATTTCTGCAAGGTGATATCTATACTTTCATTTACGTTTAGTAACTTGAATCTTCTCTCTTTTGTTCTTTCTCGGTCTAACTAATAATACGTCAATTTTACTGATATATCAGAAGAACCAACGTTCAAGTTTATTAATTTTCTCTATTGTTTTTATTTTCACTACTTATCTCCATGCTAATCTTCATTATTTCTTCCTTCTATTTACTTTGGGTTAAGTCTGCTCTTTCACTCTCATTTCTTAAGGTGAAAAATTAGGTTATTGGTTTGAGATTTTTTAAAAATTTAGGGATATGGTGTTATACATTTCCCTTGAAGCACCCCTTTAGCTACAACCACAGAATTTTGCTATGTTGTTTCTTCAGTTTTATTCATCTAAAATATTTTCTAATTTATCTTGTGATTTGTTCTTTGATTCATTGGTTACTTTGAAATATTTTTAAATCTCCATATCATTGTGAATTTCCCACATTTTCTTCTGTAATTGGTTTAATATAATATTTTGCAGTCAGAGAACATGTGCTGTATTATTTCAGTTCTTTTAAATTATTAAGATATGTTTTGCAGCCTAATATATGTCATCCTGGAGAATATTCCATGTGCACTTCAGAATAATGTGTATTCTGCTAGTGTTGGGTGTCATATTAAGGTGTTGTATGATAATGTGTAGTTTTTTATTGCGTTTTTGCTCTTGACTTGTTGTTCTATGTATTACTGAAAGTTTGGTATTGACACCTCCAACTGTAATCATTGATTTTTCTATCTTTCTTTAATTCTAGCAGTTTTTGCTTTGTATATTTTGGGCTCTATTGTTTGGTGTATATGTTCATAATTGTTGTGTCTTATCATTATAAAATGTTCTTTTTTGTCTTTAGCAACAATTTTTGTTAAAGTATATTTTGTCAGATATTAGTATAGCTGCTCCAGCTCTATTTTAATTACATTTTGCATGGTAAATATTTTCACACCCACATGGACCTCTATCTATTTGTGTCTTGACTCTAAATATTCTAAATACAGATAACATAAGGTTGAATTACAGTTTGGATTTTTCTTCTCTATTCTGATAATCTCTGCCATTTGATTGTAGTATTTACTTCATTTATGTTTAATATAATTATTATAAAGTAGGATTTAGGCCAACCAATTTGCTATTCATTTTCTATAAATCTTACGTGGTTTTGTTCTTATATTTCTCCACTATTGCTTTCTTTTTGTTAAACAGATATTTTCTAGTGTACCATTTAAATACCATTGTTGTTCATCTACTATATATATATTATATCTTTTTTATATATGTTATATATATTTTTATATATATACACATTTTTGGAGAAATTAGGTGTAGCTATGTTGCTCAGTCTGGTCTTGAACTTCTGGGCTCAAGTGCTGTGTATATATACATATATATATATATACACATATATACGTATATATATATACATATATATATATACACATATATATATATATATATATTTTTTTTTGAGATGGAGTCTCCCTCTGTCACCCAGGCTGGAGTGCAATGGTGTGATCACTACAACCTCCACCTCCCGGGTTCAAGTGATTCTCTTGCCTCAGTCTCCTGAGTAGCTGGGATCACAGGTGCGTGCCACCACACCCGGCTAATTTTTGTATTCTTAGTACAGACAGGGTTTCAGCATGTTGGTCAGGCTTGTCTCAAACTCCTGACCTTGTGATCCACCCACCTAGGCCTCCCAAAGTGCTGAGATTACAGGCATGAGCCACCGTGCCCAGCCTCAAGTGCTATATTTTTTAAAGCCGTTTTTAGTGGTTGCCTTAGTATTACAGTTAAATTAACAATTTAATCTAGCTTGAATGGATAACAATTAATTTAAATAGTTTACAAAAACTTTTCTCCAACATAGGTCAATTCCTTCACCCCAATGTATATTATTATTGTTTTAAAAATTACATCTTTTTTCTAGCTTCATTGAAGTATGATTAACAAATCAAAATTGTATATATTTAAGATGTACACTATTGTTTTGATATTCATTATACATCATGAAATGATTACTGTAATCAGGATAATTAACATATCAGTCCCTTCAGATAGTTCTATTTTTGTGTGTGTATTAAGAATATTGATATTTACTCTCCTAGTAAATTTCAAGTATACAAAATATTATTATTAACTATAGTACCACCGTTGTACACTAGATCTCTAGAACCTACTCATTTTATAACTGAAAGTTTGTACCTTTTGACCAACATCTCCCCATTCCCCCACCCTCCAGTTCCTGGAAACCACCATTCTCCTCTCTGTTTTTATGAGTTTAACTTTTTAAAGGATTTTAAAATTTGGAGCTCCTTCTTTTTGAACACTAGATTCCACTGTGTCTATATACCACGTTCTCTTTATCTAATCATCTACTGATGAACCCTTAGGTTGATCCCATGTCTTGGCTATTGTGAATAATGCTGAAATAAATATAAGTGTGCAAATACCTCTTCAAGACAGTGATTTTAATTCATTTGGATATATACTCAATAGTGAAATTGCTGGATCATATAGTAGTTCTATTTTTAATTTTTTGAGGAACCTCCATGCTGTTTTCCATAATGGCTACTCCAGTTTAAATTCACACCAACAGTGTATAAGGATCTTCTTTTCCCTTTTCTCTACATTCCCCCATCTTGTTTTCTTTTGACTTTTTGATAACAGCCATCCTAATAGTTGGAGGTGGTATTTATTGGAGCTTTGATTTGCATTCCCCTAATAAGTAGTGATGTCAAGCATTTTTTCAAATTTGTTGCCTATTTGTAAGTCTTCTTTGAAAAAATGTCTATTCAGGTTCTTCACCCATTTTAAAATTGGATTATTTGTTTGTTTATTTCTATTGAATTTTATACATTCCTTATATATTTTTGGATATTAACCCTTTATCAGTTATGTGGTTTGCAAACATTTTCTCCCATTTCACAAATTGCCTTTTAATTCTGATGATTGATTGTTTCCTTTGCTGTGCAGAAGCTTTTTAGTTTGTTAGGGTCCCAGTTGTGTACGTTTGCTTTTGTTGCCTGTCCTTCTGGTGTCATATCAAAAAAATCATTGCCAAGACCAATGTCAATGAGTTTTCACCTAAAGATTTTATGGTTTCAGGTCTTATGTTTAACTGTTTATCAATTTTGATTTGATTTGGGTGTATGGTGTAAGATAAGGGTGTAATTTCATTCTTTTGCATTTGGATATTCAGTCTTCCCAGTGCCATTTATTGTAGAGAGTGTACTTTCCCCATTGTGTACTCTTGGCTCCTTTGTTGAATATTAGTTGACTCTATAAATGTGAGTTTATTTCTAGGCTCTCTATTCTGTACCATTGGTCTTTCTGTTTTTATGCCATGTTGTTTTGATTAATAAAATTTGAAGTTAGGTAGTGTGATGTCTCCAGCTTTGCTGTTCTTGCTCAAAATTGCTTCATCTATTTGAGTCTTTTGCAGTTCCATGCAAACTTTAGGACTGTGTTTTCTATTTCTGTGAAAAATATCATTGGAATTTTAGTAGGAATTGCACTTAATTTGTAGGTTGCTTTGGATAGTATGAACATTTTAACAGTATTAATTCATCTAATCCATGAACATAGGCTATCTTTCCATTTATTTCCATTTATTTTCAGTTTCTGTGGTATTCTTTAGTATTTTATTTTTTGATGATATCACAAATAGAATTGTTTTCTTAATTTTTTGGATAACTTGTTTTTGGTGTTTAGAAATGCAACTGATTTTTGTATGTTGATTTTGTTTCCTGCAACTTTAGTGAATCCTATTTTTAAGCTCTAACTAAAACAGCATTTTGGCGGAGTCTTTAGTGTTTTCTATATATAAGATCATGTCATCTACAGAGACAATTTAACTTCATTCTTTCCAACTTGGGTGCCTTTTTTCTTGCCTAACTGCTGTAGCTAGAATTTCAACTACTATGCTAAATATAAGTGGTGTGAATGGGCATCCTTGTTTTGGTTCTGATCTTAGAGTCAAAGCTTTTTACTTTTCACCATTGAGTATATTACCTCCAGGTTTGTCATATGTGGCTTTTATTGTGTTGAGGCACATTCTTTCTATACCAGATTTAGTGAGAGTTTTTAGTCCTGAAAGGATGTTGAATATTGTCAAATGCTTTTCTAAATCTATTGAGATGATCATATGATTTTTTTTATTATACTTTAAGTTCTAGGGTACATGTGCACAATGTGCAGGTTTGTTATATAAGTATACATGTGCCATGTTGGTGTGCTGCACCCATTAACTTGTCATTTAAATTAGGTATCTCTCCTAATGCTATCCCTCCCCCCTACCCCCACCCCACAACACGTCCCAGTGTGTGATGATCCCCTTCCTGTGTCCAAGTGTTCTCATTGTTCAATTCCCACCTATGAGTGAGAACATATGCTGTTTGGTTTTTTGTCCTTGCGATAGTTTGCTGAGAATGATGGTTTCCAGCTTCATCCATGTCCCTACAAAGGACATGAACTCATCATTTTTTATGGCTGCATAGTGTTCCATGGTATATATGTGCCATATTTTCTTAATCCAGTCTATCATTGTTGGACATTTGGGTTGGTTCCAAGTCTTTGCTATTGTGAATAGTGCCACAATGAACATACGTGTGTGTGTGTCTTTATAGCAGCATGATTTATATACCCAGTAATGGGATGGCTGGGTCAAATGGTATTTCTAGTTCTAGATCCTTGAGGAATTGCCACACTGTCTTCATCTCTAAAACACCAAAAGCAATGGCACCAAAGCCAAAATTGACAAATGGTATCTAATTAAACTAAAGAGCTTTTGCATAGCAAAAGAAACTACCATTAGAGTGAACAGGCAACCTATAGAGTGGGAGAAAAATTTTGCAATCTACTTATCTGACAAAGGGCTAATATCCAGAATCTACAAAGAACTCAAACAAATTTACAAGAAAAAAACAAACAACCCCATCAAAAAGTGGGCAAAGCATATGAACAGACACTTCTCTAAAGAAGACATTTATGCAGCCAACAGACACATGAAAAAATGCTCATCATCACTGGCCATCAGAAAAATGCAAATCAAAACCACAATGAGATACCAACTCACACCAGTTACAATGGTGATCATTAAAAAGTCAGGAAACAACAGGTGCTGGAGAGGATGTGGAGAAATAGGAACACTTTTACACTGTTGGTGGGACTGTAAACTAGTTCAACCATCGAGGTGATCATATGATTTTTATTCTTCATTCTGTTAAAGTAGTGTAACATTTGTTGATTTGATTATATTGAACCATCCTGCATCCCAGGCATGAATCTCACTTGATTATGATGTATGCCATTATAATGTGTTGCTGAATTAGGTTTGCTAGTATTTTGCTGAGTATTTTTGCATCTATATTTATCAGGGTTTTTGGCCTGTAATTTTCCTTTCTCAAAGTGTTCTTTTTAAATCTTTGATATCAAGGGAAAACTGGCCTCTTATAATGAATTTAAAAGTGTTTTCTCCTCTTCAATTTTTTGGAAGAGTTTAAGAAAGAGTGGTATTAATTCTTTTTTAAATGGTTGGTAGTCTTCACCAGTGAAGCCATCTGATCCTGAGCTTTTCTTTTTGTGAGATTTTTGAATGTTGATTCAATTCCCTTACTCATTATTGATCTGTTCAGATCTTCCATTTCTTCATGATTCAGTTTTTGTAGGTTGTATGTTTCTAGGGATTTACCCATTGCAAGTTAACTAATTTGTTGGCATATAGTTTTCTCTTAATTTGTATGTCTGTGGTATCAGTTGTAATGTCTCCTCTTTCATTTTTTATTTTATTTGAGTCTTCTCTTTTTTTAGTCTAGCTAAAATTTTGTTGATTTTATTTAAAAAAAACTAAGTTTTATTAATATTCTGTATTGTTTTTCTAGTCTATGTTTCATTTATTTCTGTCTGATCTTTGTTAGTTCCTTCCCTTTGATAACATGGGGCTTGTTTTTTTTTTCTTCCTTGTAGTTCCTTGAGATGTAATGTTGTTTATTTAAAATATTTTTTAAAATGTGTTTATCAATATAAGCTTACCTCATAGAACTGCTTTTGCGGTGTCCTGTTTGATTTGGTATGTTGTGTTTCTACTTTGCTGTCACAAAATTATTTTGATTTTTTTCTTTGACCCATTGGTTGTTCAGGAGTATGTTAATTCTATATATTTGTAAATTTGCAGTTTTCATCTTGTTATTGATTTCTAGTGTTATAGTATTGTGGTGAAAAATAATTGATATTATTTCAGTTTTATTAAATTTTGTAATATTATTTTGTGATCTAATATATAATCTATCCTGGAGAATGTTCCATGTGTGCTTGAGAAGAATGTGAATTCTGCCACTGTTGGATGAAACGTTCAGTATAATGTCTGTTAGATCCATTTGGTCTAAAGTGAAGTTTCAGTTAAATGTTTCCTTGTTGATTTTATGTCTGGATTATCTGTTCATTTCTGAAAGGGAGGTACTGAAGTTCACTACTATTACTGTATTGCTGTATATTTCTTTTATACGTATTAATATTTGCCTTATATATTTAGGTGCTTCAATGTTGGGTGTATAAATATTTACAATTGTTATGTCTTCTTGAACAATTAACTACTTCACCATTTTGACCTTCTTAGCCTCTTGATACAGTTCTTAACTTAAAATCTTTTCTGTATGCTATAGGTATAGATGCCTCTGCCCTCTTTTGGTTTCTATCTGCATGCAATATCTTTTTCTATTCTTTTAATTTCAGCCTGTATGCATCCTTAAAGTGGAAGTAAATCTCTTGTAGGCAGCACATAGTTGGGTCTGGGTGTTTTTGTGTGCGTGTGTGTGTGGTGTTTGTTGTTGTTGTTGTTGTCTCTAAAATCCATTTGTCCACTCTGTTTTTTTGTTTGGATAATTTAATCCGTTTACATTTAAAGTAATTATTGACAGGTAAGGACTTACTACTTTCATTATGTTAAATTTTTTCTTGCTCTTTTTACTTGCTTTGTTCCTCCCTTGCTGTCTTCCTTTGTAATTTGATGATTTTCTGTAGTGTTATGTTTTGATTTCTTTCTCTTTTTCTTTTGTGTATCTACTATATAGTTACCATGACACTTACATAAAACATCTTATAGGTGTGACAATTTATTTTAAGCTGATAACAAATCAAATTTGATTACACATGAAAACTACACTTTTACTTCCCTACCCTTGCATGCTATGTTTTTAATGCTCTAATCTACATCTTTTTATACCGTAGTATGCATTGACAAGCTATTGCAGCTATGGTTTATTTTTAATATGTTTGTCTTTTAACCTTCATAGTACAGTAAAATTATTTATACACCATCATTATAGTATCAAAGTGTTCTAAATTTGACTATATACTTTCCTTTACCAGGGAGGTTTATCATTTCATATTACTAACTAGTGCCATATCATTTCAGCTTGAAGAACTCCCCTTAGTATGTCTTGTAAGGCAGGTCTAGTGGTGATGAACTGCCTCAGCTTTTGTTTGTCTAGGAAAGTTCTTATCTCTCCTTCATTTCTGAGGAACAGATTTGCCAGGTAAAGCATTGGTTGGCATTTTTTTCCTTGCAGCACTTGTATAGTTCATCCCACTCTCTCCCATTTTGTAAGGTTTCTACTGAGAAATCTGTTAGTAGCCTTAAAAGGGTTCCCTGTATGTGATGAGTCTCTTTTCTTTCAGTGCTTTCAAATTTCTTTTTTTAAAACATTATAAATTTTCCAATAACATTTACTGAAATTATATGTAAATAATAATCATAACATAAGAATCCTGTCTCCCTCTTAGTGATTGGTGGTTGCACTGGTTTATCCATTGTCTTGATTTTGCTTTTGACAGTTTGATTATAATGTGTTTTGGTGAAGTCTTTTTGGAATGTATCCTGTATGGGGATCTTTGAGCTTCATATACCTGGATGCTCATATCTTTTCTTATATTTGGAGAGTTTTCAGCCATTATTTCTTAAACAAGTTTTCTGCCCTTTCTTTTATGACTCCAATAATCCTTTATGACTCCAATAATCCTTATATTGGTTCTCTTGATGGTGTTTTATACATCCTGTAGGTTTCTTTATTTCTTTTCATTCTTTTTTTATAATCCTCTGATGAATAATTTCAAATAGCCAGTCTTCAGGTTTACAGATTTTTTTTCTTCTGCTTGATCAACTTTGCTGTTGATACGCTCCTTCATTTCATGCATTGTATTCTTTAGCTCCATAATGTCTGGGTTTTCTTTTAAGATAATTTTTCTCTTTTTTGAATTTCTAGTTTTGTTCATGAATTGTTTTCCTGATTTCACAGAGTAGTCTATTGGTGTTCCTTTTAGTTTGCTGAGCTTCCTTAACATACTTGTTTTGAATTCGTTATAAACCAATTTGTACATCTCCATTTTTGGGGAGTTGGTTATTGGAAAATGATTGTGTTCTTCTGGTGGCGTCATGTTTTCTGGATTTTTCATGTTTCTTGAATTATTGTGCTGCTGCCTTTGCATTTAAAGAAACTGTCACCCACTGTGGTCTTTATTGACTGGCCTTGGAAAGAAACACTTTCATCAGTTAGTCAGGCTAGGGATTTTGAAGTTCTCTCAGACATTTTCTATGGATGAACCTGCTCCACACATCTTGTTCCCTCAAGGGGGCAAATTCTTAAGGTTGTATGCCTTCTGTATTAGTCCATTCTCACACTGCTATAAAGAACTACCTAAGACTGGATAATTTATGAAGAAAATAGGTTTAATTGGCTCACAGTTCAGTTCTGCAGGCTGTACAGGAAGTATGGGTGGGAGGCCTCAGGAAACTTACAATCATGAAAGAAGGCAAAGGGGTAGCAAGCACGTCTTACCAAGGTGGAGCAGGAGTGAAAGAGAGTGAAGGGGGACATGCTACTCACTTTAAAACAACTGGATCTCATGAGAACTCTATCACAAGAACAGCAAAAGGGAAGTCCACCCCCATGATTCAATCACCTCCCACCAGGTCCCTCCTCCAACACTTGGGGATTACAATTTGACATGAGATTTGGGTGGGGACACAGAGCCAAACCATATTACCTTCTCTAGGTTGCATAAAGCCAGGCCAGGTGCTGAAGTCTCATTTTTTTAGGGTAGTGTCCTCAAATTCTCATGTTTGTGAGCTTTCTTCCAGTTCTACAGAGTGGAGCCGGCTGTCAATATGTGCTTGCAAGCCATTTGCAGAGATTCTCACTTGCTTTTCACAGGAGTGCACTTGGGAAGCCTGCCAAAGAGTGAGTGAGGCATTTGGAGCACTTGGGGTTTTGTTGGCAAGATGGGAGTGATGCATCCCAAGTGGCTTATAGGTGGGCTCCTGATGGAGTCCATGAAGCAACTGGTAGGATCTATGGCAGTTTCAACTGTGGGTTGCTGTGAGTCCCCATCTCTCCTTCCTGCTTTTACCCTCTCCCAACCACTCCACCTTGCTGATCACCTCAGTGTCTTTTGACACGTTGACCATGATGTGTATAGGTGTTGATCTCTTTGAGATTATCTTACTTGGATTTTATTGGTCATGTCGGCTATATAAATTAATGTTTTTCATAAAATTTGGGAAGTTTTCTTTCCTTCTGTTTTCATCCTTCTAGGGCTCCAGTGTATGCATCCATTGGTATGAGAGACGCTGTCCTACAGTTGTTTGTTGCTCAGTTTTCATTTTTTCCCACCTCTGTTGCTCAGACTGGATAATCTCAATTTTTCTCTGTGTTTTGTTGTTTTATAGTTCATTGATTTCTGCTCTTATCTTTATTAGTGCCTTTATTTTACTTAACTCTGGGTTAATTTGTTCTTTTCTAAGTTTCTTAAGGTGAAATACAAATTTACTGATTTAAAACCTTTTTTCTTTTCTAATATAGGCATTTCAGTGCTGTAAATTACTCCCTATATCCTGTTTTATCAGTATCCCATAAAGTTTTAGATTCTATATTTTTATTTTTATTCAGTTCAAAAGACTTTTCAATTTTACCTTCATTGTATCTTTTTAAACCAATAAATAGGTCAGAAATGCTAATTTAAATTTCCAAACATTTAGGAGATTTTCAAGAGATATTCCTCTTATTTCTAATTCAATATCATTGTGGAATTAAAATAACATGGTTTACATGAATTTAATTCTTTAAACATATTAAGACTTATTTTATGGCCCTCCTACCAATGAAGATTTTTAAAGGAATAGGGCTCTGCTTATTTTTATTTCCTGACATGCTGTTACTTGTTATAGCCATTCTATCTGCCAAAAACATGCAGAAAAAAAGCACACAAATCAACTGGAAAAAATACATAAATATTAACTGTAATGAGACCCCACAATTTGGTCCCAATGTAATTGTGTAATGTTCAAGTTTCCTATATTCTCTTAAAACTTTCCAACATTATTGACACTAATAATTCACTTTATAAACACCTGATCATTAAAAAAATTTATTCTAGATGTTTCTATATTCAATTTTTTACTCAAGCACTATACACAATCAACAAATAGTTCAAAATAAATGAAACACCAGACCCCTCCCTTAATGTAAAACCCTAAGGTGAAGTCTGCGTAAGAAAGCTATTATGACAGTGCCATTTTCTGAGAGAAAATAAAGGCATGTACATATGGGCTATGTGAGATAATTCAGGAGGTCATCATATTGAATCAATTCTAAAAGTCCTCTCTTTCTATTAAGGAACATTCAGCTAGACTAGTTGAAATCTGAAAATAATCTTTCAGAATCCTGAGATAACTGTACTCATCATGATCTTGGTAAGGCAGCTCCTGACAAATTAGCACTTCTATAACTGGGTTACTTTCCAATAGAGTTGTTATTTGCATTAAGAATTCAGTATACACTTCAGCTTTACGTTATTGAAGCTGGCAATATGTCAACCTTATAAACTTCAGCAGAGTCACTTCTCCTGAAGGAGATAGCACAGTTTGGAAGATGGCACTGTTGACATATATAAAAATTAGAATGGAGTAAGTAATGCTGCATGAATCAATTTTCAATATTTATCACTTTGATTATTGGAGCAAAAAGGGATCAATACTAAAACAATACCTACTATAAACCTGCTTTCCACTTTGTCTCTCTTTACTCTCCTAAGCAATTTTTATCCATATTTGAAAAATAATATTACTGCCAAATGCCCATCTATTGATTGCGTTACTACATACAATCCTATATTTTGGCTCCATCAAGGCTTCCCTGCCATGTGTGTTTTTCCGTTTTTCTCTTAGATGTGTTTATCCAAACCAAGGGCAACATTAACATAAGCTTACACTTCAATCTCTATCTCATCATACCCACTTTGCTGCAGTTTCTTAATCTGATTGTAATTTTCAGGAAGCAAGTAAATAAATAATGGATTTACCACACATATAGGCTAGCCAAGAAAAATGATATTGGATTTGTCTTCACACAAACTCTATACTTTGAAAGTACTGACATAAGATAATCATGAAATATTGTGTACACAGGGATTTGAGCCTGCTATGTCTTCTGGGAATGCTTGATCTATGGGCTCACTCCAGAACTGGGGGAGCCATGTTTTCAGCATGATTCTAACCATAGACAGAGTGTATTGGCAACTTGATGTTCTTGCTTCCCTGTCAAGTTCAAACACAACACACACACACACACACACATACACACACACACACAACCTGGGCTCTCATCTAAATAAGCCATACAACGTTTATAGGGTGGTTGGTTAAAAATAACAGCATGAATTTCAGTACCTATTGGACCTTTCAATGAGACAATAATGTCCATGTTTTATAGCCCTTTCAGCACCCTTCTATAAAGCTATGTAAACATTATACGAGATAAAATTCTTTGTGTTCTGCATAACTGATTGACTACTTCAACCTGACACCTTCACTTATGGCTTTTACATATTTCTTATTTGTTCATTCTGAAGAATACATTGCCAGCACTAAGGACAAAGATATGGCTTTAAAAATAGCAAATATGAATCTGTTCAAATTATCTGGAAGGAAACACACATAACACCAAAATTTTAAAAATTCCTGTTACAATGTTAAAATTGAGAAGAGTATTTTAGAGAATTGTCCTGATAAATTTCTCTAACTTTATAGTGTGGATGGTATCCTGGTCAATTTCTTCATGTTAACAGGACTTTATCAATCTAATCAATTTTGTCCTTTCACTGTCATCTTTGCATTGCGTATCACAAGTTATTAATTTATCATGCATTAATTTATAAATATATACAAAATTATTATAAATAAAACTGAAACCTGTATAATTTACCCAGGCAATGGCTCTTTCAAAACTTCTGAATTTTAGTCTTCAAATTTTTTTTGCAATTAGGAATATTTAAGTGATTGGAAATAAAAGACTATCCTGGTATGACTGTCAGTGATAAATGTTATAGTTATGGCATATGTTTTGTAAAAGGACTGCCAATTTTCATTGTATTAACTATAACTTATTTTAACCTATTTTAATAATGTTAAACATATTTATCACTTAAGAATCTATATTAAACAATAAAATATATTTCGTTTAATAAAATATATTTTATGTTGTATAAATATATAAATAAATATATATCTGTTGTATAAATATAGATGTTGTATAAATTATATCTACGCTGTGTGTATATATACAATATAGATAACTTTACCTTGACATTCTAATACATTACTGAAATAATGGTAACCTGAATATTTCATGATTTGACTATAACTCATTAAAGAAATTACATGGACCTAATTTTCCAGCATTACTCATTCTAGGAATGCTCTACAGAAACAGAGGCATGAGTGCATACAAACTGGCATATTCTGATTATAAGTGTATGGTATCTTGCAGTAGCAAAATGTTGATAACCATCATTATGAAAACAAGAAATGGCTAAGGAAAATGTGGTGTCCTTCACGTTCACTGAGGACACTGGCACATCTATAGTTTTTGACATAGAGACTTCAAGACCTATAGGACCTCAGGAGATTGTACAACATATATTACTACCAAAATGTCAAATCTAAAGCTCATTTACAATAAAATTAATTGGTTATGATCAATACATCTTATATAGAAAGATAAATGGATTGATAGATACCTGTATTAGCATAGAAAGTTTTCTCTAATATAGGGCAGATGGTTAAACATATTTCCTCTGGAAAGCATGGGGAAAAGGTTAAAAATACATCTGTCATAAATAATTTTATTTTCTTCTATATTGTGAAGCTTTCTTAAAATGAAGTGGTTACTCTTGGCAGTAATTTATGGCTGGAGCTATTTGATCTTAAACTAAAAAAGGGAAAATTAGGGAAGCAGGATTAAAAGTTGAAACACATTTTAGCTTTAGTAGTCAAGAACTCAAAAGGTGAAAAGCACTTAAATTTATCAGTTGTGTATTGACTAAGTAATCTCCAAGGAAATCCTTAAGCAAGGAGTTCACTGTTCTGACTTTTGGCTTTAAACTTTACCCAACTTCATCAATATTTCCCCAAATTCTAAACTGTACAATGCATGTGGGCCTCTATTAAGATCTATGAGAAACTTCTTTGCATGTGGTGTAGAAATAATCACACTAAATCTTAACAACTATATTTGCTTGTATATTCAATTATGTAGCACATAGAATAGAAAAGCATGAAGGTATCACATTAATTCCCTCTCTGCAAAACAAGAGACATGTGCCAGTTCAAGTGATCTATCAAAGAAAGTATAAAGAATTGAGTACCAAAATACATGAATATGTAGAGACAATACTACAGTCTTTAAGACTTGAGATTGTTCAGCATGTTTTAATAACAGAGAAAAAAGTATAAGAGAATTTAAGAATATGCATAGAAAAAATATAAATGTGTGAAAATAAAAATACTTGAGTAACTACTCATGACATGAATTGCTAAAAAGCCCTGTTCTAAAGAGAGAACCCACTTGATCTATTATGAGGGCGTCAATCAATAAGCACCATGTAATACACAATCTACTTGAGACTTTTTTTATGTATTAACCAATATTTTGACTAGTTTGATAAGTTTTTTTACTTTCTATTGAAGAATAATATACATGTAGAAAAATGCATACACTAAAATTGTAAAGCTCATGTATTTGCATGATGCAAACACAGCAAGCACTCACACACAGATCAAGAAATAAAAATTATATGCATTCTAGAAACCAGGCAGTTGTCTTATATCTATGATTATCTCAGACATGCCATCAAGAGAAGAAAATTTCCTATATAACTTACCTTGTTGCAACAATGAGAAAAAGACTAATTCAAGTCAATATTTAATAATTAAATGAGAAGCAGAAATATAATGTAGTATGACCACAAAGATATTATGAACCATGGAGTCTCTATTCTGAAACCCCAATAATGAAACAGATGAGGAAAATCTGTTAATATTTTGGCACACCTGGATTTCACTACAATACATTCTGCTCCAATATGAAATTGCCTTTCATATTGCCTCTCAAATTGCCTTTCATATTGCTCCAATATGAAATCTCTTAAATTCTACATTTTTCCATAAAAGCAAAAGAGAGTTAAAATTAAAAGAGAAATGATAAGGATTCAATAGTGTAGGTGACATGGTGAGGGTCTCAATGAGGAAAAGGACATATCATGAAAATGTCCTCCAATAAGCTTCTGAAAAGATGTACAAAACGACCTAAAGACCTAGCAAACAGCACATGACATATGAATTTCAAAAGATAATGGTTTAGCTACTCACCCCTATTCTCTGAAGCAGAGGATCAGATTCCAGGCCTTGTATCACAGCAAAACATGAAAGAAAAAAAAAGCAAACATAATCTTAGAAAATACTCCGCAGTAAAAATAACAAAAGCACTAAACTTGGTTCCACTGTCATTATTTAATAGAGGCATGCCATATTTCCTTCTTTCAGCACAACATTAATGAGATTTTCAGACATATCACAGTTGCTTGACCCTTAATTCAATCTTCTAAAGTGTTTCATTTGTTACTTAAGAAATATATCCTATATGTAAGTATCTATCTACAATTAAAGCAAGTCTTGGGTCACTAAGCATACTAAAGGGCATACTGACTCATAAGACAGGATGCTACTGCCCTCTTCAGAGAGATGGAAAAGGCATGCTCACAGGGGTACCATGTTGTCACCGAGGGATTCCCAAATAGAGCCAGGCTCTGAGAGTCTTATTTGTCCTACTGGAGGGCCGCACATCTGGACCTCAGATTGACATCTGGAATGAGTCCCTCAGCATCCTCAGACAATTATTCTCGTCATCGATCCAAACATGCACCCTCCCAACAAATAAGCATTTCCCCAGCCAGGCTTCTTTTGTGCATGGTTATCTAATGCATCATCAGTGAGCACGGTAAATGTACAGTAGACATTTGTTTAGTATCTGAATAATGGAACTCTCATATACACAGCATGAAAAAACATATGACTGAATTGCTCTAATAAAATTAGATTAAAATCTGGCCAGGCACGGTGGCTCAAGCCTGTAATCCCAGCACTTTGAGAGGCCAAAACGGGTGGATCACGAGGTCAGGAGTTCAAGACCAGCCTGGCCAAGATGGTGAAACCCCGTCACTACTGAAAATACAAAAATTAGCTGGGCGTGGTGGCACGCACCTGTAATCCGAGCTACTGTAATCCGAGGCTGAGGCAGGAAAATTGCTTGAACCCAGGAGGGGGAGGTTGCAGTGAGCCACAATCACACCACTGCACTCCAGCCTGGGCAACAGAGTGAGACTATGTCTCAAAAAAGAAAAAAATCTATTGGGGAACTTCATAAAAACTCTTTAATCAACTAAAAGTTTAAGGAGTAAGTGAGGTAACAGAATAATATATGGTATGATTACAGTACTAATATGTATAGAAACATCTATGTTATGAATGTGCCAGGTAAAGATTTTAAAAAAATATTAGAACATCTGAATTTCACTACAAGATTATTTTCACCCATCATGAACAGTGAAAAAAGGAAATATGTCAATGATTCTCCACAGTTGTTTAGGTCATTTCAAAAAGAGATTTAAACAAAGAGAAGAAACAATAATAAGGAATCCTTGAACAAGGTAGGGACACCCATGGGGAAATTTATCTACCGAAAGAATATTCTCCTTTAAACCTCTGAAATAATGAACTCACAGTCCCTGATGTTCTGACATCACTGCCCACAGAACACACAAAGAATTTCAAAAGTACCGAAGCGGCTGCTCACCTCTTTTCCCTGAAGTTTCCTTGAAGTTGTTTCAGCTTTTAACCTGCAGCAAAATATCACATAGAAAATAAATCAGATCAGAGAATGCTCTAAATTAATAAAAAATACAGCACAGGATTGGTTCCACTATAATTTCTTATCATACAGGCATCTCAGCCCTCTACTCCTTGCTACAAACATCAGCATTGCTTGATCTCATCACCTTCGTCATTTCATTTATAAATTTGTTTCCTCCTTGAATTCTTTACTCTGAAAATAGCCAATTTCCTCTCTACCAAGCCATCCAAGTGACACAGTAGTTGTATCTTGAATGGGAAATGCTAAAGTTGTGGTCTATCAATAAAGATTTTATGAAAATACACTGTGATGTGAAAAATGAAAGACACATGATAGTGGTACTGTGAGATAATTGAGGAGTCCACCAGTTGGGCCTGCTCTGAATGTGTTATTTATCCCGTTGCAATAGAACAGATGGCCATTCATTCAGCCACACCTCAGCATCTCAGATACTTGTGCTTATCCTTGATCCAGACAAGTCTACTACCAATGAGTAAACATTCCTCACACCACACTGATGCTCCTAACAGTGTATCTCCTGCATTCAGCTTTATAGCAGAAAGCAGCACAGGCAGATGTCTGACTTGACTTTAGTGAAACTGGCTTTCACGACAGCTCCAGAAGCTTCTCAGAACCCTTTGGTCTAAGCAAAATGTGAAGTGATATTTCAGTGGGATGGCTGCCAATGCTGATATATCTACTGAATATGATAGAAATAAAAAGTCAGGAGTTAACTGTGAACTTGGATTATATCATTTAAAAGATTATGAAAGTATGTTAGGATCTATTTGACAGCAGCATACAACATGATATTCCTTCCACCTGACAGATGTATATTCCTTATCCAGGGTAGAAGACTAGCATACAAATGTCACTATATTGTGACAAAGTAGAAATAAGACAACTAAACACAGGAGGAGGAAAGAAAAACAGGAAAACCGAAAGCACGTTGCATGAGCAATAGGGGAGTGTTGAAGAACGTCGCCTAAACCGATAAATCATAAGTTAAAGATTAACTAGGAAAACACAGAACTAACAGAATTAAGAGAGGTACAAAAGTAAACACTCCGACAAAAATAAAAACTCTCCTAAGTATGAATAAATAAATAGGCAAGCAAAGACTACAACGTGACAAAACAGCGTATCAAATATAAAGAAAATACAAACAAAATAAATATCAGTCATGGCTACACACACACACACACACACACACACACACGTGAGTGGACTCCACACACCCACTAGAAGAAAAATATTTTCAGCAGGCTCACAAAATTAAACATAATATGTTTTCTATGAGAGATGCATCTAAACAAATGGATTCTAAAAGACTGAAAATAAAGGGATGGGCGAAAGTATATCAGGCATATGAAAACAAAAAGAGATAGGAGTAATCTTTTTTTATGCCAATCACATGCAAGAGTAGTGATTCTTATATTACACAATGTATTCAAGTCCCACAGTGTTAACCAAGACAAAGAAGGCCACGTTTTTTATGCTAAAAGATATAATACACATGAAGATTTGACCCTTATGGAGACTTATATACCAAATAACATAATAACCACCTTTATGAATAAAAAACTACATGAGATGTATGAGATGTAAGGAGACCAGACATAGATGATCCCATAATAGAAAACTATAATACACCATTATCAGAAAAAGACAGATCAAGTGGGCAAAAATGGCAACATAAAAATAGTGTAGATTTTATGGCTATATATTAAACTTGACAGATAATGGAAGATATGTATTGTTCTTAAGTGCCCATGGC
The DNA here is from genome assembly GCF_028885625.2 of Pongo pygmaeus. Lineage (NCBI taxonomy): Eukaryota > Metazoa > Chordata > Mammalia > Primates > Hominidae > Pongo > Pongo pygmaeus. The sequence continues at coordinate 25,037,715 of NC_072389.2, read as the reverse complement.
ATAGTCAGAAAAACTGATTATATATTAGGTTGGAAAGAAAAATTAGTAACTCAAGAAATATTAAAAACTGCACTATCTGATCACAATGCAAAAAAATAGACTTTACTAACAATAACATAAAGGCTCTTTCACCAAGAAATTTTAAAAATATCCTATTAACTCCTGAGTAAAAGGAAAAATATAAACAGAAAATACATATGTTTAAATACGTAAATACATATTTTGTATGTAAATGTTTTTGTATGCAAATATATATTTACATATATTTTAAAATATACAACATATGAGAATCTGTAATATGCACTTAAAGGCAGTTCTAGAGGAAAATTCATTGCACTAAATGTTTTTGTTATTTTTAAAAATGAAAAAGTAGATGAATGAAAGAATTCAATTTTCATCTTAAAACACTAAAAAAGTGTTTTAAGTACAAGAAAGAAAGGAATACAAGTGTTTTAAGTACAAGAAAGAAAGAAAGAAAGAAAGAAAGGAATAAGGATCAAAGCAGAAATCAATGAAGATAATATTTTAAAAACCATAGATGTAATTAATAATTGAGAAGCCTGTGGTTTTTAAAAAATATTAACTACACAGGCACTCTACTAGCGAACTTTATCAAAAAAAGGAGAAAACACATATATACAAAATAATGCTTCATAAGCACTTGAACATAATGTGCATTCTGCTATTGTTGGGTGTTGCGTTCTACATATGCCAGTGGAGTCAAGTTGGTTAATAGTGTTCTTACATCCACCGTTACTGATTATCTTATCCATGTTCAATCACATACTAAGAAAGGAGCATTGAGATTTCAAGCTATAGTTGGGAATGGTCAAATTTTTCATTTCATTTCAAAAGCCTATGTTGGAAACGTAACCCTCAATGCAACAGTGTTTAATAAAGCAACATTTAAAAGGTGATTAGGCTGTGAGAGCTCTGCCCTCATCAATGGATTAATGCTGTTATTTCAGGGGTGGGTTCCTATAAAAGAAGATATTTGTCCCATCCATATCCTCTCTTTGCCCTTCTACCATAGGATGACACAGTGAGAAGGCCCTCATCATATGCCAGCCCCTTGATCTTTCCAGCCTCCAGAAATGTGAGCCAATAAATTTCCACCATTACAAATACCCAGTCTGCAGTATTCTGTTACATCAGAGCAAAATGGACTGACACAGAAAACTGGTAACATAAATGCAGTATCTTTTGTATCTAGATATCCAGTTGTCCTAGCAACATTTGTTGAAAAAACTGTTCTTTCCCATCACAGAGAGGACAATGCCCAGATAACATGCCTTCTCGGAGTGCAGGAATCATAAGGTTTGAAAGCCGGTGCAGGAATCCAGGATGCTAATGCCCCTATTTCAATATGAGGGAAGTCTAGGTCTCACGCTGTGTGAATCAAAAGCATTGTTCAAATCTTGTTGACTAAAAGTAATTGGTTAAGTAAACAGCAATATCCATAGTGATCTGGGAATACACCATTCAGTAGAACTCAAGAATGGGCAGGTCAACTTGGTATTTTTCAGGATTTGAGTCTCTGATATGGGTGAAATGAGATAGAACACTTCGCCACTGATTTTAAAGACTTCAGAAAGGTTAGAAATCTTTTGTAAACCAGCACAGTGATCAAATACATCATAGAAAAAAAAAAGCTGCATTTTATTTGGGGAAAGAGATATTAAACCTGGAGACTTTATCCAGCCTGGGAATCTCTGCCTTTTAATTTACATATTTACTCTATTCACATGTAATTTTATTATTGATATAGTTGAGTTTATTATGTCATTCTTCTTCTTCTCCTGTATGTCTCATGTGTTTTTGTTCCTCTATTCCTCTTTACTTCTTTCTTTTTCATTAACTAATTATTTTATAATGTAGCATTTAAACTTCCTTAATAATTTTTTTCACTATGTTTTTTGAATTTTTTTCAGTGGTTGCTCTAGGGTTTACTGCATATATCTTAACTCACCCAAATAAGTTTCTAATTTACACTAGCTTAATTTCAGTCTTATACAGAAATGTTACACCTATATAGCTCTATTCCCTTTTTGCCATCTATTGTGGTATTATTATACATATTACCTTTATTGATGCTATAAGCCAAGAAAGACATTATAATAAATATTAATCTACCATCTGTAGTCATTTCCTTAGTCCTGTATTGCTTTGCATCCACCTATCTTCTTTGGCAAATATATTATACTTTTATATGTTATAGACCCCAAAATACATTATATACATATTATTTTATAGAATTTATTTTAAAATCACTTAAGAGAAAATTACATTTCTACTGTCTTTTATATTTATATAATTACCTTTACAAGCATTTTACTTCTTTATATTGATTTGAATAACTGCCTAGGCTCACTTGCTTTCAGCTTGAATAACTTCTTTAAGTATTTAGAGAACTCTTTTCAGGGGGTTTTGAGAGCAGTAGATTCTCCAACTTTTTTTTTTTTAATTGAGGAAGTCTTTATTTTGCCTTCATTTTTGAAACACAGCTTTGCCAGGTACAGAATTCTTAGATGACAGGTTCTTTTTTCTTTGAGCATTTTTAATATGTTATCCTTTTGCTTCTGGCCTCCATTGCTTCTGCTGAAGTCAGCTGTTAGTCTTCCTGGGGTTCCCTTGTAAATAACAAATCATTTTTCTCACACTGCTTTCAAGACTTTCTTCTTGTTTTTGACTTTCAGAAATCTTACTGTGATGTTTCCATTCGTCAATCTCTGCATTTACTCATTGGAATTCATTGAGCTTCCTGGATATGTAGGTTATTGTTTTTCCACAAATATGGGAAGTTTTCAGCCATTATTTCTTTGAATATTTTTTCTGATCGTTTGTATCTCCCCTGCCTGTCTGGTACTCCCATATGTGTATGCTTATATGCTTAATGATGTTCCACATTCTCTGAGACTCTCTTTGTTTTTCTTTATTCTTTATGTTTTCTGTTCTTTTGAACATAATCTCTATTGTTCTATCTTCAAGTTTACTTCTTGTTTCTTCTGCCAGTTCAAATCTACTATTGAGCCCTTCTAATAAATTTTAAAATTTTAGTTATTGTACTTTTGAACTCCAGAATTTTCATTTGGTTCTTTTTAATAATTTCTATCTTTTTATTGGTATTCACTGTTTTGTGTGACATTGTCATCATACCTTCCTTTACTTTTTTTTTTTTTTTGAGACAGAATCTCACTTTGTCACCCTTGCTGGAGTGCAGTGGTGTGACCTCAGCTCACTGCAGCCTCTGCTTCCTGGGTTCAAGTGATTCTTGTGCCTCAGCCTCCTGAGTAGCTGGGACTACAAGTGTGAGAAACCATGCCCAGCTAATTTTTCTATTTTTAGTAGAGACAGGGTCTCGCCACGTTGGCCAGGCTGGTCTGGAACTCCAGCCAGTGAATAGTGCTGCTATGAACATTCACGTACATGTATTCATTTGAACATTTGTATTCAATTCCTTCGAGTGTGTACTTTGGGGCAGAATTGTTGGGTTATATGGTCATTTTATCTTTAACTTTTTGAGGAACTGCCAAAATATTTTCCACTAAATCATGAGGAAAGAATTGACAAGTGGTCTTCTAGAAGCTAATAGAAACAGGTGAGAGACACTATATCCCAAATATATTTCTTTATCTTAAGCTCAAACTAGAATACCCCAGAAAAGATATGGGCCAGCAAGTCTAGTTTTCATGTCGTCTCATGTCCTCAAGACAACATAAGGTCTCATTGTTGAAACAAGCCATGGAACTCCACAATCATATATTCACTTTGTCTGAAAACACCTACCAGAGTGGCATCCTTAAATCTTGGTTGAAAGTTCACAGGAGACCAAACAGATATCTGGGTGTGTCAGCTGTGCTGGTGCCAACAAGCCAAAGAGTACTCTTCCTCAATCATCCCTATCTAAGCGGAGGAGGATAAGACCGTAGATCAAGATGACAGATATTACTTCCTGCATATATGGCTTATGCATGCTATTTCTTAACGAAGAGATATGATTAGTACTGGAAAAAGTGATCCATTAGATAGGCTATAGGCCATTTATTCATCAAACAGAATAAACACTAACTATACAGTTCTCTTGAATTTGGATAATATCTCAGGTAGTTTAATGCAGAAATAAGACCTTCAATTGCTCACTCTTGTTTACATATTCAAGGAAGCCATCTTGAATTTGGATAATATCTCAGGTAGTTTAATGCAGAAATAAGACCTTCAATTGATCAGTCTTGTTTACATATTCAAGGAAGCCATATCAATAACAATTGGCATGAACATGTTGCTTGCACTCCATCATATAATGATCATACTGGAGCCAGGTGAAACTCAGATTTTAGAAAACAGACATCATACTACTCATACTTGTATTTAATTTAATGAATGATGGGATATGTATATATCAGAATTAGAACATGTAGCCATAATGCCATAGTCTTTATGTTGTGAGTCATCATCAATAAACCACAAACATTGTAAAAACATAGCAACCTGACATACATAAATTAGAAGTTAATATGTTAACTTTTTTTTTTGAGTATTGTATATTTTATTTTCATGAAAAATATATAATAAACCACCATGTAACTCCCTGTCTCTGTGGCCGGGCATGCCCTGGACATTTCATAGAAATGGGATCACACACGGCATGTCCTCTGTGTCTGGCGTGTCTCATTGAGCCTGGCGTCCTCAAGGTGCGTCCACGCCGTGGCCTGAGTCAGAGCTTCTTCCTTTTCGTGGCTGGGTTGTGTTCCAGTGCAAGGAGGGCCGCGCTACGTCTCCTCTGCTGACGGCCATCTGGGCTGTAGCCACCGTCTGGCTGCTGGAGTCTGCGGCTGTGTTTGCACACGGGCTTCTGCGCGGCCGTGGGTTTCCACTCCACCTGGGTACGTAGCTGGGAGTGGTCTTGCTGGGTCGGATGGGAGCTCTGTGTGTGTCTTTGAGGAGCCTCCAGGCCGTCTCCACAGTGGCTGCACCGAGTCATCCTCCACCTGCCGCTCCCAGGGATCTGAGTCCTACACACCCACCCCAGCGCTTCTGTGAGCTTTTGTTTTTGTTTTGAGACAGAGTCTGGCTCTGTCGCCCAGGCTGGAGCACAGTGGTACGATCTCAGCTCACTGTAACTTATCTCCCAGGCTCAAGCAATCCTCTTGCCTCAGCCTCCTGAGTAGCTGGGACCACAGGAGACCCCCATGTCTGGCTAATTTTTTTTTTTTTGGTAGAGATGGGATCTTGCTATGTTGCCTAGGCTGGTCTCAAACTCCTGGGCTCAAACAGTCCTCCCTCCTCGGCCTCCCAAAGTGCTGGGATTATAGGTGTGAGCTGTGGTGACCCCACTTCTGTGTTTCTGGGCACAGCCATGCTGGGGGTGTGCTTTTTTTGTTGTTGTTGTTGTTGACAGAGTCTCACTTTTTTGCCCAGGCTGGAGTGCAGTGGCATGATCTTGGCTCACTGCAACCTCTGCCTCCCAGGTTCATGCAATTCTCTGCTTCAGCCTCCTGAGTAGCTGGGACTACAGGCACCCGCCACCACATCTGGCTAATTTTTGTATTTTTAGCAGACACGGGGTTTCACCATCTTGGCCAGGATGGTCTTGAACTCCTGACCCCAGGTGATCCGCCTGCCTCGGCCTCCCAAAGTGTTGGGATTACAGGCGTGAGCCACCGCGCCTGGCCAGGGTGTGCTTTTAATTCGCATTTTTTGGCTGACTCCTGGTTTATTTTTGGATGCGAGTTTTCTCCACTGGACTGGGTCAGGGGTGCAGTGCTGTGTTGATGCTGGACACGAGGGAGGTGGCCGGAGACACTGATGTGGCCGAGTGGCCGTGGCTGAAGAAGGGACGGCAGTCGGTGCCCCTCACCCCTGCTTAGCGGCCAGCGGATTTCTGGAGCTACCGACCCTCCTTACTGCCCAAGCATCCAGAAACACCCACGCATGGCTAACCTAGTTTCTCTAAACCAGACCCATATTAAAATTTAACTTCCTTCCTGGGCGTTTTGGGGAGGAATCTCCTCATGTGCCCTGGGTGAGGGATCTGTGAGACGTAGTCCCCCACCCCCCACCGCAGCTCATCTCTCTTCCAGCACAGGGACTGGGCGCCGTGCCGCTTCGCGGGCACCCCCTAGTTCCAGACAGCACCTCCACGCCTCAACACTGGGGCCCCTCCCAGGCTCCACTGTCCTGGGATCCCCCACTGAGGCCCCGCTCCTGGGACCACCCACCAGCAGGGCCTTCTGGAGAAACGGACAGCAATGGCCTGGAGCATAGGCTGCTGGGCCCTGCCTGCGAGGCTCCTCAGCATGGGCTGGACTCGGGGTGATGCACGCACCCCAGCCAGGAGGGATACCTGAGGCAGCTCCACCCAACGCCTCTGTGTGGGGGAACAAGCAGCAGCTCTGACCGCTGAGCGGGGCTCAAGTCCTCCACCCGCCACCGCCAGGTTCTGGCCACAGGGACCGCCCCATGCACACCCCTCCACAGCCACGAGAGCCACGGGAACAGCCTCCCGACAGCGAGAATGCCACAACCGCGACGGCCGGGGCTGGAGTCACACTGGGCTGTCCCGGTCACAGCCCGTCCATCCATCTGTCCTTCCACTGCGGCTGCCAACGGGATGGACAGGGGGACTTCCGCAGAGGACCACCGTGGGGGGGGGCGACGCATCCACAGGAGAGAAAACTGGAGCCCGGCGCCTCTCCTCTGCCCACGCCCCGCCGCACACCTGGATGAGCCACCAGCACGGGGACATTCTCCTTCTTCTGGAAACCCTCTCAGCATCCACAGGAAGGGGGCGCTGAAATGTCCGTGCCTGCATTTTGTTTTGTTTTGTTTTGAGACAGTCTCGCTCTGTCACCCAGGCTGGAGTGTAGTGGCGCGATCTCGGCTTACTGCAGCCTCCGCCTCCCGGGTTCAAGTGATTCTCCTACCTCAGCCTCCCAGGTAGCTGTGATTAGAGGCATGTGCCACCATGCCCGGCTAATTTTTGATATTTCTGGTAGGGACAAGGTTTCGCCACGTTGGCCAGGCTGGTCTCAAACTCCCGACCTCAAGTGATCCACCTACCTTAGCCTCCCAAAGTGCTGGGATTACAGGTGTGAGCGACCACGCCCTGACTACTGTTAGATTTTCCATCCCACAAGAAAGCAAAACCACATGCGTGTACACAGACACACACACGGAGACCCCAGGCACAGGCACACGGGGGACACAGCAGCGTGTCAGAGCCAGGTGTGAGATCCAGCACGGCAAACATCCCGAGGGGACACTGCCCAGAGGCCCCGCCTGAGGCCAGCCTGCTCGCGCCACACTGCCTGCCTTTCTCCACGAGGGCTGGAGACTGCCCGAGAGGCAGCGTCCTGGAGACACAGGCCTCAGCTCTCCCCTGCCAGAAAGCGGCAGGACGTGTGGACCATCTCCGGGGAGTGCATGCAGAAGCTGGGTAGGGAGGGGGAAGGGGCAGGCGCCATCCGGGGGACCTTCCCTGTGGACTGAGGGGGAGAAGGCCCCGGGTCCCGGACGTACCTATCTCCTAAGCAGTAGGACGCCTTTTCTTCCTACGCGCCCCTGTGCCGACGCAGACACTCGGCTATGGTAGGGTCAGGACTGGCACCAGGGAGGGCAGGGAAGCTCCGGACCCTACATGGGGCCCTGGACATGGGTGGGGGCTTCTGCCCGCCTGGCTTCCCCCAGGTTATGCCCTTTACAACAGCAGGGAACAAACTCTCACTCCCCAGTTCCGAGAGTCCTGCGGGAGGACCGTGAACCCAAACAGGGGGTTGTGGGAGCCACAGTGTGTAGCCAGGGATGTGGGGACCCAGGGTGGCGCTAAAGGTGGGGCGGGTGCTGGGGGACCCAGGGTGGCGCTAAAGGTGGGGCCGGTGCTGGGGGCCGAGCATTAAAGGTGGGGCGGGTGCTGGGGGCTGAGCCGCAGCCTGTAGGGTCCGTGCTACCCCGCGCAGCCAGGTGTCCAGGCAGTTAAGACACCCCGATGCCACGTCAGGAAAAAGACATCACGCCCACCCTCTCTGTGAGCCCCAGAGCTCCGGCCCTTTTCCACACAAGGGAGTGGGGACACTCACAGGCCACGGAGAGGGAGCTGCCAAAACCCTCGTTGAGGACAAGAGGCTGGAGGCCACCAAGCAGAACCTGAAAAGCAAATGTCACCGACTTCACGAGGAAAACAAATCCATCCCTTCTCGCCGTGAGGGTGAAAATATCCTCTATTAGACGGCACGGACAGAGACACGGCCTCACGATGAGCTAAAGGCACTGAGCTGCATGAGTTACACAGCTAGCGGGTACAGCCCGAGTGTCACACCTCAGTTATTAATACAAAAACCAACTCGCACCCTGGGAGATGCAGACCGGGAAGCCACGTGGGGAACTTGGGGAGGGGACGCTCAGGACCCAGAGCCAAAGCTCATAGTCACACTCAATACCAGCTGCTGTGGCCCTGGACAGGGGCGGGGGGGACGGGGGACAGTGCCTGGACGGGGGACAGGGGGATGGGGGGACAGTGCCTGGACGGGGGAACGGAGGACAGTGCCTGGGAGAGCTGGGCTGCTGCGGCCCTGGATGGGGGGACGGGGGACGGGGGACAGTGCCTGGGAGAGCTGAGCTGCTGCGGCCCTGGACGGGGGGACGGGGGACAGTGCCTGGGAGAGCTGAGCTGCTGCGGCCCTGGACGGGGGGACGGGGGACAGTGCCTGGGAGAGCTGAGCTGCTGCGGCCCTGGACGGGGGGATGGGGAGATGGGGGGACGGAGGGGACGGGGGAGATGGGGGGACAGGGGATGGTGCCTGGGAGAGCTGAGCAGCTGCGGCCCTGGATGGGGGGACAGGGGGATGGGGGACAGTGCCTGGGAGAGCTGAGGCCCTCTCGACACCTGGCAGGAGCCGGGCAGCTCTCCTGCCCTGGTGCACCAACCCCACGGCCCCCACTGCTGAGCCCTGCAAGACGGCTCTGCCGGGCTCCTGTTCCCGCAACATACACACTCGGTGCCCAAAAAGGACCATGCGAGGCCCAGCGGCCTCTGCGGACCACCGAGGAGGAAGCCGTGCTCTGAACAGACATCAGGGGCACAGGCTTTGGTGGGGGCAGTGGGAGTCCCAATTGCCCCTCAATTCCAGGCAGGATAGGCAGGTGCCCTATGAGGCTGCGCTGCGCTTCCACGGCCTCCAGACCCGCTCGGGAGAAGCCCCTTACTCAGCCACCGACGTCCCTCAGGTGCCCCATTAGGATGTGGGCATGGCTGTCCAACACTCGCTCGGGAGAAGCCCCTTACTCAGCCACCGACGTCCCTCAGGTGCCCCATTAGGATGTGGGCATGGCGGTCCAACACTCGCTCGGGAGGAACCCCTTGCTCAGCCACCGATGTCCCTCAGGTGTCCCATTAGGATGTGGGCAGCGCCGTCGTCAGGACGCGTCCCAACACCTGGCTTCCGGACAAGACAAGCGCACACCTCCAACCCCTCCCTGCACATGGGGGAAGCACGTGGTGACATGAGGCTGGCTCTGCCGTGTGCCCCGTAGCTCCAGGGGGCCCTAAGCAGTGGTCGTGCCACACACAGCGCCCACGAAGCGCCCACCCCACACACACGGCGCCCGCCGAGCGCCCACCCCACAAACACGGCGCCTGCTGAGCACACACTCCACACACACAGCGCTCACCAAGCGCCCACCCCACACACACAGCGCCCACCGAGCACACACCCCGGTGTTTCCAGGGGAGATCTGGCAGCTGCTCAGATGCGGCCAGACACCCTCAGAGCCCCCTCTGTGCCCATGTCTGCAGTCACCCAGGGTCCTGCGCACCCTCCAGTCTCTGCCTGTGTGGTGAGCTATGAAAGTGGCCTGGCCTGTGGGGCGCGCCCTGGGCGAGGGGACGTGGGGGACCTGCAGGGGCAAAGGCATCTGCTCGGCTCCCTCAGTGAGGACAAACATGAAGTGGAGACAGAGGCCTGCGCTCACTGTTCCTCCTAACAGCAAACCCAAGGTCTCCCACAGGCCCGGCCACCCAAGCCGCTCGGGGCAGCCCCCTTCTCTCCCAGGCTGCTGTCTGCTCAGCACTTGGTTTGCACGAGTGCCTGGTGCATCCCGGGACTTCTCTCCCCCGGCTCCACTTCTGTCTGTGGTGCCCACGTGACATCCTGGGCACACACTGCTTCTCATCCTTGCGGGCCTCCAGGCTGGGCAAGGCACACTCCTGGGCACAGGGCCACTCGCCTGCTCTCCATCTAGGCTATCCCTCCTGACACGGTGGCCCTCTAGCCTGTGGGGCTGCCTGGAGGGAGGTGGGGCCTGCGTCCAGGTTGCTTTTCTTTCTAGGCGTCCCTGCCTTGCCCTCTCCACAGCCGGGGGCCCCCAGAGGCCCAATCCCACCCACCAATCTCCGGGTGGCACCGTTTAAGCCATGCAGCATCAGGGCGCGACCGTCGAAGGTGGGCGCCACCACCAGCCTTCCCTCTGCAGAATCCCCACCTTCTCCCTCCTTCTCTCTTCCAGGTGAGCCATTGATTGGCTTGGTCACTTCCTTCTGCTAAGAAACCATGAGTGATGTGTGATTGATGAAATGAATTAACCCATCAACCGCCGCCTGGTCAGGTTCATCGAGGCTGATCCCTAAATTCCAGAACGAGCCTCCTGGGGCTCTCCGGGGTGTCCTCCTGGCCCGGAGGCAGAAGCTTCTGGACGGCTGTCTCACAGCCCCCACGGATGCGGGCATGACCCACGGCCCCGTGTCCCGATGCTGGAGTCTGTAACAGCCACCTCCTTAAACACTCTCCCATCCCCAATACTCAGTCCACCCAGATGGGACTGAACACACCCCACCCAGCCCCCCCGTGGAGGGTCAACACCAACCACTGAAGGGGCCAATGCCGCAGGGTGAGCGCCTGTGCTGCAGCCACAGCTGCCGGGCCTGAGTACAGAGTGGCCTCGCCGGCTAGGACGTGTGGTCTTCTTTCTGTTTTTTGAAACAGGATCTAGCTCCATCACCCAGGCTGGAGTGCAGTGGCGCGATCTCGGCTCATTACAACCTCTGCCTCCCGAGTTCAAGCAATTTTCCCGCCTCATCCTCCCAGGTAGCTGGGACCACAGGCATGAGCCACCATGCTTTCTGATCTTGGCTCAGCTACGTGCATTCCGGCTTTTGCAGAGCAAAAAGCACCAAATCCCCATCCCGGCTGCACCTGCACAGATGACAAGCCCCATCCCCTAGAACCTGTGATGTGAGCGCTGCCCTGCTGGGTCTACCCACTGCTGGGTCTAGGGCCCCACTGCTCCTGGCATCCCCCTGGAAGCCTCCCTGTGCAACCCCCAGCCCCTCGTCTGGGTGGTGACCATCACCTCTCAGGTCCTGGCTCCCACAGGGGCTCTCGGCACCCTTGCCCCATGACCTGGAGGCAGGAGGATGTGAACGGGGTAGGCCCTGCACTCAGGGACCCAACGCCATTGGGAGCTGGGGTGAAGGCCGGCCCGGGCTGTGTGCCGACTCCGCTCCACCTGGCCACCGAGCAGGCTGCCCCACTGGCGTCTGTTCTGATACAGTGGTCTTGGGTGTTGTGGCCCAGGCAGGCTGGGGCTGCTACTTTCTCTCTGGCCCCCGGGATGAGCACTGGCCTCCCTGTGCCCGGCCTCAGGGCCGGGAGCAAACCCCACTGTGCCCTGCAGAGCTGAGCCACACAGATGCACACCCGGCTTTGCAGATGGAGCCCGGGACTGGGCAGCAGCCTCCTCTGGTGACAGCAGTGGCACGGGGGTCCACTGAGCACTCCCTGCACACTCAGGGCTGGATCGCGCCTCCAAGCATCTCATGACAGCCCCTCTGAGGGGGTCGTGGGCGGACAGCAGAGGGAGGGCCCAGCCACACCCACCCTAAGCCTGACATGGATGGAGAAGCCCCTGCCCTGGGCGCTGCCCCCGCCCTGCGGAGCCTCGCCTCAGCCTGAGCCTCAGTGGGGGACGCTGACCCGCAGCCGGTGGAGGGCAGCCCAGTGGAAAACGGGAGTGCTGCTTGCACACCTGCTGCCCACGGTGGCCGCCAGCCCACGTCCCCCACCTCAGGAGTGGCCCTGACGGTCACCGCCTGCGCCTGAGGCCCTCACAGCAGCAGCAGCAGCAGGAGTGCAGTCAGAGGACAGGCAGGGCCACCACCCTGGGCTGTGTTCCGTGGGCACAGGGCGGGTGCCCAGCTCCCCCTGCCCCCACAAACAAGGGCCGCCACCCCAAGACTCAGCAGCTTCTGAGGGCGCAGACCACTCCCTGGAGGCGGTCACCACTCGGTCAGGGCCCAGCACCCATCCATCACCAAGGAGGAAGAGCCCGGCCTCTTCTGGGGCTCTCCGAACCCCAGGGGGTGCCCAACGGAAGCCAGACAAGGCCGGGGCCTGGAAGGAAGAGGGGACATGAAGGCTGGGCACCCACCATGCCCACGCAGGCCTGGGGGTTGGGGGCCTGCCCTGCCACGCCTGAGGGCCACAGCGAAAAGCAACGATCCCAGGGAGGGACGAAGGGATGCTGATCCCCACCCAGCCTCCACCCAACCCACGCAGCCACGATTCCGTCCCAAGGGGCGAGTGCCGGCTCCGGGTCACACGCCAAGGAGGCTCCCGGGAGCCAACGAGGGGATTGCAGCCATCCCCACAAGGGGCTGCTCTCTCCCCGTCAGCTCCCATCCCCTTCCCCAGCCCTGGCCTCAGGTCGCTACCTGCCCTGTTCTTCTCGGGGTGCTCCATCTGGTCTGGGCCCAGGGCCAGTTCCCTGGGGAGGGCCCCGCGAGCCCCCTTCTCTGACTGTCTCCACTGAGTGATGTCACAGTCCCTGGGCTGACATCACCACACAGCCTTCAGCCCAGAGCCCAGGGCAAAGCTGAAGGGAGGCCAGGGACCTCACTGGGCTGGGCAGGTGCAGGCCACTCCCGTCCCAGTGCCCTCAGAGGCACCTAGACTCATGTGGACCCAGCCGCAGACCCTTCTGGGCAGCTCTGTCCAGGCCGGCCCTGCCCTCCGACCTGGGGCCGCAGGGGCTGGCCACTGTGGGCTCGGTTCCCTGCCACCGCAATTCATCTGCACCCCAAGGAAAGAGAATGAGGGGTTGCAGTGCCCCAGGACCCACGAGCCCCCGGACACCAGGGCAGCACATACTTCCAGTCCCAGGGCCACAGCAGAGCGGGGCCAGGCCCAGCCCAGTGACGCAGGGCAGACGGAAGGGCGCCCTCCACAATGGAGGGGCGCAGGAGCTGCCGCGGCCAGGACAAACCAACCTCAGGCTGACACAGGCCGGTAATGGGTTTAACGCATCAGGTGCAAAAGAGAAACACCCCACAAATCAGGGAGAGGAGGGAAGCCGCCCACCCCATGGGAGGAAGCTGAGGAGTGAACGCCAGGGACGGGCGGGGCCGGTCCTCAGAGCACTGCAGACATCAGACCAAGGGCGACTGTCATCACCACGAGAAGGCCCCGTCCACGGCAGAAGCCAACCTCACCACGCCGACTGCACCAGAGACGCCCACAAGGAGAGCCGGCCTCCGAGAACGCAGCTGAGCCGTCACAGGTCGCCATCAGCAAAGGCAAGGATCCAGGTAAAGAACACAGGAGGGCCACGAGCGAACGCGGCACAGCGGCCAGGACCGGACCCTGACTGGGGGGGAGACGGCAAGGCTGCACAATGGTAGCTGGGACCAGACCCTGTTGGGGGGTTGGGGGGATGGCGAGGCTGCTCAGGGACCCCGTCCTACAGGTCAGCCTCGCCCTGGTGATGGCACAGACCACAGGTGAGGGCCACGGGCAGAACTGACCAGGGAAAAGCTGGCACTCACCCAGCACCGGACACACATGGCAAACGCCACCGGCAGCCTTGGCGGAGGGCACTGTCCCTGCAACTAGTTCACATAAGGGCAATTTTCCCAAAATTCAGATTATGCAAACGGAAGCAAGGCTGCCATGGACTCCAGAGCCTCAGATGCCATCAACAAAAGCAAAGTGGACACATGTGCATCAAATCCATCACAAAGACGGCCTTCGAGACTCTGGGGGAAGTGAGAACACCCCCACCCAGGCCCCCACGGCGCACAGGCCCCCACAGCAACCCTGCTCCACCTCAGCAGCCTCAGCTCTGGTTCCTGCACCCTGGCCCGGTGGCAGAGGTGACCTGGTCTTGCCAGGGGGGCAGGGGTCCCCGGCCTCAAGTGGTGCCACAGACAGCGGGGGGAGCATGCAGGCAGAGTCAGGCACCCCACCAGGAAAGAAAGCTCCCACGGCAGGTCCCGGGGGCGAGTGGGACCCGGGGTGGCTCCCATCGGAATCCTGCTACGTCTGGGAGGACACGGGTCCTTCCAGAAGCGTAACCATGAACAGCCGTGGAAAACCTGGGTGGGCTGCGTTTCTACATTGCCTTTTTTTGTTTTTTTTTTCAGACGGAGTCTCGCTCTGCCACCCAGACTGGAGTGCCTTTTCTGCTCATCGTGTGGGAGCCGCTGGGCGACGTCCCGCCCCGGTTTCCCTCCACCCGAAGGCAGTCACCTCGGTTGCCAGCTCCTGCCTCTGTGATGATCCCCACGAGGGGTGCAGAGTGAAGGGCACAGCGGGGTTTGGCCTAATTCCCTGGGGAGCCCCAGGCGAGAGGGTTTGGTCCTGGGGAGCTGCCCAGGTTAATATGTTAACTTCTATATTTAGACCAAATGAGTATCACATCTTACAGATGATACCAATAATCACAAAACTTGTCAACATTATATCAGTGCAATTTTAGTAAAAAATAAAGCTTCCCTATTGTAGATCCTGTCAAGTATGCTAGTCACTCATTGAGAAGAAAAATGCATAATAATAATCATGTTGCCTGAAGGAATGGCCCTGACTGTCATTCACATAAGTGTCCATAAAGTTCTTATTTACCATTGGCATTATTCACAGCACACACTTTCATCACAATGAAAACGAAGCCAAATGTTCTTGGGAAAGAAAAGTCAGGCACCAGATTGCTCATCAGTTTATCTAATTTCAAGTTTCATGGGCAAACACATATTATTGAAACTCACATTTTTACCCCAATTGCAAGGACCCTTCAGTCATAAAGATTCATCAATGATCAAAACATATCCTAGCACTGTTAAAATATTATACTAACATTACAGGAAATTTTCTCTGTATATTTAGACCATGATAACTGTAGCGCATTGAGCAAAATTCCAATGTATCATATTTCTCAACCCTGAAAACAATCAATCATAGGAAAAAAGTAAGGATTTTCTCATGAGGATTGCATCACATGTGTCAGTCAACCATTGAGAAGAAAACCCTATCATGATATTCATGTTGTCTGAATGAATAATCTAATTATTATAGAGCTCAGTCTTCACTAGTTCAATTATCTATTTGGAATTTTTCAGTCAGCAAAGGCAGCCTCTCACCTCCACTCAATAGAATAGTGCCAGTAGGACTTACTAAATCATCCAGTGAGAGAAAAAGAGCAAGGGTCTTAGTGCCAAATATTCAAGAAAATTAGGAATTGTAGGAAACTTAAATAGCACTTAAAGAATCAGAATTTATAGTTTACTTAGAAGCACAGAGATAGAAGTGTGCAAAACAAGTTTCACAGAAAGATTCCATTGCCAGAATCCCAAAATAAAATCCCCAATGGAAGGAAACTAAGAAATCCAAACTTCTTGTCTCACAATTGTTACCTAGGCTGGGCCTCAGCGTAATCCAACTGAGCTTAATTTTTATGTCATCACTTCTCTTCAAGGTAACATCTCATCATTGACCCAGCCCATGGCACTCATATGCCTATGCACACTTAGATCAAATATGCTTACCAGAGATGGTTTCCTTAAACACTGGTGGTAAAGTGGACTGGATGCCACATTTTCAGTGCCAGGCAGTTGAGTGGTGTCAGTTTCTCCCTGAACAACAGGGTAAAAGGTTTTCTTCCTCCACAGTCTTCTCTGTAAAAGACAAGAGTAGGCTATAGTCAAAGGGTAGGATTACATCTCTTATATGTGCATGACTCCTAATTGCTGTTCCTAATTTCTACAAGACTGAGATGTGTGGTACTCCAAATACGACCCATTACTTAAGCTGTGGTAGACCACTGATTCCCCGTGTATAGTAAGGGCCGAGCACATAGGTATCATGTCTTTTGACGACCTGGTAAGGGATGATTTCCCTGCAGAAATAAAAGCTTCTTATCCTCTTCATATCAGTAACAACTGGCATCATACATAGTGTATGCATTTCTTTATAACAAATCTAATGACACCTGAGTGAGACTCAGGATAAGGAAATGAGATTTCAGACTACCTGTATTGTATTCAATTTCAATCAAGGTTAACCTATAGCTGAATCTCAAGCCATTCCCTAAAATTGCCAAAGTCTTTTAGTTGTGAGTAGTGCCTCAATGATCCACAAACATCATAACACCATATACAGCAACTCAAAAAATAAAATAATAGAAATGGATTGTCTATTTGTGCAATCACTAAAGAGTTGTTTGCAATGAATTACCAAATGTCTCATCTTTAAATCAAAGTACGCTCAGGTAAAAAAAAAAAGGAGTTTTAATGAGGACCCCATTAGACCAGTCACTCATTGGAAAGAATGGACCATTGCTCACTAATTTTGTATGAACAGGTAAATGTAATCATTTTGAAGGCCGATGTTTAATATTCAAATGGTCCACTTGGAATTTTTTAATTACAAAAGACAGAACTCATATATATAATCCATGTAATGACACACTTCTTGCTGGATGAACATTCTGAAGCACACCATGAGGAAAAAATAAACCAAGATATTCTCTCTAATAATGTATGAGTATTAAGAATAAAGACAAGATAAAAGAATTTTAAAAGTTCCTTTAGAAGTAGATAGAGGCAAATGATGCAGGATTCCCCAAAGGGTTTCTTCCTACCAAGCTGAAAATGGAATACCCCATATCCCCCAAATCTAATGACTTCTCACACCTTCTTGCAAGGATTGGCACTATTTTGAGCCTCAGCTTAATCCTATTGAACATGATTTTTACATTATTATGTCTCCTGAAGATACTCTTTATGTATATAGTTACGTTGTCTTATAAACCCTTACCAGAATAGCATCCTTAAACAACGGATCAGTTAAATTCACTGCACCATGCCTGTGTGGTAGCACTTGCCTCTGTGGCAACACCAGAGGGTGCTCTTCTCAGCAGTCTTTATCTACAGGCATAGGAACGGGACCATAGTTCAAAATCAGACATAAATTGTTCCTGTGTATATGGCTTACACAGGCTATTTCTTGGTGGAGAGATATGGTCCATACTACCACAAAAAGACATATTACTAAGGCTCTAGACCACTGACTCATCAACATCATAAGGACAAGGTATGCCAGGCTTTTGACACTGAGTAATCTGCCATATTATCATATATCATACTATAGAGATGGTAAACATGACTGAACATATTCCAACATTATTTTAATACAATTTCAGTAAAAAGTGAACATTTTTTGAAAGAATTCCATCAAGTAAGCCAGTCACTCATTGAAAATAAAAACCCACAGTGAGAGCCATGATTCTAAATTTGTGAACCCAGTCATTTCAAAGTCCATATTAGGAATAAGTGTCACCATTTCTAACATGTGCTTTCATTATTCTGAAAATAGTGGGGTCACATGTGTGAAAGGAAAATAAAAACTGGGGACCCCAATTTACTATGCCAAAAGAAAAAAAAATAAGCTGAAAGCTGAGTCATGCAAGAATTTCCTTTTGTTCTTAAGCAGATAGCTACAGATTAAAGGTTAAAGATCTCCACAGGTAGCTACTCTGTGTTCACCTTATCTTATGTAAAGTGCTGATTTACTGAGCGTGAGATGAATGCATTATTGACCATTCCCCTACCTGCTCCTTTTGTCTTGGAACATATGGATTATCATACCCTCCCTTTTTCCCCTCCAGCCCACTTTTCCCCTTTCAACAATGAAGCCCTCAAAATCGTCTTTGGAGAAAGACATAGATCCCAGACAGTTTCTGTGATTTTGGGTTTATTTCTTCTGAGCATGTCCTTAACCTTGGCAAAATCAACTTCTAAACAAACTTCTAAATCTCAGATACTTTTTGATTTACACATGATAGGAACTGAAATTTGGGTATCAATTTGGTGATCAAATTACTAAATATTTAAGTTTCATAGGCAAAGTACATACTGATTCTCACATTCTCCTCTCCGTTACCAGGGTCTCTTCCATTACCATGGTCTCACAGTTACAGTGAAACACTGTTAGAGCCCCACAATAATAATATAAAAAAATTTTGTCTACTCAACATGTATCTACAGCCAAATGTATATTAAATATTGGACTAGGTAACAGTGAATTTAAAAAATCTTCAATATTGAATTGTATGAAGTTCAGAGAAAAAGTAAAGATTTTGTCATGAGGATTGTATCATAAAGGAAAACTCATATTGAAATTCAGATTACCTGAAGGTGTAAAGCTAATTCCCTTAGGTGGGAGTCTTCTGTAGCTCAATATTCTAGATAGAATATACACGTCGGTAAAGGAAGCTACTAATCTTTTATAATAGAATGGCACATCTCTTGGCAGCACGTCTTACTGAAACACACAATAAGAGAAAAAGCCAAAGAATGAGACCTGAATATACGATACTATTAGAAATTGCAAGCTTATAGGCTGAGAATTTTCTGTTCATTATAGGCGCACTGATACAGTTGGGCAAACAAGTTACCCATAAAGATTTTGTTATTTCAACTTCAAAATAAAATTCCCCTTGAAGGCAAATAAGAAGTCACTGTTATCTGTTCCAGCATTTTCATCTAGGCAGGCTGAGCCTAGCATAATCCTATTGAGTCTAATTTTAAGGCATTATTTCTCACCAAGACATTAGAAGGTTTCATTATTGATGAAAGACATGGTACTCCCTATGCACACTTGAGAAGGCTTCCTGAAGCTCTGACGCTAGGATGCATTGGTGTCAAGAGCATTTTCATTACAGGACACCTGGGTGCTGTCAACTGTCCCAGTCGCAGCAGGCCAAAGAGTGCTCTTCTTCCATATCATCATCTAAGGGGCAGATGTAGAGCAAATGTCAAAGGGAGAACTACACCTCACCTGTGTATATGAGTCATGCATGGTTTTTGTTAATTGAGCAATATTGACAATACTGAAAAAAGACCCATTATAAAGGTTTTAGTCCACTGGTTCACAAAATATAACAAGGACAAATCATACAGGTCACTTGGCTTTGGAGAAGCACTTCAGTGGTTTTATGCAGAAACAAAGCATCCCATTGATCATCGCTTTATATATTCAAGGAAGCTGTATCAGTAACAATTGGCATGGTTTACTGTATATGAGCTTTCATAAAATACAGACACGCTGGAAGCCACTTGAATCTCAGGATCTAGAAATCAGTTATCAGGGCACATGGAGTTGTATTCATTTACATGCATCTTGGCCAAAATGCCCAGTTTTCATATTGTGAACCCTCAACAAATGACCCACAAACATCACAAAATGGAATAACATGAAAATATTATAATAGGTAGAGGTGAAGGCCAGGCGCGAGGGCTCAAGCCTGTAATCCCAGCACTTTGGGAGGTGGAGGTGGGCAGATCACAAGGTCAGGAGTTCAAGAACAGCCTGACCAACATGGTGAAACCACGTCTCTACTAAAAATACAAAAAAATTAGCCAGGCATGGTAGCACGTGCCTGTAATCCCAGCTACTCAGGAGGCTGAGGCAGGAGAATCTCTTGAACCTGGGAGGCAGAGGCTGCAACGAGCTGAGATCGTGCCACTGCCCTCCAGCCTGGGCAACAGAGCGAGACTACGTCTCAAAAAAAAAAAAAAATGTGGAGGTGAATCTGTGTCTACTCTTATATGTAAATGAAAAGAATATTACATTGTCTCATCATTATTTCAGTAAAATTTCAATAAAAAGACTTGTTTTAATCATGAGGAAGCCATAAAGAATGTCAAGTCACTTACTGAGGAGTAGAATGCACACTGGGACACACATGTCGCCGCTTTGGTGAACCTACTCACCTCAAAGGCCCTTCAGGACCAATTGGAAGCATTCACAGCCTGTATTTTCATTATACTGAAAATGATGAAGTCACTTGATATTTGGAGTTTATAATTCAGATACTAGTTTACCCATCAACTTATTCAGTTCTCTGTTTCATGGGCAAAGCAAATTACCGATGTTACGTATTTGTATCCACTGGCATGATATTTCTGTTATGAAAAGTTTACCAGTGAGTAAACTGGCCATACCATTACAATATCTTAAAATTTTTAAGGTAATATAAGAAAAAATTTGATGTAGTCGTATATATGTACCCAAGTGAACATTGCATGTTAGATTGGGCACTATTAATCAAGTGAAACAGAAAATAAATTAAAGTGTTCTCAACTTTCAATCCCATCAAATTCAGGTAAAAAGTAAAGATTTTGTCATAGCATCATATCAGATAGGTCAGTCACTCACTGAGAAGAAAATTCATACTGAGATTCAGATTTTTTAAATGAGTAAACATAATAGCCTTAAGAGTGAATCATCACTAGCCCAGTGGTCTATTTCGAATGTATGTGTGACGAAGGCAGTCACTCTGTTCATTAATTCATTGATGAATTTGCAATTCTGAAATTGCAGCACCGAAAGATCCAATGAAAGATACAATGAGAGAAGAAGAACCAAGGAATGAGTCCCAAACGTCTCATACTATTAGGAATTATAAATAATGTAAACAATGCTTAAAGGATGAAAATGTGTTGTTTACCCAGAAATGCATACACAGGGTTTGGCAAAGCAAGTTCGCCACAACGGTGTCATTTCCTCAAGCTCCAAAATTATTCATCTAAAAGAAACAAGTATTTCTAACTTCTTGTCTCAGGTTAGTCACTTATGTTAAGTCTCCACATAATCCTATTCGACATAATTTTTATGTCATCTTCCCTGTCGAAGACAATATAACATCTCAATATTGACCCAAGCCAGGGGGTTAATCTGTGGAGTCATCTCCCCACAAAGGCAGAATCGTAGATATTAGCATGCTTATCAGAGATAGACTAATGTTCTATGGTGGATCGCAGTTGCTACATATTCAGTGCTGGACACCTGGATGGTATAAATTGCCCTGGGTGCAGCAGGCCAAATGGTGCTCTTCCTTTGCTCTTATCTAAGAAGAGAGGACTAGGCCAGGTGTCAAAAAGGAAAACATTATTTCCCATAGTTATATGGCTCATGCATAATGGAGCAAAATGGTCAGTACCCCAGAAATAGCCCATTATGTAGTCTATAGACCACAGATTCACCAAACACAAGAAGGACAACATATACAGGTCTCTTGACTTTAGAGAATCACTGGTGTGGTGTCATGCAGAACTGGGATGATGCCACTGATCATCCGTTCTCTATGTAATTGAGGTGGCCATATCAGAAACAATCGCCATGGTCACTTGCCAATTCACACTCATAACATGAAACTTCTAAAGCC
This sequence comes from Pongo pygmaeus, assembly GCF_028885625.2. Lineage (NCBI taxonomy): Eukaryota > Metazoa > Chordata > Mammalia > Primates > Hominidae > Pongo > Pongo pygmaeus. The sequence continues at coordinate 25,016,226 of NC_072389.2, read as the reverse complement.
GCATAAAACTCAGCTTCCGGAAATCAGATATCAGGCCACTCAGAATTGTATTCGTATTTTATTATTTCTTTTACTTGCTTACTTTGAATTTAATTTGAATTTTCCCCCAGCTTCCGAATGGGAAGAATTATTTATTTAGATCTTTGTTCTTTTTAATGTACATTCAGTGGTATAAATTTCCCAGTAGGCACTGCCTTTGTTGTGTTCCTAAATTTTTGATAAGTTGTGCTTTCAATTCCATTTAGTTTGAAATATTTTAAAAATTTATCTTGAGATTTCTGTCACCTTCAGTTACTTCGGAGTCTGTTGTTTAACCTCCAAGTATTTTCATGTTTTTCAGCTATCTTTTTTTTTAGTGATTTTTTTTACTTTCATTCCATTGTAGTCTGAGAACATACTTCGTATGATTTCTATTCTTTTAAATTTGTTGAGGTGCATTTTCTAGCCCAGAATGTGGTCTATTCTGCTGAATGTTTCATGTGTGTGTGAGAAAATGTGTCATCTGCTGTTGTTGGGTAAAGTGGTCCATAGATGTCAGTTACATATAGTTGGTTGAATCAAGTTTTTGATCATGATTGATCATGTTATGCCCTTACTGATTTTCTGCTTGTTGAACCTGTGCATTTCTGATAGAGGGATGCCAATGCCTCCAACTGTAGGAGTGAATTTATCTATTTCTCTTTGCAGTTCCATCAGATTTAGCTTCATGTACTTTGATGCTCTGTTGTTCAGTGCGTACACATTAAGGATTGTTATGTCTTCTTAGAAAACTGATCCCTTTATCATTAAGGAATGCCCCTTTTGATCTCTGATAATATTTCTTGTTCTAAAGTCGGTTGTGTCTGAAATTAATACGGCTATTTCACTTTATTTTGATTAATGTTAGCATGCGATATCTTTCTCCATTCCTTTACTGTGAATATATTTGTGCCTTTATAAAGTAGATTTACTTACTTTTTTCTATAGGGATGAGGTCTCATTCTGTCAACCAGGCTAGAGTGCAGTGGCATGATCATAGCTCACTGTAGTCCCAAAATCCTCTGCTCAGGTGACACTCCGCCTTGGCCTCCTAAGGACTACAGGTGCACACCACCATGCCCAGCTATTTAAAGTACATTTCTCATAGACAACGTATATTTGGGTCTTGTTCTTAATCCATTGACAATCTCTGTCTTTTAAGCGATGTCTAAAGTGATTATTGATATACTTAGATTAATATATTCAGTAATTGTCAACCTTGTAATTTGTTAGTTTTTTGGTCTTCTACTCTTTTTCTCCTCTCCCTGATTTTAATTGAGCATTGTATAAGATTCTGCTTTTTCATACAAAAAATTAGCCGGGTGTGGTGGCGCACACCTGTAATCCCAGCTACTCGGGAGGCTGAGGCAGGAGAATTGTTTGAACCTGGGAGGTGGAGGTTGTGGTGAGCTGAAATCGTGCCATTGCACTCCAGCCCAGGCAACAAGATGAAAACTCCGTCTAAAAAAAAAAAAAGATTGTGCTTTTTCTTCTTTCTTTTTCTTTTTCTTTTTTTTGGGGGTAGAGATGGGCTCTTATTTGTTGCCAGGCTAGACTTGAACTCCAGGGCTCAAGTGATCTTCCTGTCTCAGCCTCCCAAAGTGCTGGGATTACAGACATGAGTCACCATGTCTGGCCTGATTCTGCTTTTTCTTCTGTTAGTATATTGATTATACTGCTTTTTTCAAAATCATTTTTAGTGGCTGTGCTGGATCTTACATTATACATTTACAACTAATCCAAGTCCTTTTTCAAATTATACTATCCTACTTCATGGGTTAGTCCAAGTAACTTAAGAGTATTTTCTCTCCCTCATGACTTATTTTATATATATATATATATATATATATATATATATACACACACATATTTAATACTTTAAGTTCTAGGGTACATGTGCACAACGTGCAGGTTAGTTACATATGTATACATGTGCCATGTTGGTGTGCTGCGCCCATTAACTTGTCATTTACATTAGGTATATCTCCTAATGCTATCCCTCCGCCCTCCCCCCACCCCACGGCAGCCCCTGGTGTGTGATGTTCCCCACCCTGTGTCCAAGTGTTCTCATTGTTCAATTCCCACCTATGAGTGAGAACATGCAGTGTTTGGTTTTTTGTCCTTGTGATAGTTTGCTTAGAGTGATGGTTTCCGGCTTGATCCATGTCCCTACAAAGGACATGAACTTTTCCTTTTTTATGGCTGCATAGTATTCCATGGTGTATATGTGCCACATTTTCTTAATCCAGTCTATCATTGATGGACATTTGGGTTGGTTCCAAGTCTTTGCTATTGTGAATAGTGCTGCAATAAACATATGTATTTTTTAAAATAGTCAGAAAAAAGGACTTGAAATGTACCCAACACATACAAGTGATACATACTCAGATGATGGAAATCCTAAATATCCTGACTGGATCATTGCACATTCTATGCATGTAACAAAATTTCACACTTACCCCATAAATATGTGCAAATATAAGGTATCAAAAATTATTTTAAAGGTAAAAAAATAAATAAACCGAGGGAAATTGGCAAACATCTCTTAATTTGAAATGACACTTGCATTTTTTGGGAATCTTGTGTTCTTTATATGTCTCCATGTCTAGGTCTCCATGAATGAATGGAAGATAAACAGATCCCTTTGAATTATAGGTGGACAAGTTGTTTAAGTGGATATCCCATTTGACACATTTTCAGACTCCTTAAACAAATTTTAAGAGTCAAGATGTATCTTTCTTTGTGAATAGGTAATATTTGGTTGAGTCAGCAGAGCCTGGCTTAGCTCTCAAGAACAGATCATGTTCATCAGGACTCAAACAATTCACATTACTAATGGGTCTAGACTCAAGCAGAAAATCTAAGACAGTGAAGATGGTGTTTAAACATTGTTTGGGTATTATATTTGATAGCAAATAAAGGCCATAAGACAACTGTTACTGGGCCCTGTCATTAGAATTACCATGTTCTAAAATTTATTTTAGTGAATAATACTGTTTAGGCCAGGAAAAAATAAAATATAATAAATATTATCATTTGCATTAATAAACCAACTTCATAATCACACAGTTTATTTTAGGGAATTAATTACCTTATTAAGTATGTTTCTCTCAGTGCATTGTAACTTCATTTTTTTCCTAAACCATATATATACATACACACACGTATGTGTATACATATGTAATGTAACGTTACCAAAATCAAATTAATAGACCCATGTGTATGTGTGTGTATGTATATACATATACACATTTTCTGTTTTTATAGGGAGTGGAGGATAATATATTCAATCAAAGAATTCAAAGAATTTTGGAATCTGAATTAAAAAAAAATCTGTAGTCTTCCTCTCACTCCTAACAGAGTTTTATTGGAAATAATAATTCTAGATTAATGATATTTTCCCACAATAGTTTGAAGTTTTTATCAATTTTTTTTGTCCTAAAATCAAGTGGTAGTAATGAGCAGTCTGATGCCAACCTGGTTTTCTTTTAAATAGTTTCTCATGCTCCTCTTGGGGACACTTGAATTTCATCTTTGCTTTCATTGGGCTAAAATTTTACTTGTCACATAAAAGTAGGGCACTAATTTCAAAAGCTATAAAAATTCCTTTTAATAATCAACTTGGTATCTCTCATTTGCTACCCCATCTCTGAAACTGCCAAGACTGAGTGTGGAAACTTTTAGTGTGCCAAAGAAAGAATAGTTGCCATTTCTACTACTGCATTTTGTGGTCTGTTTCTCTAGCTGTGGTTTACATATTATGTACATATTATACATTCCCATTTACTTTTTTTACCTTTTTTTTTCCCAGCTTTATTGAAGTATAATTGACAAATAAAAATTGTATAGAGTTGTAATTGGTAGTTCACACCTGTAATCATAACCACTTGAGAGGTTGAAGCGAGAGGATCACATGAGGCCAGGAGATTGAGAACAGCCTGGGCAACATAGTGAGATCCCCATCTCTATTTTTTTAAAATTAGCTGAGCATAGTAGTTCATTCCTGTAATCCCAGCTACTCTGGACCCTGAGGTGCAGGGATCATTTGAGCCCAGGAGTTCAAGGCTGAAGTGAGCTATGCTCATGTCACTGCACTCCAACCTGGGCAACAGAGTGAGACCCTGTCTTTTATACAAAAGTGTACATATATAAGGAGTACAATGGGCAGCTCTTAAATGTCCTCACCACACACACACACACACAAACACACACACCCCCACACACAGAGAGTAACTGTGTAGTGAAGGGTCTATTAATTTGATTTTGGTAACATTACATTACATATGTATATAAAATCATCAAAGAGCAAACTTCAAGTACACAATACAGTATTATTAACTGTATTCACAATTTATAGTAGATCTCCAGAACTTATTAATTTTATAACAGAAAATGTGTATCCTTTGACCAGTCTTTCCATTTTCCTTATCCCTTTCCAGCCCCTGGCAACCACCTTTCCACTCTCTGCTTCTAGAGTGTAAACTTTATAGACACCACAAATAAGTTATTCACAATAGCCAAGATATGGAAACAACCTAAGTGACTATCAGTGGATGAATGGATGAAAAAAAATGGATATTATACAGCCATAAAATGTGCACATGTACCCTAGAACTTAAAGTATAATTAAAAAAAAAGAAAAGAAAAGGAAAGTGCAGATATCTCTACAATGTGGTAATTTCATTTCCTTTAGGTATATACTCAGAAAAGGGACTGCTGTGTCATATAGACAGTTATTGTTGTACAGAAATAAAATTAATTTTTGTATATTGATTTTATATCTGCAACTTTGTTGAATTCATTTATTAATACTAACAGATTATTTTGTCTATTCTTTAGTTTTTTCTACATATAGGATTGTGTAATTGTCTGCAAAGGATAATTTTACTTGTTCTTTTTCCTTTTGTGTGCCTTTTATTTCTTTTTCTTGTCTGATTGTTGTTGCTAGTACTTCCAATACTATATTGACTAAATGTAGGCAGGGTGAATATCCTTGCCTAGTATTGGAATTTAGAGGAAAAGTTTTTAGTTCTTCTCCATTGATTATGGTGTTAGCTGTGGGATTTTCATAAATGACCTTTATTACACTGAGAAAATGTCCTTCTTTATCTAATTTGTTGAGTATTATCATGAAAGAATGTTAAATTTTGTCAAATGACTTTTCTGCATCAATTGCCATAATCATTTGTGGTTTATTTTTCATTCTGTTAATAGGATGGATTGCTTTGATTTATTTTTGTATGTTAGTTCAGCCTTGCATGTCAGGGATAAATCCCACTGGGTCATGATATGTAATCTTATTTATGTGCTGTTCAATTTGTATTGTTAATAATTTATTAAACATTTCTGCATCTATGTTCATCAGAGATATCAGCCTGTAATTTTCCTTTCTTGTGGTGTCTTTGTCTGGCTTTGCTATCAGGGTGACATTGGCCTCATAAAATGGGTTTGGAAGTATTCCCTCTACCTCTATTTTTGAAAGAGCTTAAGAAGGATTGGTGTTGGCCTGGCTCAGTGGCTTACGTGTGTTGTCCTGCTACTTTGAGAGGCTGAGGTGGGTGGATCATCTGAGGTCAGGAGTTTAAGACCAGCCCAGCCAACATGGTGAAACCTCGTCTCTACTAAAAATACAAAAATTAGCTGGGCATGGTGATGGGCACCTGTAATCCAGGCTACTTGGGAGGCTGAGGCAGGAGAATAGCTTAAACCCAGGAGGCGGAGGTTGCAGTGAGGTGAGATCACTCCATTGCACTGCAGCCTGGGTAACAAGAGCAAAACTCGGCCTCAGAAAAAAAAAAAGAAAAAAAAAGAAGGATTGATGTTAATTCTTCCTTGAACGTTTGGTAGACTTCAGCAATGAAGTTATCAGAAGTTTTCTTTGCTTAGAGGCTTTTAATTACTACTTCAATCTCTTTATTTGTTATTGGTCTTTTCAGGCTTCATCTTTCTTCCTGATTCAATCTTTGTGGGTTTAAGGTTTTCTAGGAATTTATTTTTTCTAAGTTATCTAATTTATTGGCAGATATTTGCTCATTATTATTCCCTATAATCCTTTTTTATTTTGAGGTATCTCTTTTATGTTTCCACTTTCATTTCTGACTTATTTGTCTTTTTAAATAAGACTTACTTTTTAAAAAATGTATCTTTTTGAAACTGAGAAAGTTTCCTTGACACTTAAATTTACATGGAAATACTACTGTAATAAATGTATTTTTTTTGAAAATTTTTAGTTAAGTATTCTAATCAAAGAGCCAAAAACAGGACTCACTATCTATAACAGCATTTATTTTTTAATCCATCTGTAGAAAAACATTAAGACTTTTTAAATAGTTTTTTAATTCTTTTATTTTAGGTTTAGGGGTACATGTGCAGGTTTGTTACGTAGGTAAATGTGTGTCATGGCAGTTTGTTGTACGGATTATTTCATCACCCAGGTATTAAGCCTAGTACTCATTAACTCTTTTCTCTGATGCTCTCTCTCCCCCAACCCTTCATCCTCCAATAGGCCCCAGTGTGTGTTGTTCCCCTCGCTGTGACCATGTGTTCTCATCATTTAGCTCCCAAAATACTGCATTTTGTTCTCACTTATAAACAAAATTTGCTGAGAATAATGGCCTCCAGCTCCATCCATAACCCTGCAAAGGACATGATCTCATTTTTTTACATAGCTGCATAGTATTCCAGGTATATATGTACCACATTTTCTTTATTCAGTTTACCACTGATGGGTAGACTAGAGATCCAGAGAGAGACAGAAGTTGTTCTTATGAAATACAGTCTGTTAGAAGTTTGTCTGTCTAAATTTAAAATGTGTGTCATACTTTGGTTCTTGAAATAAATGACCCCAGAGTTTAATAAGCAATAGGTATTTTAAAGGAAGTCTTGGCATAAATTCATAAGATATTTTTAACTGTTATGAAGATAAAGCAACAGGTATGCTTCAGTAAACACTAATATTTGTGTATAGGCTGATTTATATACAATATTTAGGAGCTTTTCACTAAATAGTTAGAATCTAAATATAAAATATTTAATCTCCTTGAAGTAGCTCCAAGGTAAACTTAAATAGTGCCAATGTATTTTGCACTGGAACTCTTTGGAAATATGTTTATACTTGTCACAAGTTAATTTCTAATTTTGTACTCTTGAGATAATGGCATTTGTCTATATTGAAGTATATAGATTTTCCAATACTTTCTGCTGATAATAAAGGACACTGTAGTTACTTCTTCTTAAAATCATACTGAGTAATCAAACATGTTTGTGGTTCAGAAGCATGTTTAGTATATACAGAACAAACATTAATAATATGAGTGTATTGTTCCCAGTGAAAACAATTCTATTATATAACCTGTTAACATTCTTTCAACAGAATGTATAACACTGTTAGAATGATAGCCGCAGGAGGCAAAAACATTCCTAGGCAAACAGGGGAGGGTCCCCAGTAAAACCCCACTTTCAAGTCAAAGACAGTTTAAAACCCAAGCTACAAGTCTCAAAAAAATCTATAAACAGGATTGAGAACCTGTCTTCCTGTTTGACATGCTTTCCTCTGATTGGTCCCCACACTTCACCTATTTTATATATACCTACCCTTCCCTAATTGTTGTTTTTTTTTAAACTGCCATGCACACCTTTGAGTGGTGACTTTGATTTAGCCTTTTTTTTTTTGCATACTCACAAAGTAATCAGCATGCACTCCCCCATTCTGAGGCCATAAAACTCCCAGACCCAGCCATGCTGAGAGAGAGACCACCCTCACATCTCTCTCCTGAGAGCTGTTCCATTGCTTAATAAAACTCTTCTGTGCCTTTCAACCTTCAGTTGTCAGCATAAGCTCATTCTTCTTGGATGTGGGACAAGAACTTGGGATGCTGCCAAATGCAGGTACAAAAAAGGCAATAACACTTTATTTAGCCCTCTGACCCATGTTGGCACCTGGTGGCCACCCCATGCAATAGGAAGCAGTGATGAGGTTGGGCCAGCTCTGGAGCTGTGGGGCACAGTGTGGCAACAGGACTGAAAGGGCTGTTAACACGTCCCCGTTCTGCAGGCTGTGGTGGCACTAAAAGAGCTGTTAGTATGCTGTAACACCTCCTCTGGGGCTTCGAGGTCACAAGCTTCCCCGTTTGGGTGCCATCATCTTACCCTCGTATGGATGTTGCAGTCCCCTGGAGGAGTCACTTGTGGCACATCTGGTTCAGTCACAAGCCCTGCATGGAGTGTGCACCTGTGCCAGCACTTGGAGTGGTCAGCCGGACCTGGCACTCACTCATCCAGACACACCCTCCACCAGGGGCTGAGTGCACCATCACGGTGGTCATGGTACCCATGCAGAGCACAAGCCAAGCATGGTCTGGTGGGCTGAGTGGGAGGTGCACTTCCTGTGGTGAATCCAGGGACAAGCAAGGCCTGGGCAGGGTTGTCAACAGCTGGGGAGGTCCCTGGCTGGCAAAGTGGCTGAGAAAAATCCTGCATCAAGAATTTTATTCCATTTTTGGGATGGGGCAAAGGCAATTCATTTACTGATTTTAATTTTCTCTATATTTTGTCCAAAGATCTAAAGATTAAAGTTGTGTCCATGTACTACTATATATGTATTTAGGGTTAACAGAGATAGGCCTTTTAGTTCTTGATTCTGGAAATTATATCTGACTTAAATATTCACTCTTGGAGATTTTGGACTTATTGTTTGACTTTTTTTATAGGCCACCCCATGTGATGAATAAAATTATTTTTGTGTCATTTGCCAAGTAGGCCAATCTATCCCCCCTTAAGTCTTATTAACCAGACACTCTTTTTTTTTTTTTTTCCAAGTCAGGTCTTTATTGAAAGTGGCAGGGGCCTCTCAATGTCCTATGAAAACTAACATATTAACCTCAGAATATTTAAGGAAACAAGTAAATTCAATTTTCTTAAAAAACAAAACATTCTGGAATACACAAGTACTTATGAGCAGACACAGTACCTGATCCAACACCACAAGGCAAATCTATGGCCATCATGGGCCTCGGGAGGACAGCGGCCAGGGCACTCCTCTGGGGGCTGCCCTGTTGCCTCTCCCCACCTCATGGAGGATAAGACAGAGCTGCCCTGATAGTTGCTCTACGCCTTGGTCTGAGCGGCCATTGGGCTGCATGAGTCTGCAGAAGACCCAGGCGTAGCTCATGAGGGCCACACCGGCTCCTGGAGCCTCCGTGATCTCTACTGCTGGGCCAGGAGAGGGAGGAGGGCAGTGGGCATAGGGAATGTCCCTGACCTGCAGAACAGCACACTGCAGGGGTGGAAGGAGACGGTGACCTGACATGTGAGGCCCACAGGATCTGACGTGTCCCTGCAGTCACGACACAGCACAGGGCACCTTCCAAGTCAGCACAGTTCTTATGGAGCTCAGAACAAAAACAAAGGACCTTCTGTCTCCTATCTGAACAGCAGCGCGCTTCAGCGGGTGGATGTCAGGTGGTTTCTGTTGTGTGAAAACCTCTGCACTGGCTCCACCAGGTGCACCATCAGCTTGTCTGAGATGCCGGGGCAGGACTCCTCCGCCTGTCTGAAGGCGTTCTCCAGCTCCTCCAGCGCACCCACGCTCCCGCCGCTCTGCTTGTGCTTCTCTTTGAGCTCTCCGAAGACGGGCCGGACCAGCGTGGACAGGCACTGGGACCTTGGCTGCCTCTTGACGGGCTCCACAGGCTTCTGTGAGCCGTGCAGGGCTGTCCACTTGTGAAGCTTGCTGTGTGGACTCCGCCGGATGGTGGGGGGGAACGTCCAGATGGGGCCCTGCTCCCGGTCCTCCCCCTCGCCATCAATGTCAGAGTCCTCAGAGCTGGACTCCTCACCATGCCCCTCTGACTTCCAGCGCTTATAGCGCTCAATGAGCTCGGTGAGGAAGGAGGTCTTCGTGATGTAGCGTGTGATGAATTTGCTTCAGGAGCTCCTTGGCGGTGGGCCGGAATCGGGCGTCCTTGTTGAGGGAGGCCCCCATGAACTCCTTGAAGGGCTTGCTGTGCTGGCCCTCCAGCGTGGGTGGGCTGTTCTTGGGAATCAGGAACAGGACGCGCATGGGGTGGAGGTCAGAGATGGAGGCTCCCCCTTGGCCAGCTCGATGGCCGTGATCCCCAGGGACCAGATGTCAGCCTTAAAGTCGTAGGCCGACTGCTTGATGACCTCAGGCGCCATCCAGAAGGGGGTGCCCACGAATGTGTTCCTCTTAATCTGCGTGTCTGTGAGCTGCCCTGCTACCCCAAAGTCCGCCAGCTTCACGTCCCCCTGCTCCGAGAGTGGCACGTTGGCAGCTTTGATGTCTGGGTGGATCTTGCGTTCGGAGTGCAGATAATCCAGGCCCTTCAGAATCTCCCACAGGATCGTGGCAATGTACGTCTCCTCCAGGGGACCTGGTTTAAGCAAGTCTAGTGCTGAGCCGCCGCCCAGGTACTCCATGATGATCCATAGCTTGGTGCTCTTTAGGTAGGAGCCAAAGTAGCGGGTGACGTAGGGGCTGTCGCACTGGCTGAGGACGGTGATCTCCTGCTGGATGTCCTCGGTCTCCTCCTCGGCCTCCTCCAGGTCGATGATCTTGAGGGCCACCACCTCCTTCGTGTGGTTATCGATGCCCTTGTAGACTTCCCCAAACGAGCCCTTGCCCATGCGGTCGAGCTTGGTGAAGAGCTCTTCAGGGTCCACTCGAGAGTGCTCGTTGGCAAGTCCCCGGAGGTGAGCCATGCCCACGCCGCGTCAGACCCTCCGCCGGCAGCCCCTGGAGGCGTCTGGATCCCGCGGAGAGGCGCGGAGCCGGCTAGCTCGCCCCTGCCGCGTCAGTCCACTGCCAGGGACAGCAGGAGCGCTTGGTGTCCAGTTCAGTCATCTGGGACGGAGCTCCGGGGTGGCAGGCTCCATGGAGGGGGGGCCCCAGGAGACCCCCAGGCCGCCGGGGCCCCGCCATGCCCGGGCCTAAAGCCCAGGCGCCAGGGGGCTCGCCGCCCCTCCCGTCCCCGCCCCCCAACCAGACGCTGTTACATTTCCATGGTGCCTTTTAGAGCTTTTGTCTTCTAGTGCTGAAGCGTCATGAAGACATCAGAGAAAGTTACATCACATGTTTTAGACAGGCATTTATTAGCAAAAATGTTAATGCAATTTGAAAAGTTTAAATACCAATAAACTACTTTCTTGTATAAATTCAATGCAGTGCCTTACTTAGCAAATTTCACTCCTCACTTAAGTTTCCTTTCACAGTAATTAGCAACACCGTAAATCTAATTGCTAATGTCAGAATCAAGGCATAGCTATTCATCTCTCATTCTGAAACAATAGAATATCACTAGAGTCAGTTTGACTCCACCATTTAAAGATTCTCAGATCCTCCACTTCCTACCATCCTTGTTCCCACAGGTATAGTGCAGCCAGCTGTTATGTCTCATTTCCATGAGTGACAGTCTGCAATCATTTACCTGAGAGCACCCTGGGTGAATTTTTTCAAAACATAAATTGTCAGCCCTCCTTCACTGGCCTCTTGTGAAATTTAGGATGAAGCTTTAATGTTTAATGAGTCCTATAAATTGTTATTATGTAATACTAGCCTACCTAGACTCACTACTCTCATACTGTTTCTAAGCCAACCATACAAATATGGTCTGGGTGACTTCTTTATTCTGATTTTTACACTTTCAATCGTGTTCTTTCTGGTTAAAATATTTCTCTTTCTTCTCGCCCTATTTGACCTATCCATCAACTGCTCATAATCTAGGACTTTTCAATTTTTTCCGATCCAACAACTAGGCATACTGGCCGTTCTATGGACGGTCCTTGTATTACCCACATCCTCTATCCTAATGTTCATTTTACTTTTGACTGACATCCTCATAGGCACAACACAGTTGCTAGCTCTGCACCTAGCAACAGTGCTGGCCCCATAAGGATGCCACACAAAAGTACAATCAACTTTTTTTTTACTATTTCTATTTTTAATTTATTTATAATTGGCCATATAAAGATACAAATATATATAATTTGAATAGTAATGTGAGATCCAACAATTTGTTAGTTAATTCATTAAGCATTTTTCTGAGTATTTACATTGAGTTTGAAATGTATTGGCTGATGCTTTGCAAAGGTAACTTCAGACTGCATGGAACTTATCGTGTATTTGGAGGTATAACTAATAAACTGAATAATTCCATTTTATTTATTCTATGTAATGCCATTCTCCTTAAAGCCTTTCTAAACTTTGGATAAATATTTGTTGAATGAATCAATAAATGACATCAATAAATGACAATTATTAATTTATCTATATCATACAATAAACTCACGTTGTTGTTTGCTCCCAATCTATTGATTTTTGTTTTTGTTGTTGTTTTAGTTTGGGTGTGGGGTGTCAGTGGATATCAACTAAATAAATCCACATCTCTCATGTATTAGTCAATGTCCTCGAGTTAAATCTGTTGCTCATAACAAAATGCCCACGTGGAAGATTTGGAGGGAGATAGACTGAAAAATCTAGATAATATTGAGAGAAGGACATAGATGCATATTCTGTCATCAGTAAATAAAAGAGAAAAAATATATTTAAATTTAGAAGGGAGATTAGCTATTTCAGAATGGTTGACATTATACAATGACTAAAAATAAAAGCAGTACAGTAAAAATAGACAAACTTTCTCTTGCAGTTCTAGTAGATAATGATCAGGATACATGTGAAAAAGGGAGATTATTAATGTAATAATCTTATAATTTCAAATTAAAAAGGTAAATTTTATAATTTATAGACATTCATAGTAACAGCCTAAAGCAGTGAATAAAGAATAAGAGTGAGTTTACAATGTTTTTAAAAGTGATTATATTTCTTAGCATAATTTTAACATTATAGTTCTTAGATGAAAATTATTACAGAAAACAATGTTTGGAAAATCCTTCAAATATGTTGTGTTCATTGTTACTTGTATAAAATCTACTGCAGCATAAACTAAAGCCTTAACATTAATCTTATTGTTAGAGTGTAAAAGAAAGAAAACATATTGGGTAAATGTAAAAATAGAGCATAACAAAGGAATGAATCAGAAACATGTAAAATGGTCAAATGGGAATATTTTCTATTCTCTTTGTCATTTTCAGGGGAAATTTTAACATTTGCTTGCAGAGAGATATACTCACTTTTATTTTTTTCCTAGGATCATCCATTAAAATTACTACTCTGTTCTATTTTAATGGCATGTGAATTCATTACTTAAAATTAAGTCATTAAAAGCAAATGTTGCATGGAGTTACATTTTTAAATTTATTTTCAGAATTTTCTCTTTATCCATACATGTTGTAACTTTAGTTTCTAATTAAAAATGCTTTTAAAATTGTTCCATTTTCACCCTCTTCTAACAAGCTCTTTGCCAACCCATCTACTTCCTTAGGCTATGACTTTCTCCTTCAGTTAGTGGGTACTGCAGCTCTTCCACACCCCATTACTTTTCAATTGTCTTCTCCGAAGCACCACAGCACAGAGCAAAATTAGATGATATAGAAGAGTAAACAATGTTTCCCGTCACCCATTTTTTAATCTCCTATTTTTTTCCTTTCTCTTTCACTCTTTGCTTCCTGTTAGGTTTCCAGTACAACCCACTGGATCTGTAATGTTTTGTGAAGATCTGCCCAACCTTTCTTCTTATCTGCTTAGCATCCCGTCATCTGAGATCTGTGCTCTTTTCAACCTGACAGCCAACTAATCTAAAAATGTAATTGCTAACTGTGTGTAAAAGAAGTATTCATTATTCGTATGCTCATAAAAGGTTAGCGTCAAGCTTTTACAGGTAATTTTTGCATAAGTAATGTTGAAGCAAGAGCAGTATAAAATAAAATACAAAACTCAATGATCTTCACCAAAAACTGACAATTTATTTACTATATTTATTTTTAATTGACCATATAAACATATAATTCTACATAACTGAAATAGTAATGTGAGATACAATAGTTTGTTAATTAAGTCATTAAGCATTTTTTGAGTATTTACATTGAGTTTGAAATTTGTTGGTTGGTGCTTTCCAAAGGTAAATTCAGACGGCATGGATCTTGTCACACATTAAGAGGTATAACAAATAAATAGAATAATGCCATATAGAGTGATAGCAACCATGTTAAAAGCACTTATAGTGTATCATGGAAACACATCAGTGAGCAACCAACCAAATTCCTAGGAAGGAGTTCAAGCAGAAATCATACCCCAAATGAGACACAGAGAATATAAACACCATAAAGCAAGACAGATTATGGATTATTCAATAAACAAAATTTTAGGCAGAGAGAACAACTAGACAGAAAGCAAGGGAACCACAAGAGTGAGTGCAAAGTGCATGATATGCCTGTGCTTGAATTTATAAAGAAGGTGTTGGGAGTAACAAGTGGAATCTTGGATAAGAAGATCAATGCCAGGTCATGGGAGATGCTGTTGACCACACTAGAGATTTTGATCTTTATACCCTATGATGTTTGGGGCTCTTAATAAACATCAGGCTGAGAAATAATTTTTATGTTAGGAAAATCTGTTTTTTGCTTCATTATATTTTGGATTTTTTGTTTCATTTTGCTTTGTTTGTAGAGAATGGATGATATGGTTTGGCTCTCTGTCCCCATTCAAATCTCATCCCAAATTATAATCCCAATAACCCCACGTGTCAAAAGAGGGACCTGGTGGGAGGTGATTGGAACATGGGGGCAGTTTCTCTCATGCTATTCTTGTGATAGTGAGTGAGTTCTCATGAAATCCGATAGTATTATAAGCGTTTCACAGTTTCTCCTTTACACACTCTCTCTCTGGCCTGCCCCAATCTAAGACGTGGCTGCTTGCCCTTCCACTGTGATTGTAAGTTTCCTGAGGCCTCCCCAGCCACGTGGAACTATAAGTCAATTCGACCTCCTTTCTTTATAGATTGCCCGTTCTCGGGCAGTTCTTTATAACATTGTGAGAAAAGACTAATATGATGGAGGATAGACTTTAGGCAACAAGTCTGGAAGCATGAAGGGCAATTCTATGGTGGCTGCTACACTACATCAGCTTTGATAAAATGAGGAGCTAAGGTCATAAATAAGGTTAAATTACTAGAACTTGGATTATTTTGGTGAGGTAAAAGAGGAGACATTGATGACTCCTACATTTTTGGATTTTCCAACTGAAATATTACAACTGTCAGGGTCTCAAAGGAAACCTACATCAGTCAGGGATACAAGAAGAGTATAGCCAATATGACCTCCCTAAATAAAACATTTTCTTCACAATTGATGGGGAACCCAAGTAAGATCTATGTCATTCAGGAGCCATGAGCCATGGAAAATGAAAGAGAAGTAGACATACATATTGAGGTGTAGACAGTTGACTTGTCTGAGAGGAGCAGAACCTGGGAACATTTGCTGAGATTTCTGGTAGACTTCGGTTTCACATTAAGGAAAATGGTGATTTAATTATGGCTAAATCCATATAAAAGAGAATGGCAGTTAATAAAAGAGTGATCAGTTAAAACTTGGGAGCTTGCAACAGTTTGAGGAGCCACACTATAGTTTTTTTTCTTTGTGAGAAAGACTTTAAGGGAAGACCTTGAAAATATATTTTAATAGCATAAATATGATATCTATGTATCTCTCTATTTCAATATCTGTAGGTATCATTCCTTTCTCCATGCCTATTGGACCTTGGAGTTGTTGAGTGACTTGGGTTTACACATAATGGTTGCAAATTTCCTCTTTTGATTGTTAGTGTAGGTGTATTCTCTGTAATTGTTATCTAAAATGGATCAGAAACTTCTGCCCACCCAGGCAGCCATAGGGCTGACTGCTACATTTGTGACAAAGCCCTGTTACTTAGAGGAAGGTTAGCAACAACCAGGGTACCATTCAAAGAGCTGCCTTTGAATCTGCTTTCCAGTACTCAGCCAGTCGTTACTCTTTTTAATTCCCCCTCATTAACAGGCATCAAAGTGAAGGACCATTTATTATGTGGATAACCACAAGATTTATTCTATCTTCACAATACAGATTCACAGGGACTTTTCTCAGACTCTCTTAATTGGCCTACAAGGTCTCATTCTTCCTTTCCTCAAAAGCTATATTTCTGCCAGTGTCCCCATCTCATAGACAAAACTGTCAAGAAATGTGAATAGTTTGAGATGTTACCCTATTTTCAAACTGAAATATTAGCCTCACAATTTCATGAATGCTGTCAGAAGACATGACCCTCTTGGATGAAAGCAAGTAAATTAGTTGGTCACTCTGATAGCAGTAGTCAGAACAGCAGGTTCCTCTTGCCTTCTGTTCCATAAGCTCAAATTTCTACAGTGTGATGCAGAGAGAGAATTACACACAATGGGTTGAATTACAAAGGAGAAACTCTTTTCTTAGGAAATGCACATCTTCTACAGGATGGGAATCAGGGAATCATGCCTGTTGCTTGCTCTGGAGGGAAACACTATCTCTATCTTCCAAGATTGTTTGCTATACAGACAGCAAAGTAGTCTGAAACAAAAGCAATCAGTGTCTCTGGTTAGCAGATGTGTAGAAAGGGAGGGTACACATCCCAGCACTTTAGGAGGCCAAGGTGGGCAGATCACGAGGTCAGGAGATTGAGACCATCCTGGCTAACACAGTGAAACCCCGTCTCTACTAAAAATACAAAAAAATTAGCCAGGCGTGGTGGTGGGCGCCCGTAGTTACAGCTACTGGGGAAGCTGAGGCAGGAGAATGGCATGAACCCGGGAGGCGTAGCTTGCAGCGAGCTGAGATTGCACCACTGCACTCCAGCCTGGGTGACACAGTGATACTCCATCTCAAAAAAAAAAAAAGAAAAGAAAAGAAAAAGAAAAAAAAAAAGAAAGGGAGGGTACACATGGAGAATTATCTCCCAGTATGTAAATGCAGAGAAAAAGAAAACCTGCACCCTCAATGTGTAGATAAACAAAAAAGGAGCTTTCCAATGTATTTTTTTAATGAATAATATTATCTGTGCCCTTGCCTCACACATGGATGAAATTCTCCTTAAGACCTATTTGCTACAAACTTTGTAATAAAACTAGAATAGAGTGTCATCCAGACAGACAAGTAAAAGGCCCACTTTTAAAGAGTATAGCTTATGCACTAGAACTGTTAGATAATTTGGCAAAATTGTTTTGGAGAAAATATCTGCTATTGGACGTGATAAAATAACTAAGACTAGACTTAGCCAACCGCTACAGTTTTGATGTTGAAATGCAGGCAGTGCCTGAAGGCCCTTTCCAAATGGCAGTGAAGAGAAGTGGATTCTGAGCAGATCATGGCCTTACTGAACTGAGGAGGCAGAGATGGAGCTCAAAGTTATGAAGTGCTTACGACATAAACCTGATTGTATCGTATATTTACAGCTTCTTTTATTTGCCATTTCTACATATTCCTAGGGTTTCAGTTATTCTACTGTATGTTATGTTTACATTTATCGTTAGTTGTCTTTCAAGACACAATAAAATAATACCATATCAAAATAATAAAATTTTGATTTCTAGAGGGAAGATCCTTAAATAGAAGCCAAGATAGAGATGTTTAGTCCAATGAGATTGTTGCAAGTTATAGCATTCAATACGAGCCTGAGCTTTTTTTCTTAATGCAATGAAGCTTTAGTTTTTATATCATGGGTTTTATGTCTCTGTCTTTGATATAAATGGTAGATTTTGAAATTTGGTATCTTTTCTTAAAATGATGTATTAATTACATTTGCCATGGCCAGGAGCTAGCATAAGGCCATGTTTTAATGATATATTAACGTGGTTTCTCAGTATTATTGGAAATTTATTACGGAACATCAGTTTTTTAAAAAAACTTATAAAGTGATTTTGAAGTTTTCTCAATTCTAGAGTAAGGGGATGTGTGACACAAGTCACAAGTCTATTCTTTGACACATTTGACATTTATGTTTTTGGAATAGTGACTTTTTGACCATTTTATTAACTGATCTTTTGGTGTGACCACCAGTGAAAGTCAACAGTTGCACTCACTGTAAACCTTTTTCTTGCAGGATTTCTTCAGCTTTTGATGATGTTTTTTCTGTCAATTTTAGTGTTTGTACTTATATGTTTTTACTTTATATGTTGTACTTATATGTTTTTCCTTTGTATATGTGTGCATATGTATACACATATATATACATATATTACATGTTCCATAATCAAGTGCATATGTATAGAATGTCACTTTGTATGAAGAAATTCAAAAATATAATTATTCTAACATTGTCATCTTTTTTCTCCTTTTATAAGTACATAGATTGTCTTGCACTTTATGCTCTTGAACAGGTAGATTTTTATCATTGTAAGCTGATTCAAATGGCCATTAATATTTGGCCAAATATTGATAATTTTAATACTGCATTATCTAGTTAATTATTACCACTTGCCCAGTAATAGTCCCTTTAAGATGGCTTTAATACCTATGAAAACCTCAAAACTATCCTAAAATTTGAACTGTTTTAAGAGTTTCCAGACCCAAGACTTTATTTTTCCTGTCCCATGACACATAATCAAATGTGCTTCAAGTAGCCCTAGTTACTTTTAGTAGACACTAGTAATAGAAACAAAATAATATCTAGATTGTTTTGTACGGGCCTTCACGAGAATTTTTCATGGAAAAAAGCACAGGTATAGTATAAAGTTATGATTAGGAATAATAGAGTTAGAAAAATATGTATTGTGTAAGTCATGATTTCCAATTAATTTTTTCATTATTACCCTAGTTATAGCTTTCTTTCAATGTGAGGGGTTATGGATGCCAAAGATGTTCTCATTTATTGATAGTGCCTCCTCTGTACCTTTTAAACTTCCAGATTTTCGACTCTTAGCACAGTGAAGGTCTATGTCAGTTAGATTTATAGATGTTATGATATTAATTGGGAACAACAATGGTTTAGATTTTATAAGGACTGAGCCACATCTTTTTACTGCATGTGAACTCTCAGTTTCAATGGAAGTTTCCTTGAGGAACAACCAATCCCAGTTCATCACAGAATACATCAGTCTTTTCAGGGTTAATTATGACAATTCTTCAGGCACACGTTAAAAAGCACATGAGTTGACACTCTGATTTCTCATCTGCAGCTTTCAAAGCTAGAATTCTTGAAATTATTGTTCTTCCCTGTTAACTTTCTCCTCCACATCCAATTTTCTGCCAGGTTCTCTCACTTATATTTCCTGAATATTGTTAGAATCCTTCCCCTCTGCAAGGCCATTACTGTCACTGCCCATGATGGGCTGTTTCTCCTCTCATTTATAGTATTATCCTCTTAACTTTTCTTTATTTCTCCAGCTTTGACCCTCCCCTGCCATTCCTTCCCATGCTGCTGTCAGTGATTTTTAGACAATGAGTATATAATGGCATTTTATCTCTTAAAATGTTTCCCTGGTTTTCTGCTACATTTAAAATAAAACTGAAATACCCAACCATGGCATAGGAGACACTTCATTCCAGCTGATAATAATCTCTTCAGCTTTTCATGACATCGATATCACTTGGAAAGACACTTTTCCAAAATTGTCATTTCCTTTTCTCTGAATTACAAACCACTTTTTAAAAATGTTCTTGCTAAACTCATTTTTTTTCTTTCCTCGGGACCAATTTATTCTTTAATGTATAGATACCTATCCACTGCTTCCTTGTCTGCCCATCTCTCACTACTTTTTGTTAAGTATCTGTGATAGGCAGAATAATGCCCTCATACTCAAAGATGCTGATTTCCCAATCTCTAGCTCTGAAAATATGTAATGTAAAATTGCAAAAAGAATTGAAAATATAATTAAGGCAAAGGACATCGATTTAGGAATATTATTTTATATTACCTGTGTGGGGCCAATAGCATCATGTGAGCCTTTAAAAGCTAAAGAGGAAACTGGAAAAGTGAGTCAGAGAGATTTGGTGTGAGAAGGGCTGCACCCACCTTTGCTGGTTTTGGGGGAAAGGAAGTAGGCTAGGAGCCAAGGAATGTGGCAGCCTCTAAAAGTTGGGAATAGTCCACAATTTACAACCAGAGAAACATAGAGACCTTAGTTCAATAGCTGCAAGGAATTGAATTCTGGCAATAATACAGTTGAGGAAAGACATGGATTTTCTTCTAGGAGCTTCCAGAAAGAAACAGAGCCCTGCAGATCCCTTTACGACCCACACAGTACTTCTAACCTATAGAACTCTAAGAATATCTCTATTATGTACTCTCTTTTACCTTTATTAAAACCCTCACTACACAATATCATGTTTGCCAATCGACTTGCCAGTGTCTCAAAAGACGGTGCACTCCTCGTTGGCACTATTTTCATTCTTATCAACCTGCAGAGTGCCGGGAACATAGTAATTATTCAATAAATCACAGATAAATTAGTATATAAATGTAGCATAATTCATACATTTAATTTATCTTCTGTGCTTTACTACAAATAAAAAATACCCTTAGATATCATTTAATTTTTAAGTAAAATATCTGTTCCTTTCTTTTTTATTTTCATCCTCTTCATTCTTTTTCTTTTTTTCTTTACTTTTACTTTATCTTACCTTTTCTGCCTCTTTATATGAAAAAAAAGCTTCAATATTTTCCAAATACCAACAGATTTGGCTATTGAACACTTTAAACCTTTTTTCACTTCTGTTCCCCTCCCAGGAAAACAGAGTCAATGCAAGCATAATTAGACAATTTAGTACAACTTACTGACAAATCACTTATATTTGTCACGAAAATTGGCTGAGCAAAGTGCTATCACTTTACTTTTTGACATTCAATAATGGTAAATAAATGGAAGAAGCATAAATAGATTACATTCAAAGTGACAACTATGCACAGTGTTTCATTTCAACTACTTTCAAAACTTTAAAAATCCAATATGAACGACAAGAGTTTACAAATGAACTCAATTAATTAAGCTTTGGCTAATAATTTAGCGTCACTATATTGACTGTAATTTTCTATATATGAAATTATATGACTTATTTTCAGGAAGCATAAGATTTGCATTGTGTATTCAGTTAATATTAGATTAATTGTAGTACAGCCTTAGAAGTTGGCCTGACTTTGTCTTTACTCATCACTCTCATCACTTGACTGCTTTGAAATACAAAACAGATTTGGGTAAAGAAAGAGAGAGGGGAAAAACATGGTATAATTAACAAAATTTCAATTTACCTTGCCATAACGCATAAGTGTTATTAGAAATATCTTAACCTTCTTATTCCAAAAGGTACATTTTTCTCTAATGTCACCTTTTTCAGAAAAGGAAATTTGGGGTAGAAGAGAGATAATTTTATATCCAGATCAGCAAGCCATTCTAACAAAACAGATTACAATATTTATTTACTTATTTTCCTTTTTCAATGATATGTTCTTATTTCTTTGCAAACAGTTAGACAATGGTGGAACATTTGATAAACTTATTTAGGAGAATAAAATTTAGATGAAAGTGGTCCACAAACCAACTCTGTAGAAGACAATGGAAACAGTTTCTCTAGGCTGCATCCTCTGCTAAAGGAAGATGAACTGTATGAGGGCGCTTTCAGCTCTGCTTCTTAGATTTCCAATGAGATTATTGGAAGGTGCTTCTAAAGGCACCTCAGGATGGTCAATATGAAGGTTCAGCATCCAGAATATTGGACCCTCTCTCTTCACTTCACATACAGTCGCTGCACTTACGTTTTTCCATATCAAGTACTAAGATTCTATGTAACTTTCATTTAAAACTTTTAAATGCTTTCACATTTAAACAGATAAATTATAGTTTGTCAAATACTTTGTCTAGATCTAAAATGCTGCATTTCTAAGTAAAGGGATATGTTGTGAAAAGGAAATGGTCGAGAATAAGATAACCTACTAATCTTAAAATTATCTTACCAGAAATTGTTATTTCTTATTATACAGTCAGTGGCAGATGTTGAAGAAAGTTTACACTGGAAGACAGAATGTACAAGATGAAAGAAAGAAATTCTACACTAAACCACGGCTGGTTTGAGACTAGCAAAATTATATAAAATGAATCAATGATTGCCAGGCAATATGAGACTCAAAAAGATGCTCTATAGGCTTATGAGCTTGTTAAATAGAGTCTTAAAACATGCCATAAAATTTATTTTAAAATACGAGAAACAAGTCTCAAGAAACCTCAAGAATAAACCTTCAGAAGGTGTTACCATGTCATAGGGAGATTCAGCTAAATACCAATAATTAACTTAGAAAATTCTCAAACTGTTTGAAATTTAGTCAGTGTTCTTACTTAAAGATGATAAAAATACAACATCTTGTAAATTATGCTATGCAGCTAAAGCTTATGTAGAGGAAAATATGTAATTGTAGTTCTTGTAATTGAAAGTTTGAACCGTTGACACAGTCTAATTATCCAGCTTCAAGGTGTTAAAAATAGAAAGGCATAAAAACAAGAGCATAAATGAGACTGAGAACATACTGAAATATTGAAATCAAATTTAAAATTGTACAAAATCTTCTAAACTCTTATGTTTGTTATTTGAAAATGTATAACTGTAAAAAATTTCCACCAAAATTAAACGGAAAGATACACCGATATCAGAGGTGAAAAAGGGACATCACTATATGTGCTGTAGTCATTAACAATAGATCTTACTCACGCCTGTAATAGCAGCACTTTGGGAGGCCGAGGGGGGCAGATCACGACGTCAGGAGATCGAGACCATCCTGGCTATCACGGTGAAACCCCGTCTCTACTAAAAAATAGGAAAAAAAAAAAAACAAAAAAAAAACAGCCGGGCGTGGTTGCGGGCGCCTGTAGTCCCAGCTACTCGGGAGGCTGAGGCGGGAGAATGCCGTGAACCCAGGAGGCGGAGCTTGCAGTGAGCCGAGATCGTCCCACTGCACTCCAGCCTGGGCGACACAGCGAGATTCCGTCTCAAGAAAAAAAAAAAAAAAGATCTTACTGCATGCTTTCCCTGAGACCACGAATTATAATTTCTGTTTATAACTGGCCTGGAGCTCTTAGTAATAAAGTAAGAAAGAAAAATTAAAGGACGTTGGAGAGAAAGAAATAAGTCCGTCTTGATCCATATACAACAGTATGGTCTATATGAATAACCCAAGAAAAAGTATAAATTATAGAAATCTATAAGAACTTTTAGCAAGGTTATCAGACACACTCATGTCAAATATCAATTTTCATATAAAAGCATCCAACGAACAGAATATATCATTTAAAAGATTATTATTATAAACAGTCAAGCATCTAGAATAAATCTAGGAAGAGTTATGCAAGAATAAAACAATACTAAATTTAACTGAGCAAAATCATAACAGGCCTAAATAAAGAGAGATATAAATTGCATTTGATGTTTGTGGTTTGGAAGACTCAATAGTGTAAGAATGTCAGTTTTCTGCAAATTAGTTTACACATTCAAGGAAATCCCAAACAAAATATTAGAAGAGAGAGAGAGAGAATGTGTGTGTGTATGTGTGTGCGTACTGACAAAATAATTCTAATTTTATATGGACAAGTAAATAAGAGGCCAACAGGAACTAAAACATCTGAAGAATGAAACTGAGAAGTGCCCTACTTGATACCAAGACTTTTAGGCCCACAGGAATTAAGACAGTATGGTACTGGCTCAAAGATAGAAAAGCCAATTAATGTAATCATGAACTGAAGGCATGCGAAGATTTTCTAAAATGAATACAAGAAAACAAAAGCAAAAACAACTAACCATAAAATTTGAAAGTTGGAAAACAGTATAATTGTGAACTTCTATTAATCAAAAACTTTAAAAAATTGAAAAGGCAAACCACAGACATAAATAATATAGTTGTAATACTTATACTGATCAATCGATTCACACATCAAATATATTAAAAATTTCAGTATATAAAAGCGATAAATGTAATAACAAAATGAACTAGAAATAAATGGGCATTTCAAATAAGATAAACAAATGACTAATAAACATATGAAGACAGGCTCAATCTCATTGTTTATGAGGAAAATGCAAAGTAAGCCACAATGAAATTATTATCAAATTATTTATACTATAATAACCAACACATCTATGTGCCAAGCATAGCTGTAAAAGTTTACATGTTTACTTTATAATCTTTACAACTATATTATTTTTGTTTTCATATGAAGAAACACAAAGCGGCCAAATAATTTATAAAAAGTTTTAGAACTGCTGAATGGGAGAGTCACTATTGGCTTCTTATTTATTTAAGCTGGAATCATCATATGAGAAATACAACCTTTCATTCTTCTCTGTGAATTCTTTTACATATAGTGATATATTCTTCAGAATTAAAGAGCAGAGAAAAAAATTACACCATATTATTTTACAGATTTATGAATGTAAAAGTGACGTATCTTAAAACCACACATATTTAATGTATAAAATTTGATGAGTTTGGATATAAGTGTACATCCACGATACCATCACCTCAGTTAAGGCAGTAAACGTATCCATCACTTCCAAAGGTTTTCCCATGTCCTTTTTTTTTTTTGTAAGAACACTTAACATGAGCTCTATCCTTTTAACAAATTTTTAAGTGCACAAACTTTACTTTGAATTATAGGCATTATGCTGTATACCACATATCAAGAACTTACTTATTTTGTATAACTGTAACTTTATACCCACTGAACAACAATAACCATTGCGTCCTCCTCCTACCTCCTGGTAGTCACCATGCTATTTTTCCTTTCTGTACCTTGGCCATTTTAGATATCCCATATAAAGGAAGTCATTCAGCATTTGTCCTTCTGTCACTGACATTTCACTTAACAAAATGTCATCCAGACTCATGTATGTTGTCACAAATGTTATGATTTCTTTTTTTCAGGCTGAATTTTATTCCATTGCACGTATATTTCACATTTTCACTTTTCCTTACCCATTCATCTGTCATTGGACATTTGGGTTATTTCCATATCTTGGCTATTGTTAATAATGCTGCAATAAACATAGCAGTGTAGATATCTCTCTGAAACCCTGACATCAGATCTTTTTAATATATGACCAGGAGTAGGGTTGCTGAATCACATGGTGGTTCTATTTTCCATTTTTTGAAGACTCTCCATGTTTTCCATATTACATGTGCCATTTTACAATTACTTCTACCAAAAGCGTAAAAGGTTCCAATTTTTCTCCAACCTTTCCAACAAGTGTTTTGTTTTTGACAACAGCCATCCTAACAGGTGTGAAGTAATATCTCATTGCGATGTTGCTTTGCATTTTTCTGATGTTCACCAAATCTTAATTACTGTTCTTTTTCTTTTTTATTATACTTTAAGTTTTAGGTTACATGTGGACAATGTGCAGGTTAGTTACATATGTATACATGTGCCATGCCGGTGTGCTGCACCCATTAACTTGCCATTTAGCATTAGGTATATCTCCTAATGCTATCCCACCCCCCTCCCTCCACCCCACAACCATCCCCAGAGTGTGATGTTCCCCTTCCTGTGTCCATGTGTTCTCATTGTTCAATTCCCAACTATGAGTGAGAACATGCGGTGTTTGGTTTTTTGTCCTTGTGATAGTTTACTGAGAATGATGATTTCCAATTTCATCCATGTCCCTACAAAGGACATGAACTCATCATTTTTTATGGCTGCATAGTATTCCATGGTGTATATGTGCCACATTTTCTTAATCCAGTCTATCATTGTTGGACATTTGGGTTGGTTCCAAGTCTTTGCTATCGTGAATAGTGCCACAATAAACATACATGTGCATGTGTCTTTATAGCAGCATGATTTATAGTCCTTTGGGTATACACCCAGTAATGGGATGGCTGGGTCAAATGGTATTTCTAGTTCTAGATCCCTGAGGAATCGCCACACTGATTTCCACAATGGTTGAACTAGTTTACAGTCCCACCAACAGTGTCAAAGTGTTCCTATTTCTCCACATCCTCTCCAGCACCTGTTGTTTCCTGACTTTTTAATGATCGCCATTTTAACTGGTGTGAGATGGTATCTCATTGTGGTTTTGATTTGCATTTCTCTGATGGCCAGTGATGATGAGCATTTTTTCATGTGTCTTTTGGCTGCATAAATGTCTTCTTTTGAGAAGTGTCTGTTCATATCCTTCACCCACTTTTTGAAGGGGTTGTTTGTTTTTTTCTTGTAAATTTGTTTGAGTTCATTGTAGATTCTGGATGTTAGCCCTTTGTCAGATGAGTAGGTTGCGAAAATTTTCTCCCATTTTGTAGGTTGCCTGTTCACTCTGATGCTAGTTTCTTTTGCTGTGCAGAACTTTTACTGTTCTTAACTACTATTGTCTGATTCCAACAAAGCAGCTTGACGTGTCACAGATTCCATATTTTTGGTCATAAAATTGTTAAAAGCAAACACTGAAGAATAGATATACATTCTTCAAGGACTGCAGCCCTGCCTTTTTGGCTGACAGATGTGTCCACAGGGTCTAATACAGTAACTAGTACATAAATAAATGTGCATTGAATAGGTGAATCTGCTTCTGTTGGATTTGTTTTCTTATTATACACATGCAATATACGAATTATTCAGACTTATAATTGTTATATATTCTAACCCACTAGACAATGAATATTTTGATAGTATAAATATTTCCTTAATCAATGAAACATGTTTACTTCTTCCTCTGCATCTTTGATCACAATGTATAAATATTTAAAATGAATAGCCCCATCACACTCCCTTCTGCCTGGTTAACTCTTAGTCCCTTGCCACAGAACAAACTCTTACTCCTCTGCAAATAATTTCAAAATTAATGTTTTTCCTACAGTTCTCATATCAGTTTTGCAGTTCTGTCCTATCATTACTTCTTTCGTACTGAAAATTGTATATTTACATTTTCCTTGCGTTTATGTGATTTCTTGGTATATAAATAAATTATTGTTATTCAAATATCATGACTTCTGAAAATTAATGTTGTTTGAAAGTTTCTTTGGTTCTAACCTCATTTTATTTTTCAACATGGGTCTTAATTTAAACTTACCCACTAATATATCTTTTATATTTAAGGACTCACTAACAAATAGTGTTTAGTTTTCACCTGATTCATACTTAGAGCCCCAAGTAGATATTAAGTTATATATTACTACTTTACAAAAAAAAAAACATTTTGAATTTATCTCACAAAGAGGATTGTTTTATCATTTTATTAATCATTTTTATGTCTAAATAGAAATTATCGACTGGGAATGATGGCTCACGCCTATAATGCCAGGGCTTTGGGAGGCCAAGGCAGGCGGATCAAGAGGATCAGGAGTTTGAGACCAGCCTGGCCAATATGGTGAAACCCTGTCTCTACTAAAAATACAAAAAAAAAAAAAAAATTAGCTGAGCATGGTGATATGAGCCTGTAATCCCAGCTACTCGGGAGGCTAAGGCAGAAGAATCGCTTGAACCTGGGAGGCAGAGGTTGCAGTGAGCCGAGATCACACTAGTGCACTCCAGCCTGGGTGACAGAGCGAGACTCCCGTCTCAAAATAAATAAATAAATAGATATTATCAAATATACTTTCTATGAAGTAGTATTTATAATAAATGTCTCGTACTCAAACAAATAGCAAGCTATCCTATCCTATGCTAATTCTAAAATAAATGGACACCCTAATATATGTTATAAGCTACTTTTATATTAAATTTTTCATCATTATAAAATTAGCTTTTTACCAAATTTTTCATATTTGTATTTTTAAGATATATTTTAAATCTTTTAATTCGGAAATAAAAAGCAAATTTATGACAAAATTAGTCAATTTGCCCTCAAGTCACTTTATGTATTTCTAAATGCCAAAATATCTTGTTACTGACAATCTACTTGCCACTGCATTGCAAAGAAAATTCAGCCTATGGAAGATCATGCTCTTATTTGCAAGTCATTTCCTAAGACTGCAAAATATTTTCGCATTAACATTTGATAATCTTTTTGTTTATTTTTATTTTATTTATGGTAATAATTGTACATATTTATAGGTTACAGGTGATTTTGATATGTAATGATCAAATCAGAGCAATTGGGATATCCATCACTTCAAACGTTGATCATTTATTTGTGTTGAGAATATTTCAAATCTTCTTTTCTAGCTGTTTTGAAATGTCCAGCAAATTATTGATAAGTAGAGTCACCCTAGTGGGCAATAAAACACTAGAATTTATTCCTTCTATCTAACTATATGTTTGTACCCCTTAATGAACCTCTCTTCACCTTCTACCCCCTCTCTTCTTGGCCTCTGGTATCCAGCATTCTAATCTCTACCTCTATGAGATAAACTTTTAAGTCTCTCACATGAGTGAGAACATAAACATGATAAAGTTTTGAAAATGGCTTTGTAGTTTCATATGAAAACATGTAACCATAATGTGGTTATTCAAATGTTTACTTTCAATAAAATAATGAAGCAGCAGAAATGGTTAATAGTTTATCTTGTGACAACTATTGGTCAAAACCTAATATGATAAATTTTAAGGGTAAAAAGTACATTGCTTAAATATTGCAGTGTTAGTAATTAAATAAAGTGAAAATACAACTAAATAAAATATAGTTTTCATTTTCTTTGAAACTGAAGTTTAAAGAAATTTTAAATAGAAAATGAAAAAGTAAAGTATACGGTTTTTGAAACTTGAAACAAAGCTAGATAGAATGGATAAGATCTAGTATTTGATAGCACAGAAAGGTGACTACAGTCAACGATAATTTATTGTCTATTTTAAAATAACTAAAAGAGTATAATTGGATTGTTTGTAACACAAAGAAAGAATAAGTGCTTGATGTTGTGAATCCCCTATTTACCCTGATGTGATTATTATGCATTGTATGCCTGTATCAAAATATCTCATGTACCCCATAAATATGTATACCTACTATGCACCCACAGAAACTAAAAATTAAAAAATCAAATCAAATTTACAAAGAAGACTTCTGACATTTTCAAAGGCTGCTGCTAATAATACTGGCTCTTTATAAAAACTCACTTAGGTGGGATGTACTTGCTCAGACCTGTAGTCCCAACTAATCAAGAGGCTGAAGCAGGAGGATCGCTGGAGTCCAGGAGGTCAGAGTTACAATGAGCTATAATTGTACCATTGCACAAAAAAAATGCACCTTCAAATGGTGTGGGCATTTCATTTCAATCACTGAGATGGATAAAATACAGTCATCAGTACTGATTATTTTCTGTCTTTCTGTTTATTAAAATATTTAAACATCTGTGCTACTTTTTCCTTAAAATCCAAGAAAATTTGTTCATTTCCCAAAGCAATTCTGCTTTTTTGCTTTATTTAACCTTGCATACTGCCTTTGTTATAGATTTATGGCATCCTCAGTTTTTCTCTATGTTCTTAGTCCCTCACATTTGGAGCTTATTTCCTTCATATTCTGCACCAGTAGCCAGGTTTTAACCAATCATTACCACTTCTCAAATCTTTAAATTCTGGCTTAGTAAGGGCAAGCATCTCATCTACTACTTAAAACTAAAGCGATTAAAATTCCTATTCAAAATGTCTTTGCTAAATTAACAATCATAGTCCAGGCTGGTTATTGAGCATTTTTTTCATGTTGATGAGTTTGAGCCTAACCATTGACTTACTGAGTTCTCTACAGGAATATGAAGGGCTTCACCATTGGTTAACTACCCTAGCTATTGTCAACTGTTTCCTGGGTCCCAGTGTGTCAGAGAATAGAATATAAATAGACACTGAGGTCAAAAACCTCATCACTTATAGAGCAATGTGGGGCTTTTCAGCTCCTCTCCTACAGCATGTGATTTGTTTCTGTGAATGCCAGTGACCAATCAGACAGCAAGGCTGAAGATTAAATGAGTAGATAAGGGTGAAATAATCAGAGATAAAAATAATACTCTTAATATGGTGTGCTAACACTGCATCCAGAGAATCATGTCTTAGCTGAATAAATGTTTCTGATATTTAAAAATTAGTCAATTGCATTCTTATCCATATAGTCAAACCAATATATTAGCACTGGCCAACTTTCTGATACCAGTAGACAAAATTACATAAGCATATGTTTTTGTTTTTTTCCACATTCAGTAGCTAAAATAATTAGATTTCATGTGCTGAGCATAATCAGACTATATTTGATACAAGTATAGCCTTTGGTTATTAAAACGATAAGTCCTAGGAAAACACTCTTTCTAAAAATCTACTATAATAATGAATTATTTATCCTTGAATGTATTCTGCTCTTTAGAGAATATTATCAAAAAAGAATTTTATTAAACATTAAAATGAGTTTTGATCTGGGAACAACATTAATTGTTCATAAAAATCAGGTTTATATACTAGTTTTGCAAGGTCTGAGCACAAATTGATAAAAGTAATAACACCTAGTCCCTAAACTTTTTATTTCATCTTATCCAATTCACTCAATACACAGATACTAAAGTATAAATTGATATAATGTAGAGAGGACTAATTAAATGACATAAAACTCATGACAATTATTAAAAATATATACTACAGAGAACAGATATAAATAAATTTCTGAGGAAAAGATAGTGAACCAAGTAAAATGTAATATCTAAATGTCAAAATACATAAATCAAGAAGCCTAGAAAATACTCAAGTGTTTCTCAAATAATTTGTGATTTGTTTCTCTCTAAGAATTGACAAAGGAGATAACGCATAACAGCACTAACAACATGATAAGCAAAAGGAGCTAAAATTAGAGAAGACAATTAAATGATGACTAAATTAGGAAATGAAGCAGTGATGAGAGCAAGAACAAATGGAGAGAAATGAAAGAAGAAAGCCATAAAAACCAACTGGTGAAAGCATAAGGAACAATATTTAAAATGTGAATTAAGTAACAAAACTTGCAATCGTGACTTTTCATTGTTCTCAGATTTAAAATCCAAAATCATTAATATGATGCAAATATCCTAAATAGTCTTGATCTTTTATTTTCTATCTCATATTCTTTGTTTTCACCTCCAAATTTTCCATCCTCACCTCCCGTCCTCCATACTCCAACCCCTGCTTTCCACACATAGTGTCACTTCAAATATATTCGAATAGTTGATGTCTCAGAGATCCAATCATCCACAAGGATGTAGACATTAAAATACAAGAGAATTTTATCAACCCCTATCCCACAAGTTATTGACACAGAACAACACAGGAAATTTCACCTGTGATACAATTACTCTGGCAACTGAGGTATCCGGGTTCTATCATCAGGATTGACCAGGTGGCTGGTGTGACCCACGGAGAGGAAGGAAGAGCAGTGTGGTGAGGTGGCCCACCTGAAAGCCACATGGGGGAGGGGAGCCCCCAGCCAAGAGAGGCGGTGAGTGAGCGTGCTACCCAACCTGGGAAACCATGCTTTTTCCATGGAACTATGCAACCCACAGATCAGATGATCCCACTTGTGACCCCGTACTACCAGGGCCTAGGATCCCAGCCACGGAGCCGCACAAATTCTCAACAGCCACTCAGCTAGAATCTGTCTAAGCCTGTTGCATTCCCGGGCAGAAGGGCAGCCATCACCACAGCTGTGGCTGCCTGCTGTCTAAGCCATCTGAGCTTCTTGCAGGAAGGGCGGCAGCCAACACTGGGACTGCTAGTTGGCGGAGCGCGGTGCCTCACGCCTGTAATCCCAGCACTTGGGGAGGCCAAGGCCTGCAGATCACAGGGTCAGGAGATCGAGACCATCCTGTGTAACACGGTGAAACCCTGACTCTACTAAAAGTACAAAAAAAATTAGCTAGGCGTGATGGCAGGCGCCTGCAGTCCCAGCTACTTGGGAATTTGAGACAGGAGAATGGCGTGAACCCGGGATGCGGAGCTAGCAGTGAGCCGAGATTGTGCTATGGCACTCCAGCCTCGGCAACAGAGCAAGACTCCATCTCAAAAAAAAAAAAAAAATTCTGCACAACGTCTATCTAACATTGTACTGAAGGTCAGCGCCAGTGTAATTAGATGAAAAATTAAATAAAAGACATCCATATTGGGAAGAGAGAATTAAAATTGTCTCTACTTGCAGATGGCATGATTTATATACAAAAAATCCTAAATAATTCACTAAAAAACTACTAGAACTAACAAAAGTGTTTGATAAGTAGGCAGGACAAAAAATCAATACACAATAATCAATTCTATCTCTATACACTTACAATGAGCAATCAAAAATGAAATAAAGAAGCAATTTCATTTACAATAGCATCAAAAAGAAAAATAATACATTTAACAAAAAGTGTAAAACTTGTACTCTGAAAACTAAAAATTACTGTGGAAAGAAACTGAAAAAGTCATAAATAAATGGAAAGACACGCCATGTTCATAGATTAGAAGACTACTTGTCGAAGATGGCAATAAATATTTCCAAAATTGATCTAAAATATTCAATGTAATCTTCATTAAACTCCCAGATGACTTCCTTGCAGAAATTGACTAACTGATTCTAAAGGTCAAGGAACTTATAGTAGCCAAAACAACCTTTAAAAAGAAGAACAAAGTAGGTGGAGCCAATTTCAACAGTTTCTTTTTTTTTTTTTGAGTCCGAGTCTCGCTCTGTCACCCAGGCTGGATTGCAGTGGCACGATTTTGGCTCACTGCAAGCTCCACCTCCCAGGTACACGCCATTCTCCTGCCTCAGCCTCCCAAGTAGCTGGGATTACAGGCGCCCACCACCACGCCCAGCTAATTTTTTTGTAGAGATGGTGCTTCACCATGCTAGCCAGGATGGTCTCGATCTCCTGACCTCGTGATCCGCCGGCCTCGGCCTCCCAAAGTGCTGGCATTACAGGCGTGAGCCACCACGCCTGACCAAGAGTTTCTAAAAAGCTATAGTCATAAATATAGCCTGGTACTGCCAAGAAGATGTCATATTGTTCAATCAGATAGAATTTAGAGTCTAGACAAAAAGGCTTTGGATAACAGTCAATTGATTTTCTTTTTATATATATTTTAGGGAGAAAAGGATTATTTATTTATTTATTTATTTATTTTTGAGATGGAGTCTCACTCTGTCACCCAGGCTGGAGTTCAGTGGCGCGATCTCGATTCACTGCAAGCTCCACCTCCAGGGTTCACGCCATTCTGCTGCCTCAGCCTCCCCAGCAGCTGGGACTACAGGCGCCCGCCTCCACGCCCGGCTAAGTTTTTTGTATTTTTTTAGTAGAGACGGGGTTTCACTGTGTTAGCCAGGATGGTCTCAATCTGCTGACCTCGTCATCCACCTGCCTCAGCCTCCCAAAGTGCTGGGATTACAGGCGTGAGCCACCACGCCCTGCCGGATTTATTTTTATTTTTATTTTTTTACTTTAAATTCTGGGATACATGTGCAGAATGTGCAGGTTTGCTACATAGATACACGTGTGCCACGGTGGTTTGCTGCACCTATTGCCCTGTCCTTTAAGTTCCCTCAGTGAATCAATTTTCAAAGAGTCTATCAATGCAAAATGTTGACAAAGATGTGGAGCAACAGGCTCTCACCTACTGCGGAGATTATAGTTTGCTACAATTATGTTGGAAGACTGTTTAGCATTATCTAATAAAGTTGAAGATGGCACATTCTATAGCCCAGTGATTCTCCTCTTAAGTATATTTCAAAAAACTCTCTAGCAAGAGATTGTTTTTGCAAATAGAGACCTGAAAACATGCTCAAAAGAGCATAGTCCACAGTTTAAAGAGAAACACTGGAAGCACTTCAAATGTCCATTAACAGTGGAAAGAAGCCTTGCGTGGTGGCTCACGCCTGTAATCCCAGTACTTTGGGAGGCCGAGGTAGGCGGATCACGAGGTCAGGAGATCGAGACCATTCTGGCTAACACGGTGAAACCCCGTCTCCACTAAAAATATAACAAATTAGCCGGCCTGTTGGCGGGTGCCTGTAGTCCCAGCTACTCCGGAGGCTCAGGCAGGAGAATGGCGTGAATTCTGGAGGCGGAGCTTGCAGTGAGCCGAGATCGCGCCACTGCACTCCAGCCTGGGTGAGGAACCAAGACTCCATCTCAAAACAAAAACAAAGAAACAATCAGAAACATTGGAGTGAATAAATAAGTGATTTATTCATGCAATGTATTCATATGTGCAATGTAAAGCTACAGTTTTATGTCTGGACATGTGGGAAATGCAAAATGATGATGTTGAGTGAAAGAAGCAAATCAGGGAAGCATATATTTAATATGGGTCTACTTACATAGAGTTCAAAGCAGGCAATACCAAGTATTACTTAGGGATATAGGTATACTACTTAGGGAGTATACGTATATATAAATATAGATATATTACTTAGGGAAATATTTATGCATTATAAAAGTATAAAGAAAAGGAAATGATAACCACAAAATCCAAGGGATTGGCTTCTCTGAGGGAAGGAAGAAATGGGATTTTTTTAAAAGCATCAATAGGAGCTTTTAAGGTTCTGAAAATAATTGTTTCTTAAACTGAGTAATGGGCAATTGTTTTCATTACATTATTAAGTATACATGTATATGTTGTTCATATTAAATCACAAGACAATTTCAGCTTCACTGAAAATTACACTAAACTTCTCGCTTTTAAGACCAGAATGTCAAAATTTGAAAGAACAGGTGTCCATGAGAACTGAAAATGCAGCAGATTTAATGAGAAGGAATTTGGAGACAAGGAGACCAAATAGAAGTAACTTGCTGCCTTAGTTCCCTCCTCTCATTCCACTCCCACATGTTAAGTGAGCAAATCAAAGACAAAGTCACTCCCACTAAAAAGGATAAGTAATAATTAGAAATAAAACAGCATGGGCCATTGCATAAATCTTCCAATAAAAATTGGAAGTGCTATAAGAGCAAAAAGTAGGTAAAATACAATTCAGAAAAAGATTTACTCTAGAAAACAGGTGAAAAATCTTCCTGACACATTACTATTTATTTTCACAGAAAGAGGACAAAAACTCCTTGAATAAAAACAATTTAAGGAAGAAACAAGAGGTAAAAGAAAATATAAGACAACAAAAAGACATGGAGAGTTTGCTGTCAGTCATAAGGGGGAAAAAGATAATGGCTTAGAGATTAATAGAATATTCCTGATCCTTGAAGTAAGAAAGTTTGAGTTCAAATCTTAGCACTATCATCTACAGTGAGCAAGTGAAATCCCTCTCTGAGCCTGTTTACTCATCTATAAAATCAGGACAAAATTTATTTCAATGGGTTTTTAAGTATTAAAGGAATAACCTAGTCTAATAATAGACCAAAGAATGTACTCAATAAGTGTCTCTCCTTTCATACATCTGTTTATCTGTTTGCCCCTGTCTTTGTCCTCTCCATCTGTCAGTGTCTTACTTAATTTTTCTCTTTAATAAAAACTACAACTAATTCTTGATTATTTGTGCTCATAGAAAACAAATGAATAGGAAGAGTTTAAGTCTGCAAAATATTCAAAAGACTCCCTCAACTATTAATTTCAATCAACTTTTCTAGGTAGTATTTTTCTACAGTTTATTGCAGAGTCGATGCTGATGTACTAACTTTGGATAGTCTACAAAGCCAATAAAAGAAAGAAGCAAAGCAAGCAAAAAAGAGAGAGGAAAGAAAGGAAGGAAGAAGGAAGGAAGGAAGGAGAAAGGAAGGAAGAAGGAAGGAAAGAAAGGAAGGAAGAATAAATGTGAGTTCATGTATTTGGTTAATGAGGAAATATTATTCTAAAATAATTAAGTAAATCTGACCTATTTGTACTAGCTCCAGTCAAAGCACTAATAATGTAATGAGATGAACAAAGTAGGAAGAGGGTATAAAACATCATGATGAATTGTTCTACAAAATGGACCATTGATTTAATTCCTTGGGTCATTCATTCCTTGTTATTATCTCAACCAGTGCTATGCAATAAAACATTATGCAATAAAGGAAATGTTCTGTCCAATGTGGGAGCCAAATAGTCACATGTGGTTATTGAGCACCAGAGGCATTATTAGTATAACCGAGGCACTGAAATTTTAACTTTACTTAATTTTGCTTTGTTGAAATGTTAATATAAATAGCCATATGTGGCTAGTGGCTATCATTTTGGACAGTGCAGATCTGGACTAATTAAGTCATATCATCTGGTAAGTAGAAATAATTTCATTTAGATTCATTTTCTTCATCTTAAACAAGTCTTTTGTCACTAATGACTATGTCCCTTTATATAGTGATCAATTCACAATAGTAGCAGATCTCGCTTCCCATTATTCTATCTTCTCCTGCTCATATCATCATGGAGGGACAAATAACCCAGAAACAGTTAAAGATACAGTGTCCAATGAGCAAGGCTAGACTATTGGTGAAGCAATATGCTCAACAGATTTTTCCTCCATGTTTTGTACCATACAATACAAGACATCCTCAGGCATATTCTCTCCACAGCCCCAGAAGGTATTTCTAATGCTGTTTCTCATAATATTTTTCAATATAGGCACACGATTCACCTTATAGTACAAATGTTTGAGGACACCATTATTATTCGGTCCAGATTCATAGCTCTCTTGGGTCTGGAAGAAAATATTTACATTTCAAAAGAAAAAATTAATTGCATATCCTTTACAAAATACATGCTGAATATTGCTTTTCTCAGTTATGATTTTAATAACTATTGGACAGCTATAAATTCCAGAGTGCACTCCTGGGAAGTACTTGAACACAGGCATCTATGTGACCATGTGAGTGAAGAGTATGTGGCCCTGCACAGATAGTGAAATTCAAAAAAGGAACCTATTGGGAAACTTAAGGACCCTAGCAAGGACTTGTGCCTGAAGAGAACACCCCATCTCTTCTAGGAGGTAAATAGCACTGATTACCTGCCCTAACCAGACTTAATGTTACTTTATGCAGCTTCTGACCTCCAAAATATTTTCACAACCCTTCCCAACATTGGAGTGCATTACCCACTTACGGCCTTTGGTGGTAAATCACCCTCTGCTGTGTGAATATTTTATTATGGGGTTTAGAGCAAATGTCCCATTAAAAAGAGACCATCTTACTCTGTTTATTCACAGTGCCTAACACCCGTCTTGTATATAGTGAGTGCTCATTAGATATATGTTAATAACATAAAGAACAACCATAATTGGGATAAGCAGAATTCCAACCATGCCATATTACCCTTGGATGATTTAAAAGAAATTGTTAAAATATGTTTTAAAATAATAAGGCTTAATTTACATGGGTCCTTCAAATTATTGCCATCCTTAATGAAAATGATACATCAGAAACACAGCTTCTCTCCCAGGAAATATTTCTTCCTGTGTTTTCTCTTGACCAAAATAAAATGCCATGTCAGTCTCTCCCTCTATACTTCATTTCTTCTTTAATTCTTATCTATAGAAATAGTTTCACAATTTTGCTTTATATTAACTTTCTTTCCCTACAAACAATCTCTAGCTAATGAGTTTCCTAATTTTATTTCAAAGCTGACTGTCAGGTCAGACTGTTCAGTGAGGCTTGATGTGCCTATAGTTGGTATATACGATGACTATGACAAGATAGCATCAAACTTGGGAATATGTGTAGCACCTGAGATTTATACTAATGGAGGAGATTGGCAATGGACATAAGTATCTAATGATCTTGAGTTTTCCACATTCTAGACACTAAAGAGAGCTTATGGTGATCCAATTAAGGTGACTAGAGTGTATATTTTTATAACAGTAGTTTAAACAGTTAAATTAATGAATCTAAAAAAGGAGTAAGAACTATGTGGAGTTTAGGAAAGCAGCACGAAAGAACAACAATGTTGTAGCAGTTATCTATCACAAGAGAATGTTCTGGTCACTAAAGTGGCTTACTCTCTTCTGTGAATGGGAGGAAGTACTCACATGGTCACCTAATTCCATTTCTTCCGAGTCTATTCACTAATAAACCTAAGGTTACAAAGTCTGTAGCACCATTATCTTAGTATGAAGAAAAACGTTCTTTGGTGGTGGGCACCATTATTATGTTCACAGGAAATAAAAGCTTTGCTTGTAAAGTAATAAATAGATACTCTATTCTAAACATTAGTCAGTTCCCTGAGGCTCATCAGATCTGGCGCACTGACAAGTTTAGTTTGTGGATTCAGAAAGGAAAGACCCTTGGATTGCACATCGACATTGCAAACCCTCCCTAAGAAGTCAGGCTGTCTCTTTTTAATATCTCCAACTCATTATCTTTATTCTCAACATTCTATGTCTGAAAACACCTTGACAAGTCCCATCCTTTTCACTACATTTGCGCATGTATTCTTTTCTCTCTAAGAGACAGAGAAGCAATGGAAGATGGGCATTTGCCAACTGCCAAAATATGTGAAGCTGAATCTTCTCATTTCTTGACTTGTAGATAACTCCTTTGTTTTACCCCTTATATTGGTGTTGAAGCAAAACATCTTCTGAATCAAATTCATTAACCCTACAGAGGTCTGACTAATGGAAAGAGAATACATTTAGGAGCTAAACAGATGTGGTTTCAATTTTACATCCATCATTTGCATTCACTTGCCATTTGAGATCAGACAAATCCTTAACCTCTCTTACCCTCAAAGTCTTCATCTGTGAAAATAGTAATACTTATATCACAAGATTAGGAGTATTTAAGGAGTCTATATATATTTAAGTATCTGGAACTTCATGGATATTCAAAAGTATTCATTTTCTTTTCCTCAATATAATCTTCTCTGGCTAATAGCTTTGGCATTCAGTAGCATTTGCAGGACTCATAATATCTTAGTGAAAGGGATCATTCCAATTAATATTCCAGCCACTTTTTTCTGAAATTGCCAAGGCACAATTTATCATCCTGTGTCCAGTATTAGTTATATCCTTGTTACCAGCTGTAACTACAAATGCATGGGTTATATTGTTATTTATAATAAAACTA
Source organism: Pongo pygmaeus (assembly GCF_028885625.2). Lineage (NCBI taxonomy): Eukaryota > Metazoa > Chordata > Mammalia > Primates > Hominidae > Pongo > Pongo pygmaeus. The sequence continues at coordinate 24,977,417 of NC_072389.2, read as the reverse complement.
TTTTTCTACAACCTTTTAAGGGACACTTTGACTTGTTACATACATAGTCTGTGTGTGGACATCTAATGCATGGCTTAGCACAAAGCTAATTCTCTTTCTAACAATTACCATAATAAAGTTGTTAATATCAACACAATTTACAGGCTGTTGAATATACAGTCATATATCACACGACAACATTTTGGTCAAAGATGGACCACATACATGACAGTGATCACATAAGATTATGATACTGTGCTTTTACTGCACATTTTCTATGTTTAGATACACAAATACTTACCATCGTGTTTTAGTCGTTTGCCTACAGTATTCAGGACAGTAATATGCTATCCAGGTTTGCAGCCCAGGAGCAATAATAGGCTCTCACATATAGCCTGGGTGTGTAGTAGGCTACACCATCTAGGTTTGTGTAAGCACATACTCTATCATGTCCAGACAATGATGAAATTGCCTAATGATGCATTTCTCTGAACATACTCCCATCATTAAGCAATGCAGGCTGCATATAGTTAAGCCGAAGAGGAAACAAAGAATTTGGCAATCTATGTATATTTATTACGATATTTCCTTTACTGGTTGGTTCCATCTGAAATCTGTTCTCTAGCTGTCATCCTGGATAGTCTATGTCCAAGCTTTGTATTCCAATTCTAGCTTTTGACTTACAGCCTGTGTCTTTGAAGAGAAAAAACTGTATAGTGTAAAATGCAGAATAATGCAGAAAGATAAGCACAAGCCCAAGATCCAGGGGGAAAATGGGTTAGAATGGAAAGAAATTATATTCTGGGCAAACAAGAACATTTCTTGCATTAACTGTAGATTTCATCAAACCTTGTCCCATCCTTGCTACCAGCTCTGTTACTTCTGAGTAAGGTGCCAGGATTCGTGGGGAAAGCTAGTAAACATTTTACAGGGTAATAAAAATGCTGACAGGCCAATGGATTAGTTAATCTATCTGGGAGGCAAAAGAGTCAGACTCAAAGATTTGGAGTGATTTGGCTAAGTCAGTTTTGCAGCAGTATCTGAAAAAAGATGTAAATAGAAACATTAATCTCAAGTATGCACAACCTTAAAAGAGAAAAACTAACCTATATTCAGTTAAACCTCTCCTGACTCTTGCCACTCAGAGATTCGGTTAAACTTCTCCTGACTCCCAATTCCATTGACGTTAACAGTCTTCCCACAACATCTGCAAGCTCAAAGATTCATTTCCTCCTGCTTCTATTGCCACTGAAATCTCTGTCTTCCTTATTTGTTTTTATTGACAGGCAGGGTCTCACTCTGTTGCCCAGGCTGGGATGCAGTGGCATGATCACAGCTCACTATGAACTCGAACTCCTGGGATCAAGCAGTCCTCCCACCTCAGCTTCCTGAGTAGCTGGGACCACAGATGCATGCATCTACGTTCAGCTTTTTTATTTTTACTTTAATTTCTTAGAAACAAAGTCTTGCTATGTTTCTCAGGCTGGTCTTGAAATCCAGGCCTCAAATAATCCTCCCACATTGGCCTCCCAAAGTGCTTGGATTACAGGCATGAGCCGCTATGCCTGGCCCTTGGTTGTCTTTAATTCCGCAGCACCCTCAGGCCCTTTGCCAGTTTCCAGAAGAAAGACACCACTAAAATAGCACATTTCATGAATTGGAGAGGCTTCCTGAAGACCAGGGGTGACACATGGAGAGGGGTTACTTCAGAGAGCTCACATATGCCCACAGTCTCCTGGTTGATCTTTCAACATCTCTAAACAACCAATCTCTTGTATCACCCAAATGGAATCGATTTAGAATATACCCTAATTCCTTGGGGCAAAGGAAAAGGGAGAGCATAGTACCACTCTACACTCATAAAAATCCTGTCCTTCAGAGACACCTTTCACTTTCTCAGGAGAGTTCCAGTGAACCTCATTTTTTCTGGCTCATTACATGTGACATTCAAAATGGTGGTCTTGGCCAGACACGGTGGCTGACGCCTGTAATCCCAGCACTTTGGGAGGCTGAGCTGGGTGGATCACGAGGTCAGGAGTTAGAAACAAGCCTGGCTAAGAAGGTGAAACCCTGTCTCTACTAAAAAATACAAAAATTAGCCAGGCGTGGTGGTGGGCACTTGTAATCCCAGCTACTTGGGAGGCTGAGGCAGGAGAATCACTTGAATCCGGGAGGTGCAGGTTGCAGTTAGCCCAGATCACGCCATTGCATTCTAGCCTGGGCAATGGAGCAAGACTCCATCTCAAAAAAAAAAAAAAAAGTCAGGAAACAACAGATGCTGGAGAAGATGTGGAGAAACAGGAATGCTTTTACACTGTTGGTGGGAGTGTAAATTAGTTCAACCATTGTGGTAGACAGTGTGGTGATTCCTCAAGGATCTAGAACCAGAAATACCCTTTGACCCAGCAATCTCATTACTGGGTATATACCCAAAGGATTATAAATCATTCTACTATAAAGACACAAGCACACGTATGTTTATTGCAGCACTGTTCACAACAGCAAAGACTTGGAACCAATCCAAATGCCCATCAGTGATAGACTGGATAAAGAAAATCCGGCACATATACACCATGGAATACTATGTAACCATAAAAAAGGATGAGTTCATGTCCTTTGCAGAGACACGGATGAAGCTGGACATGGACACAGGGAGAGGAACATCACACACTGGGGCCTGTCAGCAGGTGGGGGGCTAGGGGAGGGATAGCATTAGGAGAAATACCTAATGTAGATGACGGGTTGATGGGTGCAGCAAACCACCATGGCGCGTGTATACCTATGTAACAAACCTGCACGTTCTGCACGTGTATCCCAGAACTTAAATTATAATAAAAAAATTTAATTAAATAAAATAAAATCAATTTTAATTAAGTAAAAAAAAATGGTGGTTTTGGAGACCCCAACTAACATTTGTGAGTGTTTATTATGTGCCACTCACTTTATGTTTACCACCTACATTCCTCACAAAGCTGACCCTGTGCCATCTGCATCATACAAAACAGGAAACTAAGGTTCAAAGAGGTTCAGTAACACTCCAGGTGTCACAGCAAGTAAATGATGGAACTGAGGTTCTAACTTAATTAGATTGACAGCAAAACCTAAGCTTAGCTCCCCAACCTCTGACTTCCTCCACAATTGCCCTCTCACCAAAAAGGAGCCACTCACCCAATTCTGTTAATTCATAGTCTCAAGCTGTGAAATACCCTGAGGAGCTGGAAAGGTAACAGACAAAGTCCAAGCTAGAGCAAAGGAGAAAAGCCCCTTTCAGCTTTCTTTTCTCTCATCATAGAGAAATCCCAAATTCCAAGTGCTTCTGAGCAACATTGATATTTTCTTGTAAAAGGTTTGTAGAATACTTCAGCAAAGAATGCCAGGAAAAGCCTATAAGCTACTGATTCTAACAATCATTAACAAAAGGCGACTTGATTTCTTAAAAATAACAAAAAGCAAGGCAGTTCTTTCTACCTTTTGCTTGAAGGCAAACAAACAAACAAACAACTTCATCCCTGAACACACCATTTTAGGTTTCTATTTTATTTCCTCCATTTTAGAGAACCTGAAGCAACAGGCTAACTAGCCCATTTTTATTCCACATTTATGCTGACATTTTGCATTTATAAAAAAGCACAGGGAATATATTTACAAATTCAACAGTGAGGAAAGGTAAAACTTTTCATGTTTCGCCTAACCTAGTTTCCACAGCATCTTTAAATATTTCTTTCATCAGAGGAGCAGATGTTTCAACCCTGTACAAAATCTGAGAAGGCAACAGCTTGCTCCTCTTTTTTGTTTTTAAGATGGAGTCTCGCTCTGCCACCCAGGCTGGAGTGCAGTGGCGCGATCTCGGCTCACTGAAAGCTCCACCTCCTGGGTTCACGCCATTCTCCTGCATCAGCCTCCCGAATAGCTGGGACTGCAGGCGCCCGCCCCATGCCGGGCTAATTTCTTTGTATTTTTTAGTAGAGACGGGGTTTCACCGTGTTAGCCAGGATGGTCTCGATCTCCTGACCTTGTGATCCGCCTGCCTCGGCCTCCCTGGGTGCTGGGATTGGAACAGGAATTAAAAGAAATGAAAAAATGTGTAAGCAAAAACTCCGCTGTATGTTTAAAAAAACCCAATTTCCCCTGAGAATGAGAAAGAGCTGCAGTCCTTTAAAAAAACTGCCTGTTTTCCTACGGCTAGTGAGCCTTATCGCTCCCTTCCCAGGCATTATCAAAACCCTAATTCCCTAACTGTGCAACTGCAAGGTCACTAAACAAACAAATGTAAGTCACAAAACATATTTTTCCTAAAAACGTAAAAAAAATATAATGCATGCTTCAATTAAATAACCCTCTGTTTCCCGCTTCTGTAATATGCTTCCGCCTGCACAGATCTACCCCTGCTCCACAAAATGCTAAAAGATAACTCTTTGTTCAGCTCAACTCTGAACTGCCTGGCCTGGTGGCTCACTCTTGTGATCCCAGGACTTTGGATGGCCAAGTAGGGCGGATCGCTTGTGCCTTGGAGTTCCAGACAGGCCTGGGCAACATGGTGAAACCTGGTCATTTTGTTTTGTTTTGTTTTGTTTTGAGACGGAGTTTCGCTCTTGTTGCCCAGCTGGAGTGCAGTGGCTGGGTCTCTGCTTGCCGCGACTTCCGCCTCCCAGGTTTCGGTCGTTCTCCTGCATCAGCCTCCAGAGTGGCTGGGATTGCAGGCATGAGCCACCAAGCCCGGTTAATTTTGTATTTTTTTATTTTTATTTTGGTACAGTCGGGGTTTCTCCCTGTTGGTCAGGCTGGTCTCAAACTCCCGACCTCAGTTGAGCCACCCGCCTAGGCCTCCCGGGGTGCTAGGATTGCAGGCTTGAGCCACCCCTCCCGGCCCAATTTATTAATCAGAAAGGAATAGATTGTCCTAGTGTGGTGGCTCACGCTTGTGATCCCGGTACTTTGGATGGCCAAGCGCTGGGTATCGCTTGAGTGTAGGAGTTCCAGACCTGCCTGGGCAACATGGTGAAACCCGGTCTCTCTCTTTTTTTTTTTTTTTTTTTTTTTTGAGGCGGAGTTTGGCTCTTGTTGCCCAGGGTGGAGTGCAGTGGCTGGGTCTCCGCTGTTGGGGACTTCTGCCTCCAGGGTTTTAGGTTTTAGTGGTTCTCCTGCCTCAGTCTCCGGAGTGGCTGGGATTGCAGATGTGACCAACCTGGCTCAGCTAATTTTTTGTTTGTCTATTTGTTTTCGGTAGAGATGGGGTTTCTCCATGTTGGTCAAGCTGATCTCAAACTCCCGACCTCAGGTTATCCGCCCGCCTCGGCCTCCAGGGATGCTGGAATTGCAGGCGTGAGCCAGCGCACACGGCCCAATTTATTTTTATTTCATTTTTTATTTTTCTATATATATATATTTTTGAGACAGAGTCTCACTTTGTCACCTAGGCTGGAGTGCAGAGGCGCGCTGTCTCGGCTCACTGCAACCTCTGCCTCCCAGGTTCAAGTGATTCTCCTGCCTCAGCCACTTGAGTAGCTGGATTACAGGCACCCGCCAGCACACCCATCTAATTTTTTTTTGTATTTTTAGTAGAGATGGGTTTTCATCATGTTGGCCAGGCTGGTCTCGAACTCCTGACCTCAGGTAAACCCACCTCGGCCTCCCAAAGTGCTGGGATGACAGGAGGGATCGGCCTGGAGTGGTGGCTCACGCTTTTGATCCCAGGAGTTTGGATGGGCCGAGCGAGATCCCTTGATCCTAGGAGTTCTAGACCAGCCTGGGCAACATGGTGAAAACCGGTCTCTCTCTCTCTTTTTTTTTTTTTTTTTGAGGCGTAGTTTCCCTCTTGTTGCAGGGCTGGAGTGCAGTGGTGCGGTCTCAGCTCCCCACGGCCTCTGCCTCTGGGTTTGGGTGGTTCTCCTGCCTCAGTTTCCCGAGTGGCTGGGATTGCAGGCAGGAGCCACCATGCCTGGCTCTTTTTTTTTTTTTTTTGTGGTAGAGACAGGTCTCTCCATGTTGGTCAGGCTGGTCTCAAACTCCCGACCTCAGGTGATCCGCCCTCCACGGCCTCCTGGGGTGCTGGGACTGCAGGCGTGAGCCACCGCTCCGGCCCAATTTATTAATCAGAAAGGAATCGATCGGCCTGTCATGGTGGCTGATGCTTGTGATCCCAGGACTTTGGACTGCCGAGCCTGGCGGATTGCTTGAGCCTAAGAGTTCCAGACCTGCCTGGGCAACATAGTGAAAATCGGTCTCTTATTATTTTTTTTTTTTTCTGAGGCGAGGTTCCCTCTTCTTGCCCAGGCTGGAGTGCAGTGGCTGGGTCTCCGCTCGCAGCGACTTCTGCCTCCCGGGTTTTGGTGGTTCTCCTGCCTCAGCCTCCTGAGTAGCTGGGATTACAGGCGTCTGCCACCACACCCGGCTAATTTTTTTGTATTTTTAGTAGAGACAGGTTTTCATCATGTTGGCCAGGGTGGTCTCAAATTTCTGACCTCCGGTGATCCACCCACCTTCGCCTCCCAAAGTGCTGGGATGACAGGCGTGATCGGCCTGGTGTGGTGGCTCAGGCTTTTGATTCCAGAACTTTGGACTGGCCAAGCATGGGGGATCACTTGAGCATAGGAGTTCCAGACCGGCCTGGGCAACTTGGTTAAACCCAGTCTTTTTAAAAATTATATTTTTATGATGATTATTATTATTTTATTATTATTATTATTTTGAGATGGAGTCTCACTCTGTCACCCAGGCTGGAGTGCAGTGGTGCTATCTCGGCTCACTGCAACCTCTGCCTCCCAGGTTCAAGGGATTCTCCTGCCTCAGCCTCCTGAGTAGCTGGGATTACAGGCGCCCACCACCACACCTGGCTAATTTTTTTTTATTTTTAGTAGACCATGGTAACTGCCTTAAAATGATGATTGTTCAGAAAGTCAGTTTAATTTAGATACTAAGGATATTGAGGTTATGTAACATTTGAACAAGTTCTAAAAAAAAAGAGAAATAGTATATTTAATTGCTAATAAAGTATTGTCAACTCACAAATATATTCACATAACATGTATTTCAAGAGCAGAATAACCATGAATATAAAAGGAATTAGCAAAAATGAAACAAAAAAGACATGAAGAAATACAAAACAGATGGAACAAATAGCACAAAATATGATGAAAGTTATAAAAGAAACTATGCCAATAATCACAATAAATGTAAATAGACTGAATAATTAAGAGAAAATGACTATAAAACAGAATTAGGGCAGGCGTGGTGGCTCATACTTGTAATCCCAGCACTTTGGGAGGATGAGGCAGGCGGAGGGATCACAAGGTCAGGAATTCAAGAGCAGCCTGAACAACATGGTGAACCCCGTCTCTGCTAAGAATACAAAAATTAGCCGGCGTGGTGGTGAACATCTGTAATCCTGGTTACTCAGGAGGCTGAGGCACGAGAATTGCTTGAATCCAGGAGACAGAGGTTGCAGTGCTGAGATCACACCATTACACTCCAGCCTGGGCAACAGAGCAAGACTCTGTATCAAAAAAAAAAAAAAAAAAAAACACCAAAAAACCCCACAAAAAACAGAAAATAAACAGTATGAAAAGACATCTAAAACATAAAGTCACAGAAAGACAGAGAGAATGAAAAAAGTTCCACATGTCATATGTACCTAACCCAAAGAAGGGTTGGAAGCTATATTATTATCAGATAAAATAGACTTTGGGCAAAAAGGAATGTGGGAGACTTTTTAAGGTCACAATATAATGATAAAAAATCTAATAAACCAAGGGAGAAGGTAATCTAAAATTTTAATGTATCTAATAACTAGCACTCAAAATACATGAAAGCAAAATATGACAAAATTGCAACCCTGAGAGGGCAATTTAAACACATATCTCAGTATCTGATAAAAGCGACAAAAAACAATCAGCATAGACATAGAAGATCTACATCTGTCTAGAAAATTAACAAGCTTGACCTAATGTACAGAAAAAGCATATCTCTCCAAAGTGACAGAATTCACCCCTCCCAAGTACATATGTACTGAGCCATAAGGAAAATGTCAAGAAATTCCAAAGAAGCGGAATCATGCATCCATCTTTCTCTCTAACCATAATCTCATTAAACTAAAAACAATAATAAAAAGATAAAGTAAAAAGCCAGAAAGGCAGATAGTAAATGAGAAAGTGACAGAAATGTTATAGATTTTGTTAAGCATAAAAACCTTGTATGGGATAAAGCAGTCAAAGGGATACGCAAATTTACACAGAAATCCAACCAATATCAATCCTTGAAAGATACTACATACAGATATTTCATCAGTTCTCACATGCCAAACCCAGCAAAGCCAAACTTTGGAGCCTCCCCTGCAAGCAGACCTGCCACAGGGGGAGAGGCAGCACAAACCTCCCTTTGCAGTGACAATGCCACATTGGGTGTGCTTCTTACCCCATCACCTCTTTGGAAGTGGTCTACCCCACTCAGTGCTAGCTGACAGTCACTTCCCTCATACCACTCTCAATAGTTCACCCCAAGACATATTGGGCAACTCTGTCCCTGGTAAGCCATTGTGAATCCAACTAATAATGGCATTCAGAATGTTAGGAATCTTTGAACTATTAGATTCATAGTGATATTCAAAAGAAAGAAAACGACATCATTTCTTTTCCACACACATGTTGCCCACATTCAGTGCGTAAAAGGCAAGGGGAATTGTCAGTACCCACAAAGAACCTGATATTGATGGCACATACATTTCTTCATTAGGAAGAATAAATTTAGACTGTAACAATTTAAAAAACCAGAAAATACAACTGTACATTTTAGCTCTTATTAAAATCCAAGAGGTTTAACTTATTTGCTCCTCATTTAGGTAATTAGTGTTTAAAACATTTCAAAGATAACATATATAATGGCTACGATTTCTAGTACTTTTTAAAAATTCAAGCCCAGTCTCTTCTAATTAAATGTATAAATTTTTATCTCTGGCTTTCTTGAAAAGAACAAAGAGCCCTAATTAAAAAGTAAAACTTAAATTTCCTCTCAAAAAATTGTTACATCAAAATTATCTAATAAACCTTAGTTCAGAAAATAATTTCTGAATTAAGAAAATATGAATAATAAAACCAACAGTTTATGTTCTGAATTTCAAATGTTTATATTTTATTATTTTTAAAATTTTGTTTTAAGTTCTAGGGTACATGTGCAGGATTGTTACGTAGGGAAACGTGTGCCATGGTGGTTTGGTCCATCTATCAACTCATCACCTCAGTGTTAAGCCCAGCACACATTAGCTATTTTTCCTGATGCTCCTCCCCCACCCACCCTGACAGGCCCCACTATGTGTTGTTTCCCTTCCTGTGTCCATGTGTTCTCATTGAACCTCACATTTTTAAATACAGCATATGCCAGGTGTCATTTCAGTACCCATAATTATACAGACTAGTATGTAAGCTAAAAAATGTTGATTAGTTACAAATGTGTTAAATTTGTCTTCTCTAAACATGTGGAAATTCTCTAGAGGCTACTTCCAGCTTCTGTGTGGATTGTGGAGCAGGCTGCTATCTGTCCCCCAAAAATGAACATCTTAAAAAAAAAGAGAACTTTCTCAGCCTCCCTATTGCACACACATATGAAAAATATGTTAAATTCAATGCCAAATATTCCTGAGATCAACACAGCAGTGATCCCAAAGAGAAAATTTCTCTTTGCTAATGGGCACAAACTTGAAGGGCAAAACAATGGAAGGGTAAGTCTGCAGACTCAGGGGTGGGACTCAAGTCAGAATCACCTGGAAAATCATTGCAACATGTTTTTGTTTTTTTAAATAGCAAACACCACCAAGTGGAGCCCGTGGGGTTTAGTAGATATTAAACCTCTAAGGAGTGGCACATCTGAGACTGAAAGTCCTATCTTTTGATTCCCAGCTCAAGGTCTCTGAAATGCCAGCACCAGCTCTGAAATTGTTACCCTGCATTATCAGGGAGACCTTTTCTTGTATACTGCCATACTCTTTTTTTTTGAACAGTTATACCTGATCTTCCTATTTTTGTGTGTGTTCCATGAAAAGTTTTTCATTCTAAATACTTCCCTCTTTCCAACTGAGCATTTACATCTGTAACAAGGACAAAAACGTCTAACATCTCTCTCACGCTTGGTGTGTGTTTTGTTTTGTTTGTTTTTGAGACAGGGTCTTGCTCTGTCACTTGGGCTGGAGTGCATTGGTGTGATCACCATTCATTGCAGCCTTGACCTCCTGAGCTGAAGCGATTTTCCCACCTCAACCTCTGTGTAGCTGAGACTATAGGTGTGTGCCACTATGCCTGGCTAATATTTGTATTTTTTGTAAAGATGGGTTTTTGCCATGTTGCCCAGGCTGGTATTGAACTCCTGGCTTAAGTGATCCTCCTGCCTAGGCTTCCCAAAGTGCTGGAAGGAATTACAGGTATGAGCCACCGTGCCTGGCCTCACCATTGTTAAAATCATGGAAATCATGTTCGCAAAGCAGGTTGACCTGTTTGGAAAAAGGTGTCATAATTTCTCAGGTAACTCCAAAAAGAGAAAGCTATGAAAATTACTTTAATACATTCATTACAGTCTCAGTATAAGATTATAGCTTCCTCTCCCAAAGCGTAACCACAACCTGACGCAGGATGAGTCGGTTTGAAAATACCACATACAATATCCTCTTGAGTAGAATCATAATTTAGAACTTTAAAAATGACCAGAAACAAAACTGTCCAAGTTTGTTTTACCTAATGTGTTTCAACTTATTTGACTAGAAGACCCTTCATTCATGCAACACTTAAAAATATCCCATGGCAAATCTAGTTTTCTATGAATAATGAACAAAACATTTATAATTTAAAACTAAAATTGTCTTCTAAGCAGAGATCTACGTATCAATAAAATGAAGAAATAAAATTTCCATACTGTTTTCTTCCCAATACAAGGATTAGAAGGAAAGGGAAAAGAGCAATGGTGAGAATCAATAGCCCATGTCTGGCCAGGCGCCATGGCTCAATCACACCTGTAATCCCAGCAATTTCAGAAGCTGAGGTGGGAGGATCGCTGGCCTTTAGTGATCCTTGAATGAAACTCCATCTCTAAAAAATTAAAAATATTAGCTTAGAGAATCATTTGGGCCCAGGAGTTTGAGGCTGTATTGAACTATGACTATGCTACTGCATTCCAGCCTGGGCAACAGGCTGCTTAAACCTGGAGGGGCAGAGCTTGCAGTGAGCTGAGATCGCGCCACTGCACTCCAGCCTGGGCAAAGGAGTGAGACTCTGTCGCAAAAAAAAAAAAAAGAGATTCTATTCACAATAGCAACAAAACCCTGAGAATATATCTAGCAAAGTATACATAAGGCCTTTCATGAAGAGTATTGCCATAGCCTGAATGTGTCTCCCAAAATTTATGTATTAAAACTTAATTCCCAAGATGATAGTACTAAGAAGTGGGGCCTTTAAGAAGTGATTAAGACATAAGAGTGAGCCCTCATGCATGAGATTAGTGCTTTATAAAAGGGTTTGTGGGTGGTGGTAAATCTGTCCCTTCTGCCTCATGAGAACATAGCATTTGCCTGCTCCAGAGGAAGCAGCATTCAAGGTACCATCTTGGAAGCAGAGACCAGGCCCTCACTAGACACTGTATCTGCTGGAGTCTTGATCTTGTTCTTCCCAACCTCCAGAACAGAGAAAATAAACTTCTGCTCTGTGTAAATTACCCAGTCTCAGGTGTTTTGTTATAGCACTATGACACAAATATATACATATATATAAAGTATACACACATATATTTTTTAAAAGCTTTTAAAGCAAAAGCCAGCCCCGCCCCTCTCCCAGAGTGGGTGGCCTCTCCCCTCTCTTAGAGTGGGTGGGAACAGCGGTTGCATGGGCAGCTTTCCTTGTGGGCCACAGGTCCCTCTGGACACATGATACCTGGCCACGCCCCCTTTCCCTTTCATCTTTCTCATTGACCAATGAGCTTGGAGCATTAAGGCCACACCCCTATTCTGCATTCTACTGGAGCCCTGGTTACGCCTCCTCTGGCTCAGTCGCACAGCTACCTGGTAGGTGACTGGAGGTGTTGATCAGTGCTCCCTGGGATTTTGCTGATGTGGCCCCAACCCTGCCTCCTTCCCCACCCTGCGATGGCAGAAGAAAGTCGACAGAGCAAATTGGCAGCAGCCAAGAAAAAGGTAAAAACCCACCAGATCACGGCCCCCCAACACAGCTACAGATCCCCTCCAATGACAAGACTGCTGCCAGAGTCCATACCACTTCTGAGGCACACCAGACTGGGACCCCCACCCGGGTGCCTCTGGGCTACCCCCACCAAAGTTTTGTCAGTCAGCCCCACCCCTTCAGCAAGCAGCCCAGTCTCTACCCTCACCAATCACCCCAGGGTGACTTTGGGCAGGTGAATCCTGGGGCTCCCCACTCCTTTACTGTGCTCTCATCTCCTGCTGCCACAAGCTTGACCTCCCTGGGCTCTTTGGGCTCACATCTCCAAGGACATGGGTCTCACAGCCCCAGGCCCCACCCTCACCAGTCATCCCTGGGTGACTTTGGGCTGGTGACTCCTGGGGCTCCCTGCTGCAGACTCTGCCCTCCCCTCCTGCTGTCTCAAGGTGGACCTCCCTGGGCTGTGTGCACTCACGTCTCCAAGGACCTGGGTCCCATCTCTGTTTTTCCCTCCCCTATCATGGAGCGGTGACTCGGACATCATGCTGATGTGGTCCCTCCCCCTCACCAGGAGGAGTGGAATGTAGTGATGTCACAGTCCGCCTAGTAACTGTCATTACTGCAAGACTGGCCTTTGATCTTACAACCCAGTCCCCTAAGCATTGTCACCCCATTTCTAGTTCCTCTGGTCACAGCACAAATTTCCAGCTGGAAGGGGAATGGAGACTGGGACCTAGGAGCAAGAGGTTTCAGGCTGCCTCACTCCCTTAACATAGACATTGACAGTGGGAAAGGCCTACAGTTCCCCTGTGAGCTCAAAACATTGACAGTATCTCTGGATGCCAATTGGAGAATGGGTTTGGTTTGTCTTGGTTTTCTCCCAGGCTTCTACTTTCCAGAGAGATTTTAACATTTTTTTCTGAGTTCTCCACCTCATATTCTAATTCTCCATGGTTCTGGGACCAGACTGCCCTTCAGTCAGTTGTCTCTGAAGTGAGATTTGCTCATCTTCTGTGGAAAAGATCTTGGGAAACTGAACTTGACAGCTTGAATCTTCCTCATATTGTGTAAACCTGGGGTACTTTGAGTGCCACAGGATAAATGTGGGACATCTTTCTGAAGCATCAGTTTCCCTTGATTCTCTTGAGATCAAGAGAAAAAACATTAATGTACTTAGGGATGACAGTAACATAGGTTTCTAAGAGTATACCAGACATCCTCTGAAATGAGGCTTGGGTTGTCCTCTTTCTGATAAATTCCCAGATTTAACAGAAAGGCTTCCTTCTGCCAGGAGGACACATTGATATAAAAGTTTGAGAGGTACTGGTGCGCTTCTTCACACTGACAGACGTGTGAGGATGTATGACTCTGAACAACAAGGCATACAGTTCCTGCCTACTTAATGTTTACTTTTCTACCTCTGCCTCTGGTTTTTGTCCCTGGCAGCTGCTGATTCTTGGCAAAACCCCAGAGTTTGGAGTCAGAAGACTGAGTTTCAAAGTTCCTGTGTCACCTTTTTCTTTTCTTCTTTTTTTTCTAGCCATGATATCAATCTCTCTGAGTCACTAAATGATTGTGACAACACCTTGTATAGTTGTTGGTATCATTAAATCAGATGGTGTATAAAAGTATTTTATAAAAACTGTAAAGGAGGATGTGGCTTTAGGGGCTGATAGTTCTCATGAGTATTACTGCTCTTCTTTCTGACAGTTAAAAGAATATTGGCAGAGAAACAGCCCTGGTGTTCCAGCAGGAGCCAAGAGGAACAGGAAAACAAATGGTAGCATCCCTGAGACAGCCATTTCTGGTGGTTGCCACTCACCTAGAGATGTGAGTCTTGGCTGACCAGGTTCCTAGGGACAGGGGAACCAAGGGGCAGAAGAGGATAATTGTTAAGATTGTGGATGGACTGTTGGGTACCAGTGAAGAATTCTAGGTTTGAATCCTACCTCTTTGTCTGGTAGGGATATGATTTAGGGCAAGTTGCTTGACCTCATTGGGCCTCTCTTTTCACATCTGTATAATAGAGATGGTATTGTTTCACTTCCATTTGTGAAGTTTAAGTGAGATTTATTATTGTTGTTTTTATGTTAATCCCTAGTACATGACCTGCTGTAAACACCCAGGACACCCAGGATATGGTCATTGCTGTTTGATTTTCCTCATCCCCAGTCTCAAGGGGAAGCCAGGACAATGAGAACAGTCACTTGCCATCAGGAATCACTGAAAGGGCCCCAGGATGGGATGATGCGGAGATAAGAACCATGAGAGAAGTTGGCACAAAGGAGTTATGGGACAAAGGGTCCAAGACAGGCAGAAAAGAAAATTGTGCCAGTTGATGGGGAAGAAAAGAAGTCAGAGGGCTTAGATACTGAGGGGGACAGAACATCTCCATGTGCACTCTCATCTCTTGTAGTCAGCAACAGATATCCACGGGGAGGGCCCTACATCATCTGCTACCCTGAAGGATCTGGAGGTAAGAGGCTCTGGGCAGAGGTGCAGTGACCCTGCAGGCCAGCCCTCCAACCTCTGCCCACAGCGGGGACTGGGTGCCCCTCTGCCAGCTGAGACAGCCCATACACCACACACCCCAGCCCTAATGATTGTTCTCTGTACCTCTCCACCCACTCCTCCTCCACCTCCTCCTCTCTGCATGTGCCTCAGAGCCCGTGCCAAGAACTAGCAGTAGTCCTGGACTCAAGGTCTGTAAAAGTCAGTCAACTGAAGAACACCATCAAAGCTTTGGTAAGAGTCCAGTGGGGTCCCCTGATTCCACACTGCCAATCCTGGGCTCCAGTTTCCCCTTGGGGCCCTGAAGAAAGGGGATGGGGGCCCCTGGTGCCAAGAGCAAATAGGGAGCTGGGGTGCCCAGGCCTCACCTGGAGGGACCCCAGAGCATGCAGCATGGTTCTTTTTTGCTGCCCTCTTTGCCAACTCTTTCCTCTCCAGACACCCCTGTTCGAGTCCTTGCTACACATGCCCTGGGCTTGTTGCCTCTCGGGGAAGTGCTAGCCTGACTGGTTGTCAGGGGCCCTGTATTTCTGCCCATGACTCAGTCCCTAATTTGCTCTTTGATTCTGGACAAGCCACCTCTCCTTTTTGGGCTCTTGTTTCCAGAGAAGGTAGTGAGTGGCAAAGATCTCTGTTAGCTCTGAGTGTCCGACATTTAAAGGCCTCCTAGAATGGAAACCTCAGGGCCAAGGGCTCCTGTCTGTCCTTTTCCACCCTAAATCTTCTGTGAAGAACCGTACCTGGCCCGTACGTGCTCAGTAAATGTTTATTGAATGAACGCACTTTTCTAAATCACAAGTTAGCAGAAGGGGGTGACTTTCTCAAACTCCATCTCTAGAGGTTTATGTTACTGTCCTCTCAAGAGATTCCAGATTCAGACCTTGAGTTCTGTGGCTGTGGACATAAGCCAACAAAGACCCAAATCCTCTGTCCTTGGGAGCTTGAGGAGAGTTTACCAGTTCGAGTTCCCACTGGGTCTGAGAACTTTGCCTTTAAAATCCATTCCTGGCCCCTGCCTACCACTGCCTGGTCTGGGGAATAGAGTTGAGGAGGCCACCCTCCATCACCTTAATGTGACTCTCCCCACAGAAACAACAGAAGAAACAAGTGGAACATCAGCTGGAAGAAGTAACATGATTTCTTTGTTTGCTCGCGACATGACTGCTGGGGAACACTCAGATGTAGAGGCCCCGAATCTCATCTCACTCACTCCCAGCCTGGGGAAGAAGGCTCACCCCCAGATTCCACCCCACCCCCACAGGGTCCCTGATAACCTGGTCTCATGGGTGGGCCTGTCCTGGGGCAGTGGTGGCATTCTGGGGACATGTCTCTTGCTGTGCCATCTCTGCTTCTGCCTGGTAAGAGCTCTGTCTTCCTCTTCCTACAGGAAAAGAAAGCAAACAATGAGAAACAGAAAGCTGAAAGGGAGCTAGAGGTGAGTGGAGGGTGTGAAGTTTCCTCCTGTCCTCTGGAGAATGTTTCTTTCCCTCTCTTTCAGCACTTGCTTGGCTTTTCTCCCAAAGTTTCAAATCCAGAGATTGGACATACAGAAAGGGAAACTAAATACGGACCTGTACCACATGAAACATTCTCTCAGATACTTTGAAGGTGGGAATCTGGGCACCCTGTCATCCTTCAACCTGGGACTTTGACAGGTCTTCAGGGGGAGTCCTTTGGGCCCCATCTCAACTCTCTTATTACAGAAGAGTCCAAGGATCTGGCCATCCACCTGCAACATTCATTGCAGCGTAAAGGAGAGTTAGAGCGGGCTCTCTCTGCTGTCACCACCACACAGAAGAAGAAGGTGGACAGGGTGAGTCCAACCACCTGCCCCATCCCCTGGGAGCCCGGCTTCACAGATGGAGGAGTCAGCCTAAAAGTCCCTGCTGCAGGTTGGAGTGTCCTGCCCAGAAGGCAGCATGGCCATTTCTCACTGCTTTTTTGTATGGTTGTTAGCGGCAGCCTGGGGCTGAGTCATCTGCTGTGGGTGAGCTGGGGGGCACTCTG
The DNA here is from genome assembly GCF_028885625.2 of Pongo pygmaeus. Taxonomy (NCBI): domain Eukaryota; kingdom Metazoa; phylum Chordata; class Mammalia; order Primates; family Hominidae; genus Pongo; species Pongo pygmaeus. Next base: position 24,960,771 of record NC_072389.2, on the reverse strand, counting down.
GGGAGTGAGCACTGGACACAGAGCTTGGAGGCCAAGTGCCTGCCCTGCCCTTACCTGGCTGTGGTCTTGGCCAAGTCCTAGGTGGGGTATTGGGTACTTGTACTGTGAAGGCACAGAAGAGTACATTTAGTATGTTACCATTTCTGTAGAGAGAGAAAACGTGTGTGTGTGTGTGTGTGTACATATTATGATAATATACATAAAACATGTTTGCAAGGGTTCATAAAAACTCAGGAGAGAGCAACAGGGTGGCTAGGAGATACTGCCCTTCTGTACCTTCTGAGTTTTGGATTATGTGAATGTATCATCCTTTCAAAAAGTGAACAAAAGATTAATTTTCCCCTTCCTATCTGTGCCCCCACCCCCAGCAAGAAAAATGGGCTTGGAGAATTGGATAGAACTGAGTGTTTAAATCCCGGCTCTGCCTAAGTGATCTTAGGCAAGAACTTAACCTCAAATACTCCATGTTTTTTCATCTACACAATAGAGGTAATCATAGTAACTGTCTCCTATGGTGGTTGCCAGGATTGAATGGGATTGCTAGCATGGTACCTGGTGAAGCTCTCCATAAAGTTTCAAACAGTGGTAATAATAACAGTAATAACAATAGCAATATTATCTGATGTCTCTGGGCCTCTGTTAGCCAGCTATACATTCTATCTCTTTCCCTGTCCCTTCCAACTTTACTGAGTTCTTCAAAAACCAAACCACAGGCTTGGAAATGCCTTGATCTTTACTGACTGACTTGTATATTGGGCCTAGCCCTGGCCCTTTTCAGGGGCACAGTGTGGAATGGCCTGGGCTCCCCAGATTGAAACTTCTCACTCTTCACCATCCAGTTCTCCAGCCGCAGTAAAGCACATATGGAGTGGAAGTTAGAGCAGTCCGTCCGGGAGCAGGCACCGCTGAAAGTGCAGCTGACACAGGTGAGGTTTTCAGAGGGAGGGATGTAGAAGGAAGATGACCCCGGTGGCCAGGAGCAGGTGAGGACCAGTGACAGCCCTTCCTAACTTCTGTGCCCATTCTTGCAGTTGAAGGAGCCGCTTAAACAAGTCCAGCTAGAAAGGGATGAATATGCTCAACATATAAAAGGAGAGAGGGCCCGGTGGCAGCAGAGGATGAGAAAAATGCCACAGGAGGTGAGATCTGACCCTTCAGCACCCCCACCTTAGATAGGTCACTGGATCTTTCTGGGCATCTGTAAAATGGGAATAGTACAGCCAGAGGTGGTCCTGGGTCTGGGCTTTGTGGAGGTGGAGGCAGAGAGGCAGATGATAGCCTGTCCAGCCTCCAGCCCCTCTCTCCAGGGCCCTTTCCCCCTGTGTTTTGGGCAGGTTTGCACATTGAAGAAGGAGAAGAAGCATGATAAGCATCGGGTAGAGAAGCTGGAGAGGAGCTTGTCCAAACTCAAAAACCATATGGGTACGATGGGGCTGGCGTGACCTGGGAGAAGGACTGGCATCAGAGGGCTGTGAGGGTGGCTTCAAATGCCCCAGGGAGGTGGGTGGATGGAAGGGCTTTGAGGCAGAGGGAAAGAGGTCTGTGCCAGGAGACGGCAAGCCTTGTCATCTCAATAAGCCTCAGTGTCCCCGTCAGCAAAGAGGGCCCATTGCCAGCCACCCACAGTGCTCTCCATCTGAAAGTGGTTTGGAAAATTGGCTACCATCAGGGTGAGGAATCATTAGCAGCGAGGCCAAGTTTGGGGAGCCTGAGAGGATCTGTGGACCAAGAGGAGGGTTTTTCCTTTATTTATTTATTTATTTTTTTTTGAGAATCCAGAGGCCCTTATTGTCTGCTTCCTTTCTCAGCTGAACCTCTGCTCCCAGAGCCCCCAGCAGTGCCCTCTGAGGTGGAGCTGCAGCACCTGAGGAAGGAACTAGAGAGAGTGGCAGGAGAACTCCAGGCCCAGGTGGAGAACAATCAGTGCATAAGTCTCCTGAATGAGGGGCAAAAGGAGAGGTTTCAGGATCAGGAGGAGAAGCTTCAGGAGCAGGAGGAGAAGCTTCAGGAGCAGGAGGAGAGGCTTCAGCAGCTGGCTGAGCCACAGAGCAGCTTCAAGGAGTGGGTGCATTGCCCCAGCTGGGGAGCCTGTCTTCCTCCCTAGCCCTCCAGGCATTTGTTTCCCCACCTGTAAAACAGGGCAGTGTAGCCCTCACATGAAATGTTAATTCTAAAGGCACCTGTGAGCAAGAGCCCTGCTCTGGTGGCTGTGGGAGAGAGGGGATGATTTTTCTAACCTGCCTCCACCCTTCCCGGTGCCATGGGAGGCAGACACCAAGTTCTGGGGTCTCCAGCTGCAGTGGGTGGCTGCTGATTGCTTCTCTCTATCCAGAACAAGGAGAAAAAGAGTGTACTACAGTTGGAGCAGCAAGTAAAGGAGCTGCAGGAGAAGCTAGGCAAGGTGAAGGAGACGGTAACCTCCACCTCATCCAGGAAGGTCTGGGAGGCAGGCAGCAGCCTCTGGGGAGGGGAGGTGCCAGGCCAGAGGCAGCTCCAGCCTGGGGGCAGGTGACCCCAGCACCCTCCAGGGCAGTCCTGTGTCTGTTTCTTGCTTCCTGCCCTCTGACTTTTACAGGTGGGTAGCCCTGGGCTCCTCCCAGGTCTGGACATCATCATCCCAGCTAGAGGCATGGAGCCCCCCAATCAAAGGGGAAGACAGAGTGGTATAACAGGCTCCTTATGCCAGGTGTGGTGGCTCATGCCTATAGTGCCAGCACTTTGGGAGGCTGAGGCAGAGGAATCACTTGAGGTTGGGGATTTGACATCAGCCTGGCCAACATGGTAAAACCTCATCTCTACTAAAATTACAAAAAAAAAAAAAAAGAAAAATTAGTGGGGCATGGTGGCGCATGCCTGTAATCCCACCTACTCAGGAGGCTGAGGCATGAGAATTGCTTGAGCCCAGGAGGCGGAGGTTGCAGTGAGCTGAGATTGCACCACTGTACTCCAGCCTGGGCCACAGAGTGACACTCTGTCTCAAAACAAAACAAAAAGTCTCCTTAGATTAAAACTGGATTCCAGCCTCGGTTCCACTGGTCACCATTCAAATACTTCACATCTCTAAGTCTCTGTTTCTTTAACTTCAAAAGGAAGTTAGCATTTTCCTTACAGAGGTGCTGAGGATTAAATGAGATAATACATGGAAAGCATTAGGCCTGTAGCACACTTAGCAGATGGTGGTTGGCTCCCACTACTTTTCTACCAGTCTGTGGTCTACAGTTGAAATGGTGAGAAGAGGGTATGAGATTTGAGGCTGGGGAAGGAGGCATGGGGTTCTAGGAAAGCAAGGCAGTCACTTAGGCCTGAAGTAAGGGGCCAGGGGCCTGGGCAGGCGACAGAGCCCCACAGTCCCCTCGCTACCCTATTAATGGGCCCAGAATCTAGAAGCCAGCCACCACGTGCCCTCACACCCAGGGTCTTCCTGGGAGCTGAAGAGCCAAGAGGCTCAGAGTCTGCAGTGGCAGCCAGACCATTACCTGGGTCACCTGCAGCAGTACATGGCCACCTATCAGCAGCAGGTGGCCGCCTATCAGCAGCTGACCTCTGAGAAGGAGGCGCTGCACAGGCAGTGACTGCGGCAGACCCAGCTAATCAACCAGCTGCAGCGGCAGGAAGCTTGGGGCACAGTGGTGGCCGAGATGACCCGCCAAAAGTTGCAGGAGACCCAGGGGAGGGAGCTGCCGAGGATGGGGCCGTGAGGGGGATGACCTGCCAAACTCCGTCCCTTCTCACACTTTCCTGGCCCCTTAGGAGCGCCTGGAAGCTGCCAGCCAGCAGAACCAGAAGCTAACAACCCAGCTGAGCCTCATGGCTCTCCCTGGGGAAGGTACGGGAGACCGCTCAGAGGAAGAGGAGAGAGCCCCAGGAGGAAGGGGGGACTGCTAGCAGCATAGGATTGAGGAGTTGGAAGAGACCTTTAGAACAGCTGCTCATTATGCCGACCGGGTGTCTGCACTAAGTTCAGCATCAATATGGTGACCTCCTGGGAGCGGGGGGGCCACCAAGTCGCCTAAGGATGGCTGAACTGGCTGAGGTCAGAAAGGGAGCAGGTCAGAACTCCCGCACAGACCAGTAGTGGGAATGTGCCTGGGCAGTATAGCAAGATCTTGGTTCTTAAAAGTAAAAATAAAGAACAGCAGCTCATTCCTCCCTGGGGAGGGGCTGGCTTAGGGTTACACGGTGAGGGTGGAGGCAGAGGTGGGCCCACTGTACCTCCCTTGTTGGGTTGTCTGAGGACCACTCTGGCCAACTCCCTCAGGAGATGGAGGAGGACATCTGGACAGTGAGGAGGAAGAGGCACCTCAGCCCATTCCGAGCATCCCACAGGACCTGGAGAGCAGGGAGGCCATGGTGAGCCTGACTCCACCTGAACCCATTTTGCCACCTTTCTCTGTGGTCCCTCCAAGACCCCTTTATGCTCTTAGTTTCCCTGCCTTCTGATTTCTCTGGACCCTCACCCCTTCCGGGAGCCAGTGGTCAGACACCATTTCACCTGTGACCAACACGTTCACTCTCTGAGGCCCCAAGGGAAGGGGCTGTGCTCCACCTGCCTGTCCCATTTGTTCTGTGTATGCCCCTGCAAGAATGCTCACATCTTACCCTCAGGTGGCATTTTTCAAGTCTGCTGGAGCCAGTGCCCAGGAGAGGCAGGCATGGCTATGAGAGCAGGTGAAAGAGCAGAGGGTATGCTGCCAGAGCCTGGCTCACCAAGTGGCCTCGGCCCAGAAGGAGCCAGAGGCAGTGGTCCCAGCCCCCACAGACTGAGGGCGAGTCTGTGAGTGGGGAGACCGAGTGGGCCCTGCAGGAAGTCATGCAGAAGCTGGTCCATGCCAGGACTCACCTCCAGCTTCTCCATGATTTGAAAATGCCACCTGAGGGCAGGTCGCTGCCGAGATGTGACCCCATTATTTTGGCTCCAGAGCGGCTTTATGGACCACCTGGAGGAGAAGGCAGACCTGAGTGAGCTGGTGGAGGAAGAACTTGGATTCATCCAGTACTGCAGAGACAGATGCCATCAGTGAGTGGGAGGCCACGGCATGGCACGGGGAGCTGCAGGGCTGTTGGAGGGGCCCCAGCATCTGAGCCCTGTCCCCCCGCAGGAAAGTTCATCACCTTATCACAGAGCCAGGGGGCAGTGCCAAAGATGCGGCACCTGGAGGATGACATCATCAGGCTGGCCCTGGACAGGGAGGAGATGAAGGTAGAGTGTGCAACATCTCTGTGGGAGTGGGGGTGGGGGTGAGGGTGGGTGCAGGCATCGGCATGACAGCTGAGCACCCCTCCCTCCAGGTGAAGCTCCTGGAGCTGCAGGAGATGGTGTTGTGGCTGGTGGAGACTACAAAAAGGGGTACAGCAAATTCCTGGCCGCTGCCCAGAACCCTGCTCATGAGCCCGGTCCAGGAACCCCAGCCCCCCAGGAGCTTGGAGCTGCCCACAAGCATGGTGGTGAGTAGAGCCCTCAGGCGAGGTGGGCAGGCAGGAGCAGGGGGGCTCGCACTGTGCTCAGATCCCCGCCTCCCTCTCTCCAAAGATCTTTGTGAGGTGAGCTTCACTGACAGTGTGGAGTCTGCGCAAGGAGAGGCCAGGGTGGGTTCTCCCCATGACAACCCTACTGCACAGCCAATCATGCAGGACCAGCAGGAGCACCCAGGCTTGGGCAGGAACCACTGTGTGCCATTCTTTTGCTGGGCTTGGCTGCCAAGAAGAAGGAGATAAATATCACTGTCATCCAAGAGCTGCTCAAGAAATTTTTTAAAAAGAAACAAAGTTATTGGTTAATCTCCTACACAATTCATTTACTTCATTTGAATGTTACAGCCACTCATGATTATTTGTGTTTCTAATTTATAGTTTAAGTTTCTTTGTAAATAGTTAAAAGAGAGTTGGACTCTGTGGCTTTCACTGATGTTCGCTCTGGTATCCTTTAGCAATTTTCTTTTTCAATTTCATAATTGTAGGTCATTAGCATGCATATTGAGTTTGCCCTTATGTGGTGGGAGTTCAAACACACAAAGACCCAGTATTTGCACGAAACTATTCTCGCTGGTTTGGAATAGGCTGCCATGTGTTTTTAATGTTATTGCCACATGTATATTCATTACAGAATTCAGATAAAATTTGCTTACGTTCTGCTATTGTTTGATCTAATCTTAATCAATATGTGGTTTGCCCCCAAGTGTGCACTGTTTAATACTTTGTAATATGCCACCATGAGTACAGACACTTAGAGTTGTTTAAAGGCCGAGAACTGGAAACAGCCTTTCCCCCATTTTCTGTGTATTGGTGATGGGAGTAATAACATTTTGGGGGAGCTTTTTAAATCTCACAGAAGAGGAAAGTGGCCTGCTCTGGCAGGTATGTGCAGGATAGAGTGTGTTTCATTTGTTCTGGTGCCAGGAATTAGTGCTGTACTATGGTAGTTTCCTTAGGATTTGTATGTGTTCTGGGCTCATGAAGATATTGCATCATGAGCTGCAGCAGTTGTACTCTTTTTCGATCACCTAAAAAGGGATTATTTCTGAGGAATGAAAGGTTCCCATCATTGACTGTGGATGTGGAAAACCTTTCCTAGCTTAGAGCATTTGTATCTACAATACATTTTGAACTCAAAGTTCATGTTCCCTGTTTTAATCACATGACTACATGTCCCAGCACACAAAAGGGCACTGGTTGGCATTCTTCTTAATGTATTTAGTAAAGATCATAAGAAGTCCTTTAAGAGTTCAACTGTCCCTGGAACAGGCATACAGGCTCTAGTCAAGAATGAATTAGAGTGAAGGAAAGCTGTGTGACACCTGGCATTCCCCTGTTCATGGAGCTTCTCTGAGGCTTGAAGACTGATTTTACCATCTAGACGTCTCTGGCTATTACCTATTCTTCAACCACCTTGGTTACTCTGACATAGGAATTTACTTCTTTTCCTTGAGTGGAAAACACTTTAAAAAATAATAGAAACATTATTATAAACTAATATATGTGAGAGTACTTAGTTGAAACAAAAAAGAGTTGTAGTAAACAGTATTATACTATCTTTGAAAATCAAAGAAAAGTTTATGCAACTTAAAATGTTTACAAACTGCAGTGCAATCTACTGTTTGTGAATGTCAGTGTATTAGGAAATGTGTCTACACAATCACAGAGTTATATTTCCTCACAAACTACGAAGAGTGAAATATGTTTTTGTAACTCTCAGTTTCAGTTAGGGGCATATTTTGTGCAGTATTTATGTGATTGTGCCTATGCATGATGAATGAATGAATTTCAGTCATACATTGCGTAAATCATAACTCGATGATGCTTGGGAAAGGCTCAACAGTTCAAACTTCATGAAGTTCTAATGTCTGTGTTCCAAAACATATGACATTATTAGGATGTAGGGAGATATGTATGTGTGCTCCCTGGGGTGGGGATTTCTAGTTACTAGGCCATCTCCATTTTTAGCATTTGGCATCCTCATGACAGAACTTAAAGTCCTGTTCTTGCCTTTTATTTTCTGAACTTGCCACTTTTGCATTCTTTGAGTTCAGTTTAAAGACAAGTCCATTTTAAACCCTTGGGCTAGAAATCGGACCACTGTTAATTAGCCACATTATTTGGTCTAATTTTTTTTCTTTATCATTCTGAAACTGGGTTTATCTAATACATTGATAAATTATTTCAAAGGTAATTTTATCATTGAAATCACTTCACTTTTACCCTGACAAATATCAATGACTAAGAATGACCTTCGGATAGGGTTTAGCATCTGTAACCAATCTGACAATAACGTGTTCATCAGGTGCCTATGGATTAAATCACACATTGGCACATTTAAGCCAAATGCCAGTCTGGAAAATAAATTTACTATATTAATTGAAATAGCACTCTTTGTGGAGGTATTTGTCATACGTTTAAGAAAAAGCTAAAAAGAATGGAAATCATAGGCCAATAACTTAAGTCTTTCTTCAAAGTGCATGCAGTCTTTTGTGACACCTGATTCAGCCGAGAATTTGTGCTCTTCCTCATTCAGTATAAGGCAGCTTTCAATTTGCTTAGAAGGCAACATTGGAAGGTTAGAGTTCATCAGAAACATAGAATTTTAAAATGTGAGTTCAACTGAATAAATTTGAATTTCTGTAGGAAGAATCAAAACACCTATTTAAAGATTGCAAATATAATATTTTTAAAGTATTGGATTAAATCTGATAGGTTTTCCAGAAATGAACAAAAATCAGCTCTAAACAAAAGCTGATTTTTAGAAAATTTGAAAATGTAAATCAACCCTATCCATAATATAGTTTCTCTAAATCTTTATCTTAAAGAGTCATTTTAAAATAGTACAACTATTAAAAAATGTAACTGCTCTCTTAATGTTCTGAAATAAAACATTTAAAATATGAATACTGTAGTTTAAAAGAAAGAAATGGTGGGAAGGAAAAGTAGAGAAAGAAATGCCAGTTCCAGTCCAAAGCTTTATTTGCCAAGTGTTCTTGGAATGAATTTTTCCAATTTACAAATTCTTGTAAACAGAATGTATAATGGAAATACTGAAAGACTTTTGCCTAACATGGCATTATTTGCTGCTGGTGTGATGCTACTGTAATGTAATAAATTATTAAGTTGTTGCAAAGTGCTGTTTTTGTCTTAAAATTTTATTTTGCATGTCTTGAAAACTATAGTATTAAAGGAATTGATACTGCGCAAATGCTGGGCATGCTTGGCATGAGATAATCTGTTTCATTTTTACAAAATTGTAATATATGCAAGGGTTTATTAAAAGAACACAAAATAAAAAAGTTATGGGATAAAAAAAGTTATGGGGTGAAAAAGTTACAGGATAAAAAATGTAAAAAATTGTGGCAAAAAAGTAGAAAAAAGTTTTATGAAAAGTTACCCAAAAAAAGTTATGAAAAAGAAGTTATGGGATTTTAAAAAAAGTCATTGGAGCTGGGAACGGTGGCTCATGCCTGTAATCCCAGCACTCTGGGAGGCCAAGGTGGGTGGATCACGAGGTCGGGAGATCGAGATCATCCTGGCTAACACGGTGAGACCCCGTCTCTACTAAAAATACAAAAAAAAAAAAAAAAAAGAGCCAGGCATGGTGGCAGATACCTGTAGTTCCAGCAACATGGGAGGCTGAGGCAGGAGAATGGTGTGAACCAGGGAGGTGGAGCTTGCAGTGAGTCAAGATTGCACCACTGCACTCCAGCCTGGGCAACAGAGTGAGACTCCATCTCAAAAAAAAAAAAAAAAAAAAGTCATGAAATAAAAATAAAAATTAAAAGCAGGCCCCTATAAGCAAAGCCTGGAGAAGTGGGGCTGGAGTCTCCACTGCCACCATGTCCCTACCACCCCTTCCCAGTCACCCCTTTACAATTAGGGTAGCAAGACAAGACGTCTGTCTAATGGGGAAAGACAAACTGACCCTTTGCCACCTTGACCAGGGCTGAGTCCTTAAATTTCTGGATGATGATGATTGTTATTTAAGAGCCAGAGGCTGGTGGAGTTGGTTTGTTTGGAGGAGGCCTCGTGGCCTCCATACTCGCAACTTTTCCCTCTGGGGGCCTCCAGTCTTCCTATTCAGAGAGGTAGCTGAGGCAGGACAGTGGGACTAACTGTGGACCAGGAGAGGGCACGGGCTGCTAGGGTAACCCCCCTTCCCCAGTGTACATACTGTGTCTTGTAACATTTTTTATATTCCAGAGGGTAGGGCTGCCCCTGTATCGTACCTAGCGGAGGTTGGAACTGGCACATGGGAGGAAGTTCTAATAATTATTTGTGGCTGGGAAACTTATTTATTGCTAGCACTGGACATAGGAAGGAGGCAGGGATAGGGTCGTGGCTTCCCGGTGGTGTGATCACAGCTCACTGCAACCTCCAACTCCCAGGCTCAAGTGATTCTCCCACCTCAGCCTCCCAGGTAGCTGGGAGTATAAGCATGCACTACTATGCCTGGCTAATTTTTAAATTTTTTTGTAGAGAAAAGGTCTTGCTATGTTTCCCATGCTAGTCTTGAACTCCTGGCCTCAAGTGATTAACCCGTCTTGGCCTCCCAAAGCACTGGGATTACAGGCATGAGACATTGCTCCTGTCCATAAGGTTTTCTCTTTATTACTGTTTTGTTGTTGTTTCATTTTGTTTTGTTTTGTTTTTTGACAGAGTCTTGGTCTGTTGCCCAGGCTGGAGTGCAGTGGTGTGATCTCGGCTCACTGCAACCTCCGCCTCCTGGTTCAAGCAATTCTTCTGCCTCAGCCTCCCGAGTACCTGGGGTTACAGGCACGAGCCACTGCATCTGGCTAATTTTTGTATTTTTAGTAGAGACAGAGTTTTGCCGTGTTGACCAGATTGGCCTCCAACACCTGCCTCAAGCAATCTGCCATCCTCAGCCTCCCAAAGTGCTGGGATTACAGGGGTGAGCCACTGCTCCTGGCTAAGATCCCATCTCTATTTAAATAAGAAAAGAAAATTCAGAATATGTGGAATACAGAACACCAAAGACCAAAGTTATTTACCTCTCCGAGGTAATCTGTGTAAACAATTTGAAATATATCCTTTCAAGTTCATACTTGCTATGCATATATATACATATACACACATACGCTGACATATTCCCCCTTCCCTGCTGTCATGCTATTAGTCTCCTTTTTTTTTGTAGAAATTGGACCAATTTTATGTTCTTTGCTGGCCTATATTTCTACTATTCAGTGATGTGCTGCGAAGATGGGTTTAAGTCAATTTACGCAGCTCTTCAATATCATTTTAAAAGGTTACGATATATGACCATATGAAGGTATTACAATTCATTCCAACAGTCCCCTTTTGCACATTTAATAATTTCCATTGATTTGCCAGGGAGAACATTCTCATGCCGTGGCTACATCCTTTTGTACGGACATCCTTAATTATTCCCTTAAGATAAATTTTTAAATAAAGTTGCCTTATTTCTTAAAAAGTAGTTTTTGGTAGTTTATATGTAACACTGTAGGTTTATGTGTACTTGCAAATAGCTATAGTGCCAGTAACAAAGTGATAACATTAAACTCTTTCACATATGCCAAAAATATTTTGATTTAGCATTTCATTAAGTGCATGATTATAGTCTCTATATCTTTCGATTTACCTTTCTATCTTTACAATTTTCAGCCGAGATACTTAGAGGTCATGTAGTAAATTAAGGTTTTCTTTTTTAAATAATCTCCATCTTTCTAAATTTGGTGAGTCACAGTAAGTTATTTTTGGGTTGTTGAAAGCTGTGTCTCTGTTCTAAATATGAGCCCAGAAATCATGCCACTTACACAATATGCTTTGCCTTCCAACATCAGAGTGTCTGGTAGAAGGTGACTGTTCTTGGAATTTAAAAAATCTAAACAGGACAAGACAAGAATCTGGAAACCATTTCTGTTTCTGATAATATGGCTGAGTAGGTAGACATGCTGGATAGTCCTTGCAAAGACATACTTGAACTTGCCAAAAAAAAAAAATCCAGAATCTCTAAGAATGAAGATGAAGTGAAAATCAGAAGGGCTACTGAGAGAAGAATGGGGAAGCAGCCCCAGTTATCAAGGGGCATGTGCATGTGTTCAATAAAAAGTTTCAAACCTAAAAAAAGTTGAGAAAAATAATGTAATTGCCCTACATATATACATCATCAACAATTTTTCATTCATGGCATGGACAGTTTTTTGGTTTTTGTTTTTTTGTTTTTTTTTTAAAGGTGGGATTTTGCTGTGGTTGCCCAGGCTGGAGTGCAGTGGCATGATCTTGGCTCACTGCAACTTCCGCCTCCCAGGTTCAAGCGATTCTCCTGCCTCAGCCTCCCGAGTAGCTAGGATTACAGGCACCTGGCACCACATCCTGCTAACTGTTGTATTTTTAGTAAAGATGGTGTTTCACCATGTTGGCCAGGCTGGTCTTGAACTCCAGACATCAGGTGAACCACCTGCCTCATTCTCCCAAAGTGCTGGGATTACAGGCGTGAGCCACCACACCTGGCCACAGCCAGTTTTGTTTCATTTATATTCCCACTTCATTTTTGTACATTCCTTCTTCCTCTGAATTATTTTGAAGTAAAACCTAAACATCTTATCATTTTTTAATTACCTTATATGTATCTGTAGAAGACAAGGAATTTTTAAAAATAAATATATTCACAATGCCATTAAATACCAAAAAATTAATATTCTGAAAATAGCCACGAATCCAGAGTTCACATTTTCTTGACTTTCTCATAGGTGATTTTTTTTCTGTTATCTATTTCAATCAGATAACTGTTTGCTCATATTTAATTCCTTACTGAGTAATGTCTAAACTTAAACTGACATAAAACCAGATGATCTGACCAAATGCTTAGTGTAAGAAAAAACTTCAAACTGCAAGAAGATGCCCTCCAAATATAGAAAGGACCATCGTTTTAAGAGGTATGCTAACTAAAATGTGGCAATGTAAGGAGCAGAGCAGGAAGAACCTTTAAGTTGGAAACTTACAAGTCAATTTCACAGTCAGTTTCCGTGTCCTTCCACAACAACCTCTGGCATCTGTTTTCTCTACAATGGAGGTAACAATAGCAGCTATTTCAGAGCAGGAAAAGGCTTAGAGCAGTGCTACAAGAGGGTCGTGGCTATATAAAGTGTAGCTATTTGTATATTGTAACAAACCAACTTTTTTTTTTGTCAATAATAGATTTCTTTTGGAAAAGTTGTGAAGCTGTTCCTGGATTTAGCAATTTTATATACTTTCTTTTTCTTTATTATTTTTTTTCCTTTCCCTTTTCCTGAGACAGAGTCCCGCTCTGTTGCCCAGTCTGGACTGCAGTAGTGCCATCATACCTCACTGCCACCTCCACCCCCGGCTCAAGCAATCCTCCTACATCAGCCTTCAGAGTGGCTGGGACTACCCGCGGGGCCCACCAGGCCCAGCTAATCTTTGTGGTTTTTGTTTTGTTTTTCCATTAAGGGACTGGGTTTCGGGCCAGGCGCAGTGACTCACGCCTGCAATCGCAGCACCCCGGCAGGCCGAGGCCGGCGGATCACCGGAGGTGAGGAGCTGGAGACCAGCCCGACCAACATGGAGAAACCCCGTCTCAACCAAAATAAATAAATAAATAAATAAATAAATAAATAAATAAGTAGCTGGGCATGATGGCTCATGCATGCAACCCCAGCCACTCAGGAGGCTAATGCAGGAGAATCACCCAAACCGGGAGGCGGAGGCCCTGCGAGCAGAGACCGCGCCACTGCTCTCCAGCCTGGGCAACAAGAGGGAAACTCCGCCTCGAAAACAAAACAAAAACAAACAAAAAAAACAGGTTTCACCATGTTGCCCAGGTGGGTCTGGATCTCCTAGGCCCAAGTGATTCACCGCGCTCAGCCGTCCAAAGTCCTGGTATCACAAGCATGAGCCATGAGGCCAGGCTGATCTATTCCTGTCTGATTAAAAATTAGGCCCGGCGCGGTGGTTCACACCTGGGATCCTAGCACCCCGGGAGGCCGAGGCAGGCAGATAACCTGAGGTCAGATTGAGGCCAGCCTGACCAACATGGAGAAACCCGTCTCTACCAAAAAAAAAAAAAAAAAAAAAAAAAAAAAATACAAAATACAAATGTAGCAGGGCATGGTGGCTCACGCCTGCAATCCCAGCCACTCGGGAGGCTGAGGCAGGAGAACCACCCAAACCCGGGAGGCTGAGGCTGCGGGGAGGTGAGACCCTGCCACTGCACTCCAGCCTGGGCAACAAGAGCGAAACTCCCTCTCAAAAAAAAAAAAAGAGAGAGAGACTGGGTTTCCCCATGTTGCCCGTGCCGGCCTAGAACTCCTAGGCTCAAGCGATCCGTCGCGCTCCACCTTCTGAAGTCCTGGGATCACAAGGGTGAGCCGCCACACCAGGCCCATGTGTTCCTTTCTGATTAATAAATTGGGCCCGGCGCAGTGGCTCACTCCTGCAACCCCAGCACCCTGGGAGGCCGAGGCGGGCAGATCACCTGAGGTCGGGAGTTTGAGACCAGCCTGACCAACATGGAGAAAGCCGTCTCTACCAAAAAAGAAAAAAAATAAAAAGCTGGGCATGGTGGCTCATGCCTGCAATCCCAGCACCCGGGGAGGCCGAGGCGGGCGGGTAACCTGAGGTCAGGAGTTTGAGACTGCCCTGACGAAGGGAGAAACCCCGTCAGTACCAAGAAAAATAATAATAATACAAAATTATCCGGGCATAGTGGCTCATGCCTGCAATCTCAGCCACTTGGTAGGCTGAGGCAGGAGAGTCACCCAAACCCGGAAAGTGGAGGCTGCGGGGAGCTGAGACCACGCCACTGCACTCCAACCTGGCAACAAGAACGAAACTCCGCCTCAAAAAACAAAAACAAAAACAAAACAACAACAACAAAAAGAGAGACCAGGTTTCACCATGTTGCCCAGGCCTGTCTGGAACTCCTAGGCCCAAGCGATCCCCAGCGTTCCGCCATCCAAAGTCCTGGGATCACAAGCGTGAGCTGCCACGCCAGGCCCATCTATTCCTTTCTGATTAATCAATTGGGCCGGGCGCGGTGGTTCATGCCTGCAATCCCAGCACTCTGGGAGGCCGAGGTGGGTGGATCACCCGAGGTTGGGAGTTTGAGACCAGCCTGACATGGAGAAACCCCATCTGTACCAAAAAAATAAAAAAAATAAAAAATAAGCCATTCATGGTGGCTCACGCCTGCAATCCCAGCCACTCGGGAGGCTGAGGCAGGAGAATTGCTTGAACCCAGGAGGCAGAGGTTGCGGTGAGCCGAGATCGTGCCACTGCACTCCAGCCTGGGCGACAGAGCATGACTCTGTCTCAAACAAACAAACAAAAAAAAGCAGGAGTACTTATGAAGCAGCCAGGAGCTGGATATGTGTCCAGCTTCCATCTTTGTGATAAGCATTTGATAACAATTGAGCTTAGCAATAGAGTTACGGAACTGGTACTTAGATGTTTTTCTTTTTCTTTTCTTTTTTTGAGACAGTGTCCTGCTCTGTCACCCAGGATAGAGTGCCATGGCACGATCATGGCTTACTGCAGCTTCAACCTTCTGGACTCAAGCTATCCTCCTGCCTCAGCATCCCAAGTAGCTGGGACCACAGGTGCACACCGTCACACCTGGCTAATTTTTAAATTTTTGTAGAGATGGGGGTCTTGCTTTGTTGCCCAGGCTGGTCTCAAACTTCTGGCCTCAAGTGATTCTCCCACCTCGGCCTCCCAAAGGGTTGGGATTACAGGTGTGAGCCACCGCACCTGGCCTGTGATTGCTTTTCTTAACATGGTACTCTGCCATGGTACTCTGCCATTATATTCTCTATTAGGAATTTGATATGCTCAGAAGATATAGTGAGTTGCCTGTTTACTAACATGAGGGTCCTTTCGGGTAGTGTCCACTACAGGAAACATTACTATTTGGGTTTTGTGACCCATGGCAAGGACCCAGCACTCACCTTTCCAGACCTCATCTGGTGGCCTTGTCATCCTGGAGCTGAAGCTGCATGCGCACAAGCAATCAGTTACAGTGTATCCATGCAGGGTCCCAACCCACTCCAGGGTTCATTTTGGGATGGCTTCCCCTCCCTCAGCCCGGTCTCCAGCCCCATTGCTCTCCAGGCATGCCCATCTCTGTCTCCACGGTGATCATGTGTTTGCAGGGAGCCATCAATATCTTCTTCTCTTACGCTTTCTGAATGGGAGAGTCAATCTCAACCAGAAGCTAGCAGGGACTTGGGTGGACAGGTGTCTCACACTGGATGGGGGAATCCAGGTGGGAGGGGAGGGTGGGCTTGCTCTCATTTGTGGGTGGGTCATGGGATTTGCTATGAAACTGGAGGGAAAATCTGGATCCCTAAAGAGGGGTCCCTTCCCTTCCTAAGGGAAGGCCTCAGCTTCGAGATGGCAGGAGGAGCTGGGTAGCCATTGGATATGGCTAAAGCACACGAATCATGACCATGGTGCACTGTTTGGACAGCAAGTCAGTGGCCCAAGGAGAGAGAGGTTAGTGATGGGAAGCGTCCTGGGACTCACCAATGCATCTTTATATTTTTCTCTTTAAACATTAGGAGAAGGCTGGGTGCTGTGGCTCACACCTGTAGTGCCAGCGCTTTGGAAGGCTAAGATGGGCAGACTGCTTGAACTCAGGAGTTTGAGACCAGCCTGGGCAACATGTCGAGACCTCATCTCTACAAGAAATTTTAAAATTAGCCAGGCATTGTGGTAGGTGTCTGTGGTTCCAGCTACTCAGGAGGCTGAGGCAGGAGGATTGCTTGAGCCTGAGAAGTTGAGGCTACAGGGAGCTGTGATCTTACCACTGCACTCCAGCCTGGGCAACTGAGTGAGACCCTGTCTCAATCAATCAATCAATCAATCAAGAAATATTAGGAGGAGAATGTGTTGATGTCTCTTTTCTGTCATAAGCTTGGCTCTCTAAGAGCCTTTTCTTCCCAGGAGGACAAGCTGGTGTTTTATGAATCTAGGACTTCTTGCCTGAAGCTTGTAAAGTGCTAGATGGAATGAAAACAGCTACAGTAAGAGCAGGCTCTTAAGCAACCTTGTTACACACAAGGCATTGCTCTAAGTGCTTTGCAGGGGTTGAGATGCACTTGAATAGCTGAGGACAATCTATGGTTGGGGTTTCCAGAGGCTGTTAGGGGAGCGGCCCCCAGCCTTCCTGGTGGAATCCCTGAGCATTAATCACACACATAAGTTTCACTCCACAAACTTGGGTTGTAAAAACATTACGATCTAGCCAGGCGCAGTGGCTCATGCCTATAATCTCAGTACTTTGGAAGGCCAAGGCAGGAGGATTGCTTGAGGAGTTCCCGACCAGCCTGGGCAACATAGCAAGACCCCATCTCTACCAAAGAAAAAAAAATGGCAGGGTGTGTTGGTGTGCACCTGTAGTCCCAGCTACTTGGGAGGCTGAGGCAGGGAGATTGCTTGAGCCCAGAAGTTCAAGGCTGTGGTGAGCTATGATTACACTACTGCACTCCAGCCTGAGCAACAGAACAAGACTCTGTTTTTTTTAAAGCCATAATCCATTATTTTTTTCTAAATTAAATGGAATGTGTTGTGAACCACAATCATTTATTTTGTTTACTTATTTATTTATTTTTGAGATGGAGTCTTGTTCTGGTGTCCAGGCTGGAGTGCAGTGGCGTGATCTCAGCTCACTGCAACCTCTGCCTCCTGGGTTCAAGCAATTCTCCTGTCTCAGCCTCTCGAGTAGCTGGCTGTGCACCACCACACCTAATTTCTGTATTTTTAGTAGAGATGGAGTTTCATCACGTTGTCCAGGCTGGTCTTGAACTCCTGGCCTCAAGCGATCCACCTGCCTCAGCCTCCCAAAGTGCTAGGATTACAGGTGTGAGCCACCGTGCTTGGACCTAGCCACAATTATTTAATACCAGGGCTCCCTGCCGTCGTTCTCCAGAGCTGCGAGAAGGTCTCAGGAGCATATTGGGTCAGGTATGTGTGGAAAGGCCCTCCAGGCTCAAATCCACACTGGGCCTGCTCTGTGCCCTGACTCCAAGCTCCAGGAGCCCTCAAAGGTGGCAGTTCCATTGCTCACGAGCCAAGCTTAGGGACCGGGGCCCTTCCTAGCAGCCAGAAAGAGCCTTATTCTTAGCATTTTTTTTTAATAGAGACAGAGTCTGGCTGTGTTGCTCAGGCCAGAGTGCAGTGGTTCAACCTCATAACTCACTGCAACCTCAAACTCCTGGGCACAAGCCACCCTCCCACCTCAGCCTCCTGAGTAGCTGGGACTGCAAGCATGCACCATCACACCTGGCTAGTTTTTAAATTTTTAAATTTTTAATTTTCTGTAAAGACAGTGTCTTGCTATGTTGCCCAGGCTGGTCTCAAACTCCTGGCCTCAAGCGCTTCTTCTGCCTCAGCCTCCCAAAGTGCTGGGATTACAGGCATGAGCCACCTTGCCTGGCTCTGTTCTTAGTACCAAGGGCCCTCACACCCCCTGTCTTTTCTTGGGACTCTGCCAAGTCCCAGGCTCCTTCTCAGGCTTGGGGATGGTATCCAAATCAGCACATCCACTTCATCTCCCCACCTCTCCCCAAACCCTTCCCTCCGGCATCTAGAGCCATCCTGAAGTTTCTCTTCTTGAGTCTAGTCCTCCTGGGTATGCTTGGGGACTGAAATGCTCAAACTGGCCTCACCTCTTGACACTGTAATTGTTCCTTATCTCCTGTTAAACAGGAACGCTGCTTTGTGTAGTTCAGTGCCTGCTGCCAAGTCAGAGCTGTGACCTCAATGAAAGTGGCCCAGCCACACCAAACCTCAGTTTCCATAACAGTCCTGGGATCCAATGTGGCTTTCACACTACATGTCACTTCACTCTATTATCTCCGACGGAAAACCAACTCAAACTGGCTTAAGCAAAAAGGGTTCTCACTGGGCCATATAACCAAAAAGTGTAAGCATAGGTGTGGCTTCAGGAATGGCTGGATCAAGGCACCCACATGTGGCATCAGGAGTCCCTCTCCTGGCTGTTGGTTTCAGTTTTCTCTGCAGGGGTTACACTCAAGCATTTGTTGCCTCCTCATAGTGGCAAGGTGGCTGCCCAGGACAAGAGGCTTATAGCCAAAGGCTCAGCTACTTAAGGATAAGTTCCATCAGAAGCCCAAGTTGAGGCCGGGCTTGGTGGCTCACACTTGTAATCCTAGCAGTTTGGGTGGCTGAGGTGGGTGGATCACTTGAGGTCAGGAGTTCGAGACCAGCCTGGCCAACACAGTGAAACCATGTCTCTACTAAAAAAAAAAAAAAAAAAAAAAAAAAAAAAAAAAAAAACCCATGAAAATTATCTGGGCATGGTGGCACATGACTGTAATCCCAGCTACTTGCAAGGCTGAGGCAGAAGAATCACTTGAACCTGGCAGGCGGAAATTGCAGTGAGCTGAGATCACGCCACTGCACTCCTGCCTGGGCAACAGAACGAGACTCCGTTGGCAATGACTGGGTCATCTGTTCAGTCCTGAACCAGTCACTGTGTCAGGTAGAAGCATTGTTTGATTGGCCAGGCCTGGGACACATGGCCATCTCCAGACCTAGGAATGGCATCATCTCTACCCAAACCCCATCAGCCAGGAGGTGGGGAGGAGCAAAACTTCAGAAGAAACTCCGGGCCCTGTCATCAAGCAGAGGAGGAAAGGAGGCCACACAGACTGAGACATCAAGTACCCACTGTGCCCTCACCACCAGCTCCTGCCCTGGCCAGTGCACTCCTGGACCATCTCTCCTCCCCGTCTTGTTCACAGTCACCCTCTCACCCCAGCAGAGATCAGGCCAGGGGACTGGTGGCAAGTGAGTGAAGGGTTTCATCAATGGGGGTCCCTACCTTCCAGGCACAGTGTAAGCGGACCCCCCACACACGGGGGCTCTCCTGGGTTACAGTGTCCTCCCAAAATTCACATCCACCTGGAACCTGCAAATATGACCTTATTTGGAAATGGAGTCTTTGTAGATGTTGTCAAGATAAGATGAAGTCATACTGTTTTAGGATGGGCCCCATATATGGTAGGACTGGGGTTCTTATACGAAGAGGGACCCTGGCACACAGATGCATACAGGGAGAGCGCTGTGTGATGAGAAAAGCAGAGATTGCAGTGATGCTGCCACCAGCCAAGGAGCCACCATCAACCAGGAGACGGGCATGGATCCGATTCTCCCCGCGAACCTCCAGAAGGAGCCAACCCTGCCAACACCTTTGTTTTGTACTTATGTTCCCCGCAGCTGTGAGACAATACATTCTGTGGTTTTAAGCTTTATGATAATTTGTTACTGTAGCCCTGGGAAAGGAAAACAAGGGTAGACAGATACTGATCAAGTAAGCAAACAAATGTGAAATTGCCCTGTAATAAGTGAGGTGCAGGGTGCCTGTGCTGGGGAAGAATTCTCTGAGACTTGAAGTCAGAGAAGGAGTTAGCTAATGGGGCCCACAGGGGTCTGCACACGCAGCTCACGGCCCAGCTCTCGTTGGCCGAGTGTTTTCGCAGGGATTAGGAACTGAGAATGGTTTTGCAAGAAGAACATCCCAGGCCGAGGGGACGGCATGGGCAAAGACCATGAAGTGGGAGGCGGCCTCTGTGAAACCAACAAGCTTTCAGCCACGTGGGTCTCTCTGATGCGTTGTCTCCGCCACAGAGGGCTTTAAAAAGCCCCAAAACTGGACAGGTGTCACTGCCTGTGGCAGTAGCGGCCATTTGGCGCCTGTGGTTTCAACTCCACCCGTTTCACATGTCTATGTTACCAGACTGGCCCCTGAAGGGGATCTGCGTGCCAGGCCCTGACCTGACGGGCTTTGGAGACATCCTCGCCAGTGTCCCCTGACCTACGCCCCGCCCTGTGGAGTGAGGCCTGGTTGCCCAAGCTGGCTGGGCAGGGCTGTTTGCTGCTTCCAACAAACATAGGAGAGAATGTATTGCTGCTTTTTATTGCCAGTGACAGCTCCGCAAGGCCTGGCCCGAGATGTGGCTGGCGTGAGGGGTCCTGGACCTGCTGTGCTGGGGATGCATCCAGTTCTGTGGCACTTGGTCCAGCGAGGACTGGAGCCCATTGGGGACGGGGCCTCGGGCTGCAGGGGCGGGGCACCGAGCCGCCTGGGGGTGGGGCCTCAGGCTGTTTGAGGGCGGGACCTCAAGCTGTCTAGGAACGGGGCCTCGGGCCGGCTGGGGGCGGGGCCTCATGCTTCAGGGGTGGGGCCTCGGGCTGCCTGGGGGTGGGGTCTCAAGCTTCAGGGTCGGGGAGCCTCGAGCCACCTGGGGACCAGGAGACCTGTTGGGGAGGAGGTTCTGGAACTGCTGAGGAGGATCACAGTGCTTTTGCTTCCTCTAGGAGACCAGCTGCACAGGCTGGAACATGCCATCTCTATGCCTGTTTTCCTGTCGATAAATCCAGAGACATTACTCTCAACATTTCTTCCTCTGTAACACAATATTCAAATATGTAACCCCTTGGTAAAGCAGTTGTAAGAATTAAACAAGAGGAATTGTGCTTTCATTCAGCAAATATTTTTTGAGCAGCTACTAGATGCCAGGCACTGTTTTAGACGCAAGTGATACTTCAGGAAACATAGACAGACAGACAGACATGCCCTCCTGGAACTGGCATTGTAGAACAAGGGTCCACATCCTGTGGCTCACAGGCCAGATCTGGTTGACCGTCTATTTTTGCAAGGACGTTAAACTAAGAATGATTTTTGCATTTTGATTTTTATTTTATGAAAAAAAATTGGGGGCTGGGCACGGGGGCTCACGCCTGTAATCCCAGCACTTTGGGAGTCCAAGGTGGGTGGACCACCTGACGTCAGGAGTTCAAGACCGCCCTGGCTAACATGGGGAAACTCTGTCTCTACTAAAAATACAAAAATTAGCTGTCATGGTTGTGAGCACCTGTAATGCCAGCTACTTGGGAGGTTGAGGCAGGAGAATCACTTGAACTCGGGAGGTGGAGGTTGCAGTAAGCTGAGATTGCACCACTGCACTCCAGCCTGGGCAACAAGAGTGAAACTCTGTCTCAAAAATAATAAAATTAAAATAAAATAAAAAAGAGTAGCCTCTGGATCAATAGCTCAGTATCACCTGGACATTTGTTAGAAATCCAGACCTACTGAACCAGAATCTGTATTTTAGCAAGACTCCCAGGTGATCTGTGTGTACATTAATGTGTGAGATGTTTTTGTAGCAACATGCATGGAACTGGAGGTCATTATCTTAAGTGAAATAAGCCAGATACAGAAAGACAAATATTGCATGTTCTCACTCCCAAGTGGGTGCTAAAAAATGCATACACATGGCTCCACAGAAAGTGGAATAATAAACAATAGAGATTCAGAAGAGTGAATGTGAATTCTGGCGGTTCATCCACCGCTGTGAATCATGAGAAATAGTTTAATGGCTGCCAGGTGAGGTGGCTCACACCTGTAATCTTAGCGCTTTGGGAGGCCAAAGCAGGAGGATCACTTGAGCCCAGGAGTTCAAGACCAGCCTGGGTAACATGGCAAGACCCCATCTCTACAAAAAATGCAAAATATTAGCTGGGCATGGTGGCATGCACCTGTAGTCCCTACTACTCAGGAAGCTGAGAGGGGAGGATCATTTGAGCCTGGGAGATAGAGACTGCAGTGAGCCATGATTGCAGCACTGTACTTCATCCTAGGTGACAAAATGAGAACCTGTTTAAAAAAACAAAAATAGGCTGGGTGCGGTGGCCCACGCCTGTAATCCCAGCACTTTGGGAGGCTGAGGCAGGCGGATCACCTGAGGTCAGGAGTTTGAGACCAGCCTGGCCAACATGGCGAAACCCCGTCTCTATTAAAAGTACAAAAATTAGCTGGGCATGGTGGCGGGCACCTGTAATCCCAGCTACACAGGAGGCTGAGGCAGGAGAATAGCTTGAACCTGGGAGGTGGAGGTTGCAGTCAGCCGAGATTGAGCCTGCACTCCAGCCTACTCACAGAGCGAGACTCTGTCTCAAAAAAACACAGCAGCAACAACAACAAAAAGAAATCACTGAATGGGTACAACATATGTTATCGGGATGATGGAGATCCTAAAAGCCCTGACCTGACTGTTACACAATCTATGCAGGTAATGAAATTGTATTTGTATCCCATAAATTTATGTAAATAAAAAATTTTTAAAAGTGTGAGATGTGCAGTTCTAAAATGATGCAGAATGCTCAGCACAGGGCCTGACACTTAGCAAGAGCTCCATGAATATTAGCTAATGTGGTGGATGGACTCATGGTCCCCCAAAGAGGTCCACATCTGAATCCCCAGAACCTGTGAAAGTGCTAATTTACATGGTAAAAGAGGCTGTGCAGGTGTGATCAAATTAAGGCTCCTGAGATGAAGGAATTCACCTGGATTATCCCCGAGGGGCCCAATGATGCAATCACAAGGGTCTTTTGTTTGTTTGTTTGTTTTTTGAGATAGACTCTCACTCTGTTGCCGAGGGTAGAGTGCAGGCTTGATCTCAGCTCACTGCAACCTCTGCCTCCTGGGTTCAAGTGATTCTCCTGCCTCAGCCTCCCGAGTACCTGGAATTATAGGCATGCACCACCATGCCCAGCCACTTTTTGTACTTTTAGTAGAGAGGGGGGGTTTCACCATGTTGCCCAGGCTGGTCTCGAACTCCTGACCTCAGGTGGCTTGTCCTCTCAAAGTGCTGGGATTACAGGCATGAGTCACCACACCTGGCCCACAATGGTCCTTATAAGAGGCTGTGGGCAGGACAAGAAGAAACGTGAGATGTGAGGCTGGAAGCAGAGGGTGGAATGCGTGCTTTGAAGGTGGAGGCACCTGCTTTGTAGGGGGCCTGTAGAATCGGGAAAAGACAAGGACTCAGATTTTCCCTCAGAAAGCCCTGAAGGAACCAAGCTCTGCCAACACCTTGATTTTAGACGTTGGACCTCCGGAACGGTAAGAGAATAAATGTATCTTATTTTAAGTCACTAAGTTCGTGGAAGCTTGTTAGAGCAGCAATACAGAATGAATATAGCTGCCATTCTTATTGTTATCCTGTTTGTCGTAGGCTGGCTCTGCCATCTTCCCATTCAGTTGTTTAGGAAAGTTATTGAGTCTCTCTGAACTTGAGTTTTCTGCCCTGTAAAATGGAGACAAGTTTTCCTACTTCTGGTCAAGTGAGATAATGCACGTAAAGTGACTCCAGCTGTCCTGATTGTTGTTGCTCTTGTTTAAGTAAAGGCAGTGGCCATGGCTGGCTCTGTGTGACCTTGGGCAAGTTATGAGACTTCTCTGAACTTTAGTTTCCCCGCCTACAAAGTGGGGGTCATGACAGCATCCACCTCCCGAGGCTGTTGTGAAGCTGGAAGGAGACCCTAAGCATAATTTCTGGGCCCATGCCTCACCTGAGGAGGACGCAGGTGTAATTCTGGCTGAATTGGAGAATGTGATCTCTCAACTGGGTGGGCTCCTCTAAGCTGTCCTGACTCGGGTCCTCTGTGCTGGATCACAGCCTCAGCCTGGCTGGCAGGGGAGTAGATCATTCCTATTCCCTTTACCTCCCCATCTCTTCCCAAGTGGACACCACAACCCCATTGCTTTTTTAGAGACGGAGTCTCCCTCTCTCACCCAGGCTGGAGTGCAGTGGTATGATCTCGGTTCACTGCAACCTCCGCCTCCCGGGTCTAAGTGATTCTCCTGCCTCTGAGTAGCTGGGATTACAGGTGCACGCCACCACTGCCGGCTAATTTTTGTTTTTAGTAGAGATGGGCTTTCACCATGTTGGCCAGGCTGGTCTCAAACTCCTGACCTCAAGTGATATGCCCGCCTCAACCTCTAAGTGCTGGGATTACAGGCGTGAACCACCGCGCCTGGCCCCCATTACCTTTTGTTGTGACTGCAGCAGACTCACTGGGGGGCTTCTGTCCCCAGAGGGTGGGGAGCTCAAGTTAGTTCATTGAGGAGGGGCAGGGGCCACTGGGCTGGGGCAGGGCCTGGACACCCCAACACGAGGGTCCTTCCTGTGCTGAGGTTCCGGACTGAGGCGGGAGTCAGTCTGACGCCTGGCCGTGGGGCTTGGCATCTATCCAGGCTGGAGTTTGCAGGATTTGTGCTGTGGTGCTGGACTTGGCTCCCTCGGAGTGTGTGTCTCACTGGATTGGATCTGTCTGTGTCTTGGGGGTGTTCTTTAAAGGGAAGAACCTGACAGACTTCACACTGCGGTGCTGTGTGCAGGGCCTGGAACACAGAAAATATCTGTTGGACCAGTGAATGGATAACCCAAGGCACTGAATGTCCCCAGTGCAAACAAGAAGGGAGTTTGTGTCGGTGGGGAGTCTCCCAGGCCCCACTAAAGGCTGGTTGACCAAGTCCTAAGTTCTGAGTGTTGCTGAAGTGGCCTTGCTGCTCTGAAAACAACTGTGTGCATCTCAGCCTCGCGTCTCCCGGAGGAGGGCCTCTCACTTCCTAGGAGACCAGGACTGCAGCCTCAGAGAGGTTTGAGGGTGCACCCAGGGCTACACACTTAGAGTGAGTTTGGGGCATGAGGCAAGGATTTGTGGGGTGGCTGCCCGGCTAAGCACCTGGACACTGTTCTGTAGGAAAAGAGAGCCATTAAAGAATTTGTTTCTACCTCTTTTTCTTCTTGGTTTTGTTACTTTCCCCCAACATTTTATTATGAAAATTTTGAAACAGCAACATCAACTCACTAACATTTTACTAAATTTGAGTGATCACACATCCATCCCTCTATCCTTCCATCCATCGAAATTTTGGGTGCATTGTCTCTTTACTTTTACTTTTTCTTTTCTTTCTTTTTTTTTTTCTTTTTGAGACAGAGTCTCACTCTGTCGCCCAGGCTGGAGTGCAGTGGCACAGTCTCGGCTCACTGCAACCTCCACCTCCTGGGTTCAAGATCCTCCCACCTCGGCCTCCCCAGTAGCTGAGACTACAGGTGCCCATGACCACCATGCCTGGCTCATTTTTGTATCTTTTAGTAGAGAGGGGGTTTTGCCATGTTGGCCAGGCTGGTCTCAAACTCCTGACCTCAGGTGATCCGCCCACCTTGGCCTCCCAAAGTGCTGGGATTATAGGCGTGAGCCACCACTCCTGGCCCACCCGTTATTTTTTTTATCCAAGCACCCTGTTCTTATCCTTCATAGGATGATTACAATTAGATACACACTATTTGTTTCCTTTTGGGTGGGGCTAGGTCTGTCTTGTTCCCTCCTGTGTTCCCCAGTCTGGCACAGGTTGCATGTTCTGTAAGTATCTGCTGAACGAACAGATGAATGAGGGAGACGTTACTGGTCTTTGCTCCTCCAATGCTGCCCCCCACCCCCCATGTCATGTCTCTACATGTCTGATTTCCTGAGAGAGGCTTACGTGCCTGGCATGGTACTGAGCCTTCTATGAAGCAGCCCTCTGAGGGAGGGATCCCTAGGTCATACATTCACAGATGCGGCAGCTGAGGCTCAGAGAAGTGAAGTGACAGGCCCCGGGTCACACAGCATCGAGGGGGCAAGTCAGGATATGATTGCAGTTGCTCTGACCCCGGGCCCATGCCCTGAGTCTGTGCACAGCCAGACTCAGAGATCCTGAAGTGGGTCCCCATCATGTCCCGGCTCTCCCCACTTCAGAAGCAGGACGTTGAAAATTTCAAGGGGCCCCAGATACCCCACCTGGATGGCGTCCTGGCTCAGGGCAGACCTGTCTCCCAGGCTCCGCCTTATGTTCTGCTCTTTCTCATTGCCTCCCAAATTAGTTCCATGTTCAGCCCGGGGCCTGCGCATTCCACTTGTTTTTTGTAACCGGAGCTCCCCCAGTGCTTGGCACCAAGCTCAGTGACTTGGTGTCAGCTCAGGTTCCTGATTTCCTTGGACAATTTCAAATGATTTCACTGGCAGAGAAAAGCCCAGCCCGGGGTCAGTGAGCAGATCACTCCCCTTTCATGTAATCAGGTAGAAAAGGATCACAGATGATGAGCATTGCCTCCCAAGACACACAGGCTGTAGGAACAGACCTCCTTTTCTACTTTCACCCTGGAAACCACCTTGCAGGATGGGCCTTGCGATCCCCACTTCACCGATGGGGAAGCGAGGGCTCAGAGAGGTTGGGTGCTTTGCTGAGAGTTGCACAGCAAATGAGTGGCAGGGCAGGATCTGTCCCCTAGTCTTCTGGCCCCAACATACAACCTCTTCCTCCTAGATTCCTTTCTGGCTCCAGGCTGCAGCAGGAACCTGGCCCTGGGGACTCAGAATGGCGACAACCCACACCTTGCCCACAAAGACCTCAAAGTCAAGCAGAAAAAGACTAGATTGAGCACAAACAGTGATCAAAGCAGCACCCGCCAACATGAGACAATATGTATTTTTAGACAGTGAGTCCGTCCTGATGATTCACAGGCCTGGCTAGGCTTGCAGGGCAACCCCAGGACACCAAGGGCAGGGTAGGAGATGAGCTACCCGGGGGCCAGGAGACCAGAAGAGGGTCCAGGGCTGTGCCTCCTTATTCTCCATTGTGTTGTCAAGGGCTGGAGGGGGGGTGGACGCCCTCCCACTTGATCGGAAGATGCATTTCTGAGTAAGTGCTTAACTAGCTCACGGTCACAGAATTAGGATGTGATACAAGCAGCCTCCCATCACTTCATAAGCATCTGCTCTGGACTGGGCACTGTGACGGGTGCTTGGGAGATGGCAGAGCATGAAACTGACAAAGTTCTAACCTCATGCAACTGATCTTCCAGAACAGGTGTGGGCACACTTTCTCCATAAAGGGCCACATAGTAAATATTTTAAGCCTCGTGGGCCATGAGAGCTCTTAAGGCTGCAGTTGTAGCTGGAAGGCAGCCATATGCAATACGTAAATGAGGGGGTATGGCTGTGTGCCAATAAAACTTTATTTACAAAATCAGGCCAGGCACGGTGGCTCACGCCTGTAATCCCAGCACTTTGGGAGGCCGAGGTGGGTGGATCACGAGATCAGGAGATCAAGACCATCCTGGCTAACACGGTGAAACCCCATCTCTACTAAAAATACAAATAATTAGCCAGGCGTGGTGGCGGGCACCTGTAGTCCCAGCTACTTGAGAGGCTGAGGCAGGAGAATGGCGTGAACCCAGGAGGCGGAGCTCGCAGTGAGTGGAGACTGTGCCACTGCATTCCAGCCTGGGTGACAGAGCCAGACTCTGTCTCAAAAAAAAAAAAAAAATCAAGGAGCAGCTAGATTTGGCCTGTGAGCTATAATTTGCTGACCCCTCTTCTAGAAGATGCCTTCATCCACACCTGGGTTCCCCTCATTTGCCCTCTGCTGTGTGACTTGGGGACCCCGATGGCCCTACAGACTGTGGCCTCCAAGGCAATGTGCTGGTTCTGCAGGTGAAACGGCGACAGTGCTCTGTGTTCCCTGAAGATGTGTTTGCATTTGGCCTCACAAGCCCCTACATGTAGCTCTTTCTGAGTCATGTTGTACTGTGACCTTTTGGGCACCAGCATCCATGTGTCACTTGGTTCAACCTAGTGCTTGGTCCATAGTGGGTGATGGATGAATGTTTGTAGCATCTGCAGAGTGAACAGACCCAAGGCTATGCCTAGTCCTGTGTATCTTCACTAAAGTGAGAAACTGGCAATAGAGGGGGGGTTGTGACAGAGGCCAGGGCCCCCTCTGGTCTTCCTCCTCGTTCTCCAGGGGTCCGGGTACTGCACTGTCTTACCCCCACCCCGTGCTCACAGCACAGTCCAGGAGGAAGGTGCAGGGCAATGGGGAGGGCCTGGCTCATTGTGGGCACTAGTGCTGAGCCCCGGCTTCCTGATCTGTGAAATGGACGGGGGGATGAGGCTCACATCTCTCACAGAGGTTGCTCATGGGCTCAGGTAAATCCCTGTGCCTGCTCAACCACCAAAATTCAAGATGAACTGTCTCAGGTGTGCCTCTCGGCTCTTCTAAGAGGTGGAGTTAGGCTGGGCATGGTGGCTCATGCCTGTAATCCCAGCACTTTGGGAGGCCAAGGAGGGCAGATCACAAAGTCAGGAGATCGAGACCATCCTGACTAACACAGTGAAACCCCGTCTCTACTAAAAATACAAAAAAATTAGCCGGGTGTGGTGGCAGGCGCCTGTAGTCCCAGGTACTCGGGGAGGCTGAGGCAGGAGAATGGCGTGAACCCGGGAGGTGGAGCTTACAGTGAGCCGAGATCGTGCCACTGCACTCCAGCCTGGGCAACAGAGCAAGACTCTGTCTCAAAAAAAAAAAAAGAAAAGAAAAATAATTAAACACATACGTGTCCATAGGCAACAGCACTAACGCATGCCTGAACAAACCCTCTCTAACACATGTGTTTTCTCTGTAACGTCACTCCTGCCTTGCTCTCACTGCACACGGGTGTCATTCTAAACACCGACACGACTGCAGAAAGCACAAAAATGGGACAAATTTGGCACTAAGTAGACCATGAAAAGGATACTTGTTTGCGATGTGAGAGCTGAGATCAGAAGGCAGTGTGAGATCTTCTGAAACCTCAGCTGGGAACACGCCCCTCAGACAGTGGAAAGTTTTTGCCATTTGCACATGTCTGTGAATGACCTTGAAAGCACCTCGAGTGTTGATTTTTGAGGTTACAAATATATTCTAATAAGTAGGTGAACTTGCAAATACAGAATCCACAAATAATGGGGATTGAGTCTGTGTCTGTAAAAATTTGTGCTCAGTCATTAGCTGAAAGCAGGCTGTGGAAAGGTGATTTGGATTTTTTCTACATATAAGAAAAATCTTTTTTTTTTTTTTTTGATGGAGTTTTGTTCTTGTCGTCCAGGCTAGAGTGCAATGGCGCAGTCCTGGCTCACCGCAACCTCTGCATCCCAGATTCAAGCAATTCTTCTGCCTCACCCTCCCAAGTAGCTGGGATTACAGGCACCTGCCACCATGCCTGGCTAATTTTTTTTGTATTTTTAGTGGAGACAGGATTTTACCATGTTGGCCAGGCTCGTCTCTAACTCCTGGCCTCAGGTGATCTGCCGGCCTCGGCCTCCTAAAGTGCTGGGATTACAGGCGTGAGCCACTGTGCCGGCCCAGATAAGAAAACTCTAAGGCCAGGTGCAGTGGCTCACACCTGTAATCCCAGCACTTTGGGATGCTGAGGCGGTTGGATCACGAGGTCAGGAGATCGAGACCATCCTGGCTAACATGGTGAAACCCCATCTCTACTAAAAAAAATACAAAAAATTAGCTGGACGTGGTGAAGGGTGCCTGTAGTCCCAGCTACTCGGGAGGCTGATGCAGGAGAATGGCATGAACCTGGGAGGCAGAGCTTGCAGTGAGGTGAGATCGCGCCACTGCCCTCCATCCTGGGTGACAGAGTGAGACTCCATCTCAGAAAAAAAAAAAAAAAGAAAAGAAAAATCTATGCCACTTTTGAGAACTTGCTTTGTGCCTGTCTGAGCTAAGCTCTTCAAGGCCTTATCTTACTTAATCC
This sequence comes from Pongo pygmaeus, assembly GCF_028885625.2. Classification (NCBI taxonomy): domain Eukaryota; kingdom Metazoa; phylum Chordata; class Mammalia; order Primates; family Hominidae; genus Pongo; species Pongo pygmaeus. Next base: position 24,930,853 of record NC_072389.2, on the reverse strand, counting down.
TCACAAGGGTCCTGTGAGTTTGGTACTGTTTTTATCCCTGTGTTACAGATAAAACAAAGAAAGGTTAAGTAACCTGCCTATCATCACACAGCCAGCACATAAAACTTGAAACCGGGCAACCAGACACCACACACACAACACCCCTGGTACGGGCCTGGCATAGAGTGTTGTTAATAGGCTGGTGTATTTTGAGCAGTGATTGGACCCAGGCCTGTGTGGATTCTAAGCCCACCACACCATGGAATATGACTGTGGGGAGTTTTTGTTTTGTTTCTTTTTTTTTTTTTTTTTTTTTTTGATAGTCTCTATCACCCAGGCTGAACTGCTGAGGCATGATCTAGCTCACTGCAGCCTTGAACATGTAGGCTCAAGCAATCCTCCCATCTCAGCCTCCCAGGTAACTGGGACTATAGACATGTACCACCATGCCCAGCTAGTTTTTGCTTGTTTGTTTGTTTTCTGTGGTTTTGTTTTGTTTTTAAGATGGAGTCTCACTCTGTCACCCAGGCTGGAGTACAGTGACGCAATCTCGGCCCATTGCAACCTCTGTCTCCTGGATTCAAGTGATTCTCCTGCCTCAGCCTCCCAAGTAGCTGGGACTACAGGTGCCTACCACCACGCTCAGCTAATTTTTGTATTTTTAACGGAGATGGGGTTTCACCATGTCAGCCGGGCTGGTCTTGAACGGCTGACCTCAAATGATCTGCTTGCCACGGCCTCCTGAAGTGCTGGGATTATAGGTGTGAGCCACTGCACCTGGCTCCCAGCTAGTTTTTAAATTGTTTTGTAGAGATGGGGTCTTGCTATGTTGCCCAGGCTGGTCTTAAAATCCTGGCCTCAAGCCATCATCCCGAGACTACAGGCATGAGCCACTGCACCCAGCACATACATTTATTAGTGTGCATGGTGGACACTCCATAAAGAGTGGTTTTAGCCTGGCCAACTGGCTGTAGGATGTTGGAGATCAAAGAGACTTCAGATTTCATCTGTCAGCCCAAAAGAGAAGGGGACTTCTTTATTTTTCTGAGACACAGTTTTACTCTGTTGCCCAGGCTGGAGTGCAGTGGCACAATCTCGGCTCACTGCAACCTCCACCTCCTGGGTTCAAGTGATTCTTGTGCCTCAGCCTCTTGAGTAGCTGGGATTACAGGTCCCCACCACCATGCCCAGCTAATTTTTGTATTTTTCGTAGAGGTGGGGTTTCACCATGTTGGCCAGGCTGGTTTCCAACTCCTGACCTCAAGTGATCTGCCCACCTTGGCCTCCCAAAGTTCTGGGATTACAGGTGTGAGCCACTGCACCTGGCCAAGAAGGAGACTTCTTTAGATCATTCATTTGTTCATTTATTCAGTTAATCTGTGATCTGAGTACCTTCTGTGTGCCAGATCCAGGACTAGGGACATGGAGGAGAATGTACAAGCAGGTCCTGCCCTCAAGGGGCTCCTAGTCCATGGGAGACAAACACCGAACAACCACAGGTCCACATAAAGACCAGATTGCAGCTGTGATGAGTGCTACCAAGAAGGGAGGAAGCACATGTGCCCAGCTCCAGGGGCCATGTCATGAGGGTTCTGGCCCCATTGCGGCAATCCCTTTCCCTTTCCTGGACATTAGTATCTCAGCTTCTCTTGTAGTTAGAAGTTGTTGGCCTGGCGCGGTGGCTCAGGCCTGTAATCCCAGCACTTTGGGAGGCTGAGGCAGGTGGATCATGAGGTCAGGAGATCAAGACCATCCTAACTACCACAGTGAAACCCCGTCTGTACTAAAAATACAAAAAATTAGCCGGGTGTGGTGGCAGGCACCCAGCTATTCAGGAGGCTGAGGTAGGAGAATGGAATGAACCCAGGAGGCAGAGCTTGCAGTGAGCTGAGATTGCACCACTGCACTCCAGCCTGGGCACCAGAGCGAGAGTCCATCTCAAAAAAAAAAAAAAAAAATGTGGCCATGTGGGCTGGGCATCGAGGCTCACGCCTGTAATTCCAGTGCTTTGGGAGGCCGAGGTGGACAGAGCATTTGAGGTCAGGAGTTTCAGACCAGCCTGAGCAACATGGTGAGACCCTGTCTCTACCAAAAAAAAAAAAAAAAAAAAAAAAAAATTAGCCGGGTGTGGTGACACATGCCTGTAATCCCAACTACTCAGGAGGCTGAGGAGAATTGCTTGAACTTGGGAGGCAGAGGTTGGAGTAAGCTGAGATCGTGCCACTGTACTCCAGCCTGGGTGACCCTGTCTCAAAAGAGAAGTGGCCGTGTGATCAAGCTCTGGCCAATGCAAGGGATAGACACTTCTTCCATCTCTTTTTGTCTTGAACTAGGATGTGACAGCACACAGGCTGGAGGTGGAAAGCAAACACACAAGGGTGGCAGACTGAGAAGACAGGAGGAACCTGGATGCTTTTTCAAAAAATTTATTTTTGTGGAGACAGGATCTTGCTATGTTGCCCAGGGTGGTCTTGAACTCCTGGGCTTAAGAGAGCCTCTCACCTTGGCTTCCCAAGGTGTTGGGATTACAGGTGTGAGCCACTGCACAGCCAGAACTTGGATCCTTGATGCCAAAGAGCTGCAGTGCTAACCTCCAACCTTGTCAAATATGGCCACTGTCTGCAGCTTTAAGTCACTGCCAGGTGGATTTCCTGTGACTTGTGGCTGAAGGCACTCCTGACTCAGCCACCCTGAGGACCAGCTGTTGAGGTTGGGGCCTGTACCATGGGGAATTCACTGGGGCCCAGAATGGGATCCCACAGCCTCTGACTCCTCATTCAGAATTTGCTCTGCTCTGCCTACTGGTTCCCGAAGCTTGGGCCTTGGTTAAGCTGGATTCTGCTCCCGTATGTAAGCACTGCTGCCTTGCCCCTCAGGTATGGGGATTCCAAACCGCAGTCCCTCCCCAGCCTCCTGCACCACCATGTCCTCACCATAGGTGCTGCGTGCTCTCCTTTCAGCTGACCCCCCGGCCCCATTCCTCTTACAGTAAACTTGTTTACAAAGGAGGCTTTCCATCACCATCAGTGACAAGCCAGGATAACTTGCCATATAATGAGGCCATTGTTCCATTTTCCCCTCTCTGAAATGTGGGTTATAATATTTTGCTGTGTTTGGTGTATGAAAATGCTTAGAACAATGTATAGCTTATAGTAAATGCTCAATAAAGGTTTGTTGTCACTGTTACCCCTGAATAAGAAGGTCCTTGTAAATACAAACAAATACACACATATAAACAAATACTTATGGTGGACCATATGAAATCATCATCTGACCGTTTTCAAGCTATAATCACAGCAATTGTATTTGGTTTAACTATGTATATGTATATATAAAGTATAATAGCTGAGTTCAGTGGCTCAAGCCTGTAATCCCAGCACTTTGGGAGGCCAAGGCAGGAGGATTGCTTGAGTCCAAGGAGTTCAAGACCAGCCTGGGCAACATAGTGAGACATGATCTCTATAAAACATTTTTTTAAAAAAATTAGCCAGGGATGGTGGTGTGCACCTATAGTCCCAGCTACTTGGGAGGCTGAAGTGGGAGAATTGGTTGAGCCCGGGAGCTCAAGCCTGTAGTGAGCTATGATTGCACTGCTGTACTCCAGCCTGGGCAACAGAGCAAGACCCTGTCTCAAGAAAATAAATAACAAAGGCTGAGCAGGGTGGCTCACACATGTAGTCTCAACACTTTGGGAGGCCAAGGCAGATGGGTCACCTGAGGTCAGGAGTCCAAGACCAGTCTGGCTAAAATGGTGAAACCCCATCGCTACTAAAAATACAAAAATTAGCCAGGCATGGTCATGAGTGCCTGTAATCCCACCTACTTGGGAGGCCAAGGCAGGGGAATCACTTGAACCCGGGAGGCAGAGGTTGCAGTGAGGCGAGATCGCGCCACTGCACTCTAGCCTGGGCAACAACAGCGAGACTCCATCTCAAAAATAAATAAATAAATAAGTAAAGTGCAGGTCCTGGTGTGTGTCTGTCTGTCTCTCCCTCCCCCTGCCTCCTTTTTCTCTCTCCCCCACCTTCTCTTTCTCTCTCTCCCCAATACAATATAATATATGTATATATCTAAATATATGATAAATAGATATTCTAAATGAAAAAGCCCTGGTCTGTGAACCACAGAAAATGGTCTCACTCCCACTTTGGTTGCACTTTGCCCTGTGGGGACCCCTGACTGAAGGAGGGCAGCTGAGAGTTGGTTAAACGCTTCAGAGTCACATGGAATAGGGTTGGAATTATGGCTATGTCACATTCTGGTAATCGGACAGGGGACAGCCTCTCAGGTACCCTGTATGTCAGTATCTCCCTGCCAGGTGGTATGTGTGTTAAATGATGTCATGAATGTAAGTGCTTAACCCAGGCTGGGCACAGTGGCTCATGCCTGTAATCCCAGCACTTTAGGAGGCCGAGGTGGGTGGATCACCTGAGGTCGGGAGTTCGAGACCAGCCTGGCCAATGTGATGAGACTACATCTCTACTAAAAATACAAAGATTACCCAGGTGAGGTGGTGGGTGCCTGTAATCCCAGCTACTCGGGAGGCTGAGGCTGGAGAACCACTTGAACCTGGGAGGCAGAGGTTGCAGTGAGCCAAAATCATACTGTTGCCCTCCAGCCTGGGTGACAAGAGTGAAACTCCATCTCAAAAATAAATGAATAAATAAAAGTGCCTAACCCAGAGCCCAGCAAGTGATGAGCAGGCAATCAATGGCGTTTTGGTTTCTCCTTTTCCTTCTTTCCATTATTAGAACGTTTAGTTGTTAATATCATGTACTAGTCAATTAAAAGCATCTGCCAAGGAGTACAGACAGACAGAGTTCCAGGAGGGCTTGCTCTGCACAAGTGGGGAGGGGAGAGCCCCTCTCCTGCCTCCCAATCTCATAGCACTTGTTGCTCCCCCTCCCTGCTTCCCAGTCTCCCAACGCAGTGTCTCAGTGTCCTGCCAAGCCAGCCTTCCCTCAGCTCCACTCTTGTGGACTGGCCCCTTGGTAAGCACTGTCCTTCCTGTTGCCTTCTTGCCCTTCATTGAGTCATTCATTTATTTAAGAACCTTTCTTGATTGCCTGGGCCATGCCAGGCCACCTGCCAGCCCCTGAGGTCACAAAATGAGCCAGGACGGCCGTGGCTTCCCAGAGAGCACAGTCCAGAGATGGAGACAGACTCAGAACCAAACCCACAGGGCCTCCCTAAGTTTGAGGCTCTGGCTCAAGAAAAACAAGTTGGTCATCTCTTTAGAAAAAGCCTGAAGCAGCTGGGTGCAGTGGCTCACCCCTGTAGTCCTAACACTTTGGGAGGCTGAGGCAGGTGGATCACCTGAGGTCAGGAGTTTGAGACCAGCCTGGCCAACATGATGAAACCCCGTCTCTACTAACAATACAGAAATGACCCAGGCATGGTGGTAGGCACCTGTAATCCCAGCTACTTGGGAGGCTGAGGCAGAAGAATCCCTTGAACCTGGGAGGCGGAGGTTGCAGTGAGCTGAGATTGTGCCATTGCACGCCAGCCTGGGCGACAAGAGTGAAACTCCATCTCAAAAGAAAAAGAAAGAAAAAAAAAAGCCTGAAGCTCTGCGCATTTCTGATCATTGGCTTCTGTGGCCCATCTCCCTACCTCCTGCCTTTGCACACCCCTTGGTCTAGCCAGAATAAGACATTTCTAATCTTCCAAAGACAGGAGCAGGAACTAAGAGTGTAGGCTGTGTGCCTGTGTCCCCATCTCAGCCCTGTGACCTCGGGTGAGTGACAAACACCTCTGGTCAGTAAAAATAGATGCCATAAGCAGACATGGTGGCTCACATCAATAATCCCAGCACTGTGGGAGGCCATGGTGGGAGCATTGCTTGAGGCCAGGAGTTTGAGACCAGCCTGGGCAACATAGTAAGACCCCATCTGTAAAAATAAAAAAAAGGCCAGTTATGATGGCATGTGCCTGTAGTCCCAGCTACTCAGGAAGCTGAGGCAGAGACTCACTCGAGCTTGGGTTGGAGGCTGTGGTGAGCTATAATTGCACCACTGCACCCCAGTCTGGGACACAGAGCAAGACCCTGTCTCAAAAGGATGCTACAGCACCTACCTGGAGCAGTCGGTGCCTCAATTGAGTGAATGATGGTGTTACCAGGCAGGTGCAGGGGCCAGCATCAGCTCTTTCCTTTCTCCTCCCCTTGGCCAGCACCTCCTGGGGTCTAGAAGCCATATCAGGAATGATTCTGTCTCTACTAAAAATACAAAAATCAGTGGGGCATAGTGGCATATGCCTGTAATCCTAGCTACACGAGAGGCTGAGGCATGAGAATCACTTGAACCCAGGAGGCAGAGGATGCAGTGAGCCAAGATCATGCCACTGCACTCCAGCCTGGGTGACACAGTGAGACTGTCTCAAAAAATATATATATATATAAATATAAATATATATAAACATATAAATATATATATAATATAAATATATATATATAATTTTTTTAGGCCAGGGGCAGTGGCTTACGCCTGTAATTTTAACACTTTGGGAGGCAGAGGTGGGAGGATCATTTTACCTAGGAGTTTGAGACCAGTCTGGGCAACATAGTGAGATCTTATCTCTACAAAGAAAGTTTTAAATTATTCAGGCGTGGTGGTGCATACCTGTAGCCCCAGCTACTTAGGAGGCTGGGGCAGGAGAATCCTGCTGCTGCATTTTGTGCTACTGCCCTCCAGCCTGGGCAACAGAGTGAGACCCTGTCTCAAAAAAGAAGAAGAAATGCATATATATATTTTAAGATCCATTTTAGCGTTGCAGTAAAATTAAGAGGAAGGTACAAAAAGGTCCCATGTAGCTCCTGCTCCCACACATGTATAGCCTCCTCCATTAGCCACACCCCTGGACAGAGTGGAATATTTGGTACAATTGATGAACCCACACTGACACATCATTGTCACTTGAGGTCCATGGTTTGCATTAGGGTTCATTCTGGGTGTTTTATAGTCTAGAGGTTCGGACAAATGTATAATGACATGCATCCACCAACATAGTATCATACAGTTTCCACTGGACTAAACCTATTTTGATTGAGTTGTCATACAGTAAATAAATTAAGCATCATAGCAGCACAGTGTAGCGTGGAAAGCAGAGACTGGAGTCAAGCAAGCCAGGATTTCTGCTCTGTCTCTATTACTTACATTGGTGTGGTTAAGGCAGGTTACTCTCTGAGATTCTGTTTTCTCCTCTGTAACACTAGAATGATTATACTTACATGATTCAAGTAAGAATAAAATGAGAAAAAAATAAAATAACGAAAGGTAACACACTTGGTACAATGTCATAATAAATAGCAGCCAGCTACTCCCATCCTTGATGTCTATCCAACCATAACTGCGATCCCATCATTAACAGGTTCTGACATTTTGACTTGTCTTCATTTTCTTATTTATAATAAGTGGCAAGCAATGTCAATAACCAGCTCAGTTACCCATAATAGTTGCAATATTTAAGCAGCAAACACCAAAATAATATATCAAATTATAAAGACAAATATCTCACACAAAATGGGAGAAAGAAATACTGGAAAGAAATGAGAGGTAAATTCTCAACTTTCACTGTGCATTCTCTGAGAGAAAGAAGTTTTGCTGTGATTTAAATCTTAATAGGTAATTGAAATATAGATGTATAACATTATAAAAGTGCATTTCATTGAGTTATAGAATTTCAGGATTGTTAAGTCCAAATAGTTAATGGATACCTGAATATCATTAAAAATGCTTTTTACTTTAATTTACGCTTTAGAGCACTTTTTTAAAAGGCTGAGGAATCCCTGAGTAAGCAAAATGGTCACAACCCAAGAATAAGAGGTTAGAGGTGATAAATGGAGGTTATCTTCAGAGAATCCTCTCCATTTATAGGTACTAAGCTGTGAATGGGTACATAACCCTATAATAAACCTTCAAAAGAGATGGGTTGGAAGAAACGTACAAATCTAAATCTAGTAGTTGTTCACTAGTGGGCCAAGGCAATTGGGGAGAGATGCTGTAATAAAAGATAAAATTCAATCAGCAACTTAGTCCAGAATTTTTCAAAGTATAATCCACAGCCCAACTGTGCCTAAATCCTCTAGGGACAGTGAGTGATGGTGGTAGACACTGAAAATACAACCTTTTTTTTTTTTTTTTTTTTTTTTTTTGAGATGGAATCTCGCTCTATCACCCAGGGCAGAGAACATGGGGAGGGAAACAACACACACTGGGGCCTGCTGGTGCAGGGAGTGCGTGGGGAGGGAGAGCATCAGGGAAATAGCTAATGCATGCTGGGCTGAATACCTAGGTGATGGGTTGATAGGTGCAGGAAACCACCATGACACACATTTACCTTTGTAACAAATCTGCACATCCTGCACATGTACCCTGGCACTTAAAGTGTAGATTTCAATAAACAGAGATGATTGAAAAAGGATATTACAAAAAGAGAGAACAGGAATAGAAATGAAGGTCAGAAATGGAGAACATAATTAGAGAAAGGCGTCTGTCTCCACTTTCCCTCTACGTGTTTTATCATTCCCTTGATCTTAATCTACTTGACTCTTTCAATGTTTCTCCAAACTTTGCTTTACATTTGATTCTCTTTATTATTATTCTAATTAATGCTTTCAATACCCATCTCCACCTAGACTACTGTGACCATCTTCAAAATGGCCTCTTCCATTCATTTTCTCATCTTTGGATCAATCTGCTGCCTCATTTTACAGCTTAAAAAACAGGATTGGATTTCTCAGTGCCCACTGAATAAAGCCATAAATCTTTAATATATAATGTCCCAATATGTCATTCTAGGTTTTGGTTTTATAATTTCCCTTAATGCAGATACATGGAGGTCATGAAATAAGCAAAGAAATCAAGTAACAAAAAGACTGAGATCCAATTAAAAAGCCATGGATGGTTAAAGCATGGTATATGAGGATTTTCCAGCGGTCTGAGTACTCATGATATTGAAAAAGAATGAAAACTACAGATTTTGGGAAGCTCAATTTTGTAAATATATGCACATATGCAGAGGAAATGTCCAACTGGAGGTAAACTATATGTTATAAATAATTATTTTTAGAAAACAGGACAGAGTCTTCCTCTGTCGCCCAGGCTGGAGTGCAGTGGCACGATCTCGGCTCACTGCAAGCTCCACCTCCCAGGTTCACGCTTTTCTCCTGCCTCAGCCCCCACCAGTAGCTGGGACTACAGGCGCCCGCCACGACACCCGGCTAATTTTTTTTTTTGAGATGGAGTCTCGCTCTGTCGCCCAGGCTGGACAGCAGTGGCGCGATCTCGCCTCACTGCAAGCTCCGCCTGCCAGGTTCAGGCCATTCTCCTGCCTCAGCCTCCGGAGTAGCTGGGATTACAGGCGCCCGCCACCACGCCCGGCTAATTTTTCTATATTTTTAGTAGCGGCAGGGTTTCACCGTGTTAGCCAGGATGGTCTCCATCTCCTGACTTCGTGATCCACCCGCCTCGTCCTCCCACAAAGCGCTGGGATTACAGGCATGAGCCATCACGCCCGGCCAGAAAACATTTTTTTTTTCTTTTTTGAGATGGAATCTGGCTCTGTCGCCCAGGCTGGAGTGCAGTGGCACAATCTCTGCTCACTGCAAGCTCCGCCTCCCGGGTTCATGCCATTCTCCTGCTTCAGCCTCCCGAGTAGCTGGGACTACAGGCGCCCGGCACCATGCCTGGCTAATTTTTTGTGTTTTTAGTAGAGACGGCGTTTCACCGTGTTAGCCAGGATGGTCTCTATCTCCTGACCTTGTGATCCACCCTCCTTGGCCTCCCAAAGTGCAGGGATTACAGGAGTGAGCCACTGCCTCCAGCCAAAAAACATTCTTAAATGGCATCATTCAAATGAATGCATGGCGGGGGGTAATGCCTCACATCTTACACACCTCTTTATTTTTGAAAGACCTTCCACGTGCATTTTTAAATTTGATCCTTAATATAACACTGTACTGTATTAGCACAATTTTACAGGACACGAAATAAATTTCAGACAAGGTGAGTAACTTCTCCAAGATTAAGTAATAAAGTGCTACTGTGTTTTTCCTTTCTGTTGGAGCACAAGAACATTAGAATTTTCACTAAAGAGGAGCTGTAAGTATATTAGTGGGAGTGGGAAATGGAAGTGTCATCTATTTTTTAAAAGGTGGCAGATCTGCAATATTTAGCGAGAAACGGGGAGAAGGAAAAGCCAAAACAAATGAACTCATTTATTTAAAAACATTATCAGCATTACCCTGAAAATTATCAAAATCTTATTTGCTATATCAATATATTTTTGGAAGCATTTTATTGAAGCATTCTTGATAGAGTTTTAATGCATTTAATGCATGCTCTTTTTTTCAGGTGTCCAAAGAGAAGTGCGCTTTTTGCAATAGATCGATATTTCTCTAAGCCTGCTTCCCACACCAACTAATATCAGATTCACTATCATTTTTTGAGAATAGACTTCTAGCTCTTACTCCCAACAAAATTAATCACAGTTTTTGGGAACTAACCCAGGTATCTTCATTTTCAACCAGCATCTAACATTTGGCTAGTAAGTTGTGAGAATCAACAGATTTTACTTTTTTATTTTTATTTTTATTTTTATTCTTTTTTTTGAGACGGAGTCTCTGTCGCCCAGGGTGGAGTGCAGTGGCACCATCTCGGCTCCTTGCAAGCTCCGCCTCCCGGGTTCACGCCATTCTCTCGCCTCAGCCTCCCGAGTAGCTGGGATTACAGGCGTGCGCCACCACGCCCGGCTAATGTTTTGTACTTTTAGTAGAGAGGGGGTTTCAGCGTGTTAGCCAGGATGGTCTCCATCTCCTGACCTCGTGATCCACCGGCCTCGGCCTCCCAAAATGCCTGGATTACAGGCGTGAACTGCCGGGCCTGGCCCTACTTTTTTTGATATGATATAGATGCAGGCAGAAATATCTAAATAGGGTTATAATCAACCCAAATCTTTTTTTTCAACTATCATAAATTACCACAAAAATTTTGTTCCATGTGAAAAGATTACCTAATGAATGAATAAGTAACTTGGAACTTTAAATAAAGAAAATGGACAGACACTCATTCACACACGTAGGTAGAGGAGGTGCATTGCAGTAGAAGAATTTCTTTTCTAGATTAATGGTTGTAAATATCCCCAATTAAATATTAGTTAATAAGGCAACATTGTCTTTTGAAAAATAATTTGAGAAATGACAATAATTTTGTTTCTGCTACTAATTTTTACCTCTGATTGCTAAATGATCTAACAACTACCCATTGTTCTCCCTGTGTTTGTTTTCTAGTGTAAATTTGGTAGACTTAATTATGGGTGATAATAGTAGCATTTTTGAGGGATGACAATCTTGTGCATTTCAATGCATAATTATAAAAGCACTCTTGACAAATGAATTGATCATCTACACAAAATAGGCATGGGTGTAAAATGCAGATCAATCAAATGGAAGATCAATCATGTTAAGCAATATTTTCCAACAGTTCTTTTGAGAGATATTCAGAGAGACAACAAGGAAAGTAAGTTTTAAATAATCTTGTAGATGCTATATTTTAAAAGATACTAAGTACATTTTTTGTTTGTTTTTAACCACATGATTTCTTAATGTAATGAACAGACCAATATGCAGTGAATTTCTTGGAGGCAACTGTATAGTTCACTGTTGAATGTATTTGGAAATGAGACATTTTTGCAGTTATCTTGTGGGACTAGGATAATGTGAGATGGATTCAGAAAATCTGAATTTAAGAGTATACAGCTCTGATGAACCACATTAACTTCTAGCTGATTTAAGATCTGTCTTTCTAGGAAAAAAATTAATTTTAGATGATTTGTATACTACAGGTAGCGTGGCCCATTGTAAAAGTTTAGAAACCACCCCTTATCCTTCTTCTTCCCAAAAGCATATATAATTATTTTGCCTTGAGAATGAATAGTGGTTTTTCATCACTTCAAACATGATTGAATAACCTATGAAGACCCAAATACAGTGGGAAAGACAGAAGAGAGTCCCAATTCATTGGTTATTGATTATAGCTCTGCTGATTTTGTGCCATCCCATTTTGGTCATTTTTATGGGTTCTAACATATTCCATCTGTTGAGCACCTATCTCTCTGTGTCTTTGAACTGACACTGAACACGTGGACTCTAATTAGTTCCTTTACAATTTCCTGGTAAGAGTATGCTCTTACCTGTTTATTTGAAATCTCATGGCCTCTTGACAGCTTTTTACTATCTACATTGTTACACATAATTCAAAGATAGAGAAAACACAATGAACATTTAGATCAACTAACTCACACTACAAAAGAGGAAATACAACATATTACTTCTTTTCCACTCCTGCCTATGAGACTTTGCAATGTAATAATGATCCTTTGAAACCTCGCTGATTTCTACAGAGTCTCCAGACCTAAATTCTCCAAAGTGATGCCTTCAAACTACTGCTTAGGACATGGCCTGTCCCTGGAGGAGAGTGAGGTACCCCCCAATCCCCGCCACTCACATAGAAATGTTTGTGGGAATAGGACTAAGCTAAAAATTTCACGAGGCAATAAAGTATTTCTGAGCCAGTGCTAGCATTGTTTCACATCTCTGTATTCCAAGACTTAGCTTTGCAGCTGTTGCCTGACACAGAGAAAGCCCTCAGTATCTTTGTGTTAGAGGAATAATCAGAAGTATAGATAAATAAATTGAAAGCAACAGCTAGAGTACATTATACAATCAGAGCTAATTGTCAACAATACAAACTGTATACCTTGAAGGACATGGTCTAAAATTTATTTTTTTAAGGTAGAAAAAGGATTATCTTCTTTACTATATTTCCAAAAAGCATGATTCAACCCTCATCAATTTCTGTACCTGTGAATGTGCTTTGGCATTATACTTACACAGCATCAGATATTTTATACTCTGGATAATTAGTGGACAGTTTTGCACTTTTGATTTGATATTATACCATCAGTATTCAACAGTTACTTTAACCGCTACTGAAATATTTTAAATACACTGCATTTAATCATAGCAATTATCCTGTCTGCAGAAGTTTCCAGTGACAGAGAACTACCCTGTGATTGACAACCAATGATGAATAGTTCTTTTTTTTTTTGACACTAAGTTTGGCTAACAAGTAAATGAGGATTCTTCACATTTTCTTTGCTTTGCCTTGCCAAGTGTAAAAACTGTAAGTCCTCTGGCTGACATTTGAGTTGGTGAAACTATAATTGTCTCAATTGTTGTGGCTCTGTTAGAGAAAAATTATACATATAATCAACTATCAGCTCAGATGAATTTCTCAGCTATATTGCTTACTTTTGTTTGTCACAGAATTAACAGGAAAATTTATTTTTCTCTTTAATCTCCCTTAGAACATAATAATTGAATCCATTTCCCACCACAAAACTCTTATCTCCTGCTTTGTTTTTTTTTATAAAGAGAAACTTTAGCACAAAATACATATGGCCCAAAGACATGTTGAAACATATACTGAATATACTCTATAAAATTTTAAATATATATGTGAAAAATTCTCATGAATATGTGACATAAAAGGTAAAATGAAAATTGACTTTTTGAAATATTAATCAGTTAAGAAATGGATATTAGGAAATAGTTCATTCTTTTTTGGATGCATATGTTAATGAGCCTTTAGGGAAGGTTATGGTGTGAAATCTAAGATTCAGGGATTCAGATGTTTCTCAGGGAATTCTGTGCAATTAAAAAACAACATTTAATTGGTGTGGTATAAAATTATCTTAAGTGATTCTATTCCAAGGGGAGGAAATCATATTTTTCTAACACTGAAACTGAGAGAAGTTTGGAGACAATTCCGAAAATAGGAAAACAATTTAGTTTCAGAAAATTAACTGCTGTAATACCAGAATACTAAACCTGGAGTTGCAAGTGTGTTATATAAGATGATCAGGCCCTAAGATGTCATTTTTCTTACCTTTGGTAGGATAGAAAAGGACTATGATGCCTTGTTTATTATGTTCTAGAATTCTTATTAGATAATTACATAGGTTGTATTATTTAATACTTCCTACAAGTCAAAGAGATATTACTTTATCTCTTATTTTACAGATTAGGGCACAATATTTGAATATTAGGTAATAATACCTAATGTTATAGTGCCAGGGAATGGTTGAACTTAAAGTCCAATCTGCATGCAAAGACAGTGTTCTTTCCATAAACTCTTCAATTATATAGTCTGTATAAGAGAACTCTCTCTTTTCGCTGAATGAATTAATCAATTTAGTTACTAGAGTAAAGCTGGTATAATTTAATTTCTTGAAGACCTTGGCTTAACACAGGAAAATAATAAAATAGAGTAAAAATCTTTTGAAATAACAATGATGTGTCTCTCAGGATAATAAAGGTAGGAAAACTTCAAGGTCCAATAGTAGATGGATGATTAAACAAATTATGCTATGTCCATATACAGGGTATACATATTTAAATCATTACTTTAGTTGTACAATATAAACTTTTCAATATGTCACCAGATGTTATAGTAAAACATTAAGGGAAAATAATTAATCCCAATGAAGGGAAATCTTAGCCTAATATTTAATTCTTTATCACTTAATAAGATTTTGAGGAACACCTTTCTTATTTCTTTGTTCCTTTTAATTTAGAGTCACAGAGATTTTGTATAGCCAAGAAAAGAAAAAACCCAAGAGGTATTTATATATATATATATATATATATTTTTTTTTTTTTTTTTTTGAGACGGAATCACCCTCTGTCACCCAGGCTGGAGTGCAGTGGCACGATCTCGGCTCACTGCAAGCTCTGCCTCCCGGGTTCACGCCATTCTCCTGCCTCAGGCTCCAGAGTAGCTGGGCCTACAGGTGCCCGCCACCATGCCCGGCTAATTTTTTGTATTTTAAGTAGAGACGGAGTTTCACCATGTTAGCCAGGATGGTCTCGATCTCCTGACCTCGTGATCTGCCAGCCTCAACCTCCCAAAGTGCTGGGATTACAGGCGTGAGCCACCGTGCCCAGCCGAAGCCGGCAAATATTTCACATGTTCTAAAAAGTTCTCACATTCGCAACAGTATTTAGAAAATGAATAGAAAACAGTAACTCGTGTCTGCATTCATTAAATTTAAAATTTTTTTTTTTTTTTTTTTTTTTGAGACAGAGTTTCACTCTTTTTCCCCAGGCTGGAGTGCAATGGCGTGATCTCGGCTCACTGCAACCTCTGCCTCCCGGGTTCAAGCGATTCTCCTGCCTCAGCCTTCCAAGTAGCTGGCATTACAGGCACCTGCCACCACGCCCAGCTAATTTTTTTTTTTTTTTCTATTTTTAGTAGAGACGGGGTTTCACCATGTTGGCCAGGGTGGTCTCGATCTCTCGACCTCGTGATCTGCCCGCCTCGGCCTCCCAAATTGCTGGGATTACAGGCATGAGCCACCCACCGCTCCCGGCCACGAAGTCTATATTCATTGTCTCTCACATACATTTTGCCCGTTAAAAGTACATTTTGTGCAGTTTAAGCCCCAAGTGTCACAGAAGTACTGCAGTACTTGAAATTCCAAAGTGAGACATTTCAATCTTCTTTAAACTGGAAATAAGTCTTATACTTGTCACCTCTTGTAGTTTATACAGGTCTCTTTTGATCCTTTGGCAGTTACTTGCTGAATATTGAAAGGGGCTTTTTTGACAAATATAAAACAGGGTTTATGTGTGCATATTTATTTTTATAATTTTTATTTGTTGCTAGGTCCAAGAAGCCTTTTTCTCCCCTTGGCATTACTTTGATGCACCTGTTATGATCCTGCTGAAAGCTCTCTTGCTTCTTTGGAGCTCTGAGAGGAGCTTTGTACCTTTGACATTTTCACTAGCTTTTGGCTAGCTGCGAAGATTTCGGCTGCTGTGGTGCAGTACAGAGGCAGCCATGTATTGGGCTGCCAAGTCTCAAACTCTTGTTTAGCATGACAGCGAGAACCTCCAGACCTCACTAAAGAGAATCTGCAGAACAGAACTGTGTTCTTTCACAAGGTGGTTGGTGCCGAGGCTGGGTTGGTCTTTGACAGAGCAGAAGCCAGGATGCTCAGTATCGGAAGCATCCTCACACATGGTTTTCAGCTCAGGAGTTGGGGGTTAGGGATGAATTTTGCCAATACTGGATATAATGGGGGATATTTAGAAAAGGTGCCAGGCATTGAACAGATTCAAATTTTCCCAGTATCTACTCTATTTTCTATTTTTTTTTTTTTTTTTGAGACGGAGTCTGGCTCTGTCGCCCAGGCTGGAGTGCAATGGCATGATCTCGGCTCACTGCAAGCTCCTCCTCCTGGGTTCACGCCATTCTCCTGCCTCGGCCTCCCGAGTAGCTGGGACCACAGGTGCCCGCCACCACTCCAGGCTAATTTTTTTTTTTTTGTATTTTTAGTAGAGACCCCCGGCCTCCCAGTATCTACTCTTTTTGTGAAAGCAAGAAATTGTGAATTGCAAATAATCTAATTAGTTTAGAAAACCAAATAAGAAAATAAGCATAGCATTTTTTGGCCTGACGCGGTGGCTCACGCCTGTAATCCCAGCACTTTGGGAGGCCGAAGCGGGCGGATCACGAGGCTAGGAGATGGAGACCATCCTGGCTAACACGATGAAACCCCGTCTCTACTAAAAAATACAAAAAAAAAAAAAAAAAATTAGCTGGGCATGGGGGCGGGCGCCTGTAGTCCCAGCTATTTGGAAGGCTGCCGCAGGAGAATGGCGTGAACCCGGAAGGCAGAACTTGCAGTGAGCCGAGATCACGCCCCTGCACTCCAGTCTGGGCGACAGAGCGGGACTCTGTCTCAAAAAAAAAAAAAGAAAAAAAAAAGAAAATATTTCTTAAAAATCCTCAAGTAGGCTGTAGCATTCAATGAATTATGTCATAAATTGAATGGAAAGAGAATCTGAGCATGTCTTGCAGAATAAGGAGTGAGAAAGAGACCTGCAACATCAGGCATGCTAGATAAAGAAAAATATCTTAGGCAGCAAAGAGGGCTTTGGGGCTCGAGGTAGAAAATTGAATGGTTAAGTTTAAGTGAGTGCTTCAGTAGCATTTTACATAAAAAATTCATCTGTTTTTCAAAGTAGTATACTGTGCTAAATGCTGTTTATATCTTCTTAGTTCTGTTGCCCCGCTTGATGATTACAGATAGAAATCCTTTGTAGGGACATGGATGAAGCTGGAAACCATCATTCTCAGCAAACTATCACAAGGACAAAAAACCAAACACCGCATGTTCTCACTCATAGGTGGGAATTGAACAATGAGAACACTTGGACACAGGGTGGGGAACATCACACACTGGGGCCTGTTGTGGGGTGGGGGGAGGGGGGAGGGATAGCATTAGGAGATATACATAACGAGTTAATGGGTGCAGCACACCAACATGACACATGTATACATATGTAACCTACACGTTGTGCACATGTACCCTAGAACTTAAAGTATAATAATAAAATATATATATAAATAAAACTAAATTAAATTTAAAAAAAGAAATTCAATCACTGTAGGAGCAGTCAGCTTTCACAAGGTGGCCACTGAATAACACGAATGGTATTTGCTCTTTGCAAATAAATAAGAAGGCATTGGATTTATATTGGTAATTTAGAGTAGCTTAGAAAGCCAACTGAAAAAAGGAAGAGAGGAAAAATGAAGGAAATAAGAAAGATGGGAGGAAGGAGGGAAAGAAAGCGAGTGGGCTATCTCAATAGAACAAACACGAGTACAACTGACAAACTATTTCAGTGAGTCTTGGAACATATGGGCAGTTTGAGGTTCTATTTAATGTGTCAAGAGCTACTGTGTTTTCAAGATATTTTAGTCAACTGGACTTAGTCATGATTCATACTCTCCACAGCATCATAAAAGTTTCAGTTTGTGCCAGGGAAGATAAACTATTTTGAAGTAAGTTTGAATTTCAATGCTACCTCTTCACCATGTCTGCATAGACACGACCTTATTGTAGTACAGGAATTTTGACACTTTCTTTGATTTTTGTCCATGCCATGCATCTCTCGAGTCCTACAGAATCAAACCATGTTCTACCATTAAAGAAGGGTTTCTTTTCTAGTTCATAAATATTTGGGTTTAGAGCAAAGGAATGGGAACATATATTTAGAAACAAGGCAATTCGTTTGACATTTATCTGATTGATGGCATAAAAAATAAAGGAGAGGTAAAGAGTGAAAGAATGAAATGTTTTACTTCAAAAGGTTATCATTAAAAATATGTTGTCCTTAAATTCTTAAAAATTCTATAATTTGAATGATGCTTCTCCAATATTGAACACTGATATTTTTAAGGAAACTCATAGGGCAAACTTGATGCTTAAGAATGTTTAATTTATATTCTCGGTAACTGCCTACATTTAATTTTATGCGTGTTGCTTAAGATTTTTCAAAACATCTAATCTGAGGCAAATATTGAAAATGAGATATGCTCTTTACAGTTGAATTATCTTTCAGGATACATTTTAATTTATTTTATTATCCAGATAATTGGAATCCTCTTAATACCCTAAAATGAAAGTAGTTTAAGAGTATGAATTGTCTTTTTTGTTACTAGCCATGTGATTTTAATTGGCAGTATTTCAATTTTACTTTTAGCATCTAATTATCTCCTTTTTTTCTATTTTTAAGTGGTTATTTGAATAACCTGCCATAGTCATGACTGTTAATTGACTAAGTAGCAAGTCATAATTTTAGAATTGCATTCCAAACTTTTGCTAAGCAACAATTTTGTGCAAAGCTCTGTGCTACACACCAGAAGAAACATAAAACTTGATTAACGATCTTCATGTTTCTAACTATTTATAGTCACCGCTCTAAGAAAGACAAATATACACACAAAATTAGAAATTAGCCAAAATATTAAACTTTCATAATGGAGATATAAGCATGTATTACAGATTCATGAGGGAGGGAGAATATGTTGGGTGAAATACCACATGAAAAGTGAGTCACTGGAATTTAGCCACAAAAGGAGTTGAGTTTGGTAGGTGAAGGGTCAGGGACACTACAGGAAGAGGGAGAAACATGAACACAGACACTGAAATATACAAAGGCGTGATATATGTATGGAATGGCAAATAAACTAGTATTCTCTGCGGTCTTGGGAAGCTTGGCAAAATGAGAGGAAAAATAAGATTTCCCACACCTTGTAATAGTCTTCGGATACTGCTTTAAAACAACTGAGAAATTACTTACAGTAAATGTGTATAACTGCAAAGCTCTTAAAAAGGGGGGTCACAGTGCCAGAAGACATCTTTTGGAAAAAAACTGTAGTGGCTGGATGAAGAGTAGGTGGCTGGCCCAGCAGATTGGAGGAAGGGAGATACATTTGGAGGTGTATGAAATGTTTCTAGGGAAGCATAAGCTTTCCTGATGCAATGTTAAAGGAAAGGGGGAAAGAGCTGCCAAGGTAAAATGTAGCTCCTGTTGCCATGGCTTGATCACTAACTGGTGTAACAAATAAGGGAGCATATGAAGGATTAAAGATGAATGTGAACACGAAGTCTTCGAGGTTCAGTGGCTTCAGAGATAGTGATGCCTTTAACAGATAAAGAACACAGGATGATGATTAGGTCTGTGAAAAATACTGTTTTAGGCAGGGGAAAATAATATACATTTGAGGGTTTGGCATTTATCTGATATGAAGCCTCATGGTAGATGAGATTTTACCAGGATAGGAGGTAAAGGATAAGAGAATGAAACAGATGCTCCAGTAAAGTGCAGTGAGAAAGAATGAAAGGGATGTATGGAAAATGATATGAAAATCTTATTTTAGAGATTTTGTAAGAATAGAGTTTAAGGAAAAGCAGCGGTCATCAACAAATTTGGAAATTACATAAAGTCGAAGAAGGATGGAGATTGAAAAGAGGTTGACGGATTTGAAAAGCAGATCATCATGAGTTTGTTTTTAGCTTTGATTCCCTGGAAGCTGAGATTGGAATTCTTGCGCATGTGTGCTCTCTGCAGAAACTTCTAATGTTACTCGGGAATCAAGACAGGCAGAGGAGCAGGCTCAGATGGAGATGAGGTTCAAACTGATTCCAGTGGGACCTCTAGAGTGTGAATTGCACCTGAGTTTTCTCTTGAGCTAAAGGCCTGGGCTGTAGAACCCTATGGCAAGTAGGCATTGGCTATGGACAAACTCTGGAGTGGCCAGTGAGTGGGAATATAAACCTCAGGAGGCAGTTCTCTGCATTCAAGGGTGATCATCCACTGAAGGGTGCAGAAGTGAATCAAAAAGTCCTGGAAATTTAACCATCACCTCTCTTTTGGAATAACCTTTGATGGTGTGTGGTTTTTGTTTTGTTTTGCTTTGTTTTTGTTTTTGTTTTTTTAGACAGAGTCTCACTCACTCTGTCACCCTGGCTGGAGTGCAGTGGTGCTATCTTGGCTCATTGCAACCTCCACCTCAGGGGTTCAAGCGATTCTCCTGCCTCTGCCTCCTTAGTAGTTGGGATTACAGGCACCTGCCACCATGCCCGGCTAATTTTGTTGTGTGCATTTTTAAATTAATTTGAGTAAGAAAAAAATAAACTGTAATTTTCTGGAAACCCACGTCTTTTAATATTGAAAAGAGTTGTAATTAAATATTTCTGGGGAGAAGATTTGAAAAACACAGGACTTATTCATATAACCTAGCAAAATATGGAATTATCATTTTAGGGTAGCTCTAATAATTACTACACTGTGATCCTCCACAACAAAAGAATGCTAGTAATAAGCTTATGGATTCCTCTTTTATACTATCACAATTAATGCCTTTAATTTTTGAACTCTGAGATTCTGTTTGTATTTTTGTTTTAAATATAGTGCAACTTTTTAATTTATTGGCTTCTTAGTGTCACATCTTGACACACAACTGTTAGATTTGCCTTTAACCTAAAAATCAGTAAGTTTTTTTTAGTTGTTTAATCTTTTTCTATCCTTATTAAAATATAATTGACAAAACTACATATGTAACATTTACTGCTTAATGGCTTGATACACATATGTATTTCCATTGTGAAATGACTACTATAATCAAGTTAACTAACAAATCTACCACCTCACATATGTACCTTTTTGTTGTTGTTAAGAACACTTAAGATCTGCTCTCTTAGCAAGTTTGAAGTATACAATACAGTCTTATTAACTATAATCAACAGTTGTTTAGTCACTTAACCTTAATGAGTAAATATAGTTTGCCATAACCAGGAAGGCACAGACAAGGGCTTTTGGCCCTTCTTCCCCAACTTTGTTCCAGCATGAGAGTTAAAGAAGAAAAGAACCATTCCCTCAACAGTGTACAAAGCAGTAATAAAAATGTTAAACAGTATTACCATGTCTGAGTGCCTTTCCTGTATTTTCTAACTTAACCTAATAATAACCCTTTTAAGTGTCATCATCATTCCTAAAGAGATAAAACTTGGTTAAAATTTAAGATTTGTCACTTACTGCATGATTTGAAAACAGTTCTTTAAATTATCTTAGCTTTCGTTTTCTCATCAGTAAAATAGAGATAATAGTAGGTACCTCATAGGGGATTATTAGATCACGCTTAAAATTGGATCATAGTTAATACTTTAACTGGGGCTTTAACCATCATCATTTACATCATCCCTATCCCATTATCTTTCCTTTTGGCAGAAAGGCATATAGTGAAATCTATGCAAATTAAATGTACATATGGGAAACCCTTTTTTGCAGAAGGCATTGTGGGGCTCCCTCTACATGATCTGAAACATACCTATATGGCTGTAAGACACTTGACATGTCAGCTACTTTATACCCTGGCACGCCCATGTGACCTACTAAATCAGACAAACACACCAGGTTCTAATATACAGTCATATTCATTTTACAACTTTTCAATTAACATATAATCCTAAATTGCATGCTTTATGTTGAAGAAAAAAACAGCATCTAATATACCATCATAGTAACATATTAAATCTAGTTTAACCTGATTCTCCCAGTGTAACAATTTTGAGTTGCACGTAAGGGTTTTACTGAAATTTTCATTCTTTTATTGGTCATGGATTAGTAACTTAGTATTTCCTTAGAATTGATGTAAGCATGTAAACTGAAGTTGATGATCAAGTATACCTTTATAATAAGCTGAGCAGCTTTAGGCACCTAGATCTTTTGTGAAGTGCAAGTTCACCGAGAGAAGTAATTAGTAGTATGAGTAGGCTTCTCCATCATTGGCTTTTGAATGGCTCTTTACGAAGACAAAAGGAAGGAGGAACTCAGTGTAATTTCTACCTACTTGGATACCTCTGCAAGTATTGTCAATGGTTATTTCTCCTTCAAGCATTCTCCCATTTCCTTTCATCAAATTGGCCAATCTCATCTCAAATCCTCTATAGAAAATGTTGAAGTTACTCTAGGGTGAGATAACAGTTCTCAATGTTTATGGGAATTGAAGAGGTTTTGGGAAAATGGATAATATTAATGGGAAAAAATTCGATTGTTGGAGTGAAGATTAAGTTCAGAGAGAGAATGTATGCTTTACTATAATTTTGTGCAACTGAAATGGGTGTGAAAACATCATTGATGATTAGTAATAATTACTAGATGTAGTGAGTTTTGAAAGACTCCTTTAAGGATGGCCATTAAATAGGTTTCTGTATGTACCTTTATTATAATTATGTATATGTGTATATATGTTTATATACACACAGATTAGATAAATTATGGCCTTTACTGTAAGTACATCATAGAGTTTGATTGAAAAACAAATTCTGTCAAAGAGCAATGACGTAGAATTAGGCATAGTTTACTTCCTGTCAGCTGCTGAGTGTTACATTTCTGATTTAGAGGGGAGAAATGTTCTTTTTCCATAAGATTTGATGTAATATTTCTACTTTGGTTCCAAATTTCTAACCTAAGAATAAGAAGTAATTAATATCAGAAGAATAATGAGAAACCTCATCCCTGGTTAAAATATATATTTAGTAAATATTACAGGAAAGAGATACAGGATTATTTAGAAATAGAATAATAAAACAAAACTTTCCTTATCCTTTTTGGTTGTATAATCAGAAATTACATCTCCTGGTTAAATGATCTCTGAGATTAGTTTCTAAAGTAAGAGGTATTTTGACAGGAAATTTTAACTCATTTTATTTTCAAAATACATATCTTATAGTGACCATAAATCTAATTTTTGAAGAATATTCTTCATAGTCTTATAGTAGAAAATATAGCCTTGAGTGCTGTACTCTCCATTGCTTTGGAAAACATCATTTTAGTTGAGCAAAATACTTTTAATAGTGAGGTATTGATGTGGCCCTTGGCTGTTATTATGTAATCATGCCATGTAATTTTCTGTTCTTTGGAAAGTGATGAAATCAGTTCACAGTGATGGAATGGGCTGCTTCTTTTCAGTCCTAAACTTTTCATACACAAATCATAATTATTAATTGGAACTAATTCCAGACCATGTATTTAAATGCCAGTTTTCATGTGAATGCCAATTTTGTCCCTTATTCTCACCTTGAAAACATAACTTGCTCTACTCTATTAGGAAGAAAGCACGAGGCTGTACTGTGTCTTCTCAGTTCGTATGTTGGATAAATCTGGCCAACAGTTTGTTTATTTAATTATTGATTGAAATAATATTTATTGGATGCTATTGCACATCAAAAACTAGTAGTAGAAACTAGGAATTTAAAATGTAAGTGGGCTTCATCCTGTCCACAGAAGCCTATAGTAGTGAGGGAGAGTTGCAGTAAATGCAGTGGGAGAGACATACCTATGGGAATAGGCCTGGGAGGGGCTCCAGCCTAAAGGATGGTTTTCTGGGGGAGGTGGGCCTCTAAGAGTTAGAAGACCAGAAAGTGGAAATGGAGGAGAAAGAGAAAGCAGAAGGGAAGAAAGAAGAGGGTAGAAAAGAGGATGTTTTAAAGTGATTCAGCTTCTTTCGTAAGTGAGGTATATCTATTGTTAACTATATTTGGGAAATACAATATTTGAATTAATCTCTTAAACCATAGTAGCAAAGCTTT
Source organism: Pongo pygmaeus (assembly GCF_028885625.2). Lineage (NCBI taxonomy): Eukaryota > Metazoa > Chordata > Mammalia > Primates > Hominidae > Pongo > Pongo pygmaeus. The sequence continues at coordinate 24,906,871 of NC_072389.2, read as the reverse complement.
CCAATAGATTCTGAATAACATCATCTTGCTTCTGAACCAGGGACATTCTGATGATTGATTCATTAGGAGTTCTATGGACTTGAAAGTCAATTGTTATGCAATAATTTACAAGTTAGGACAACTTTAGCTTTGTATAATGAGTAACTTTAAGAAAATCAGATATTCCTGAAAATATATTGCATGCAGTATGGTTAATTCTACAACTTAATAATATAGATTGCTGGTATTTTATTTATCATCTTGAATCCCAGAATCCTTAAATGTGAACTGTTTTTAGAGGTGAGAGGGCAGATCTACAACTGCCATGGAAAAAATAGTTTTGGCTTATTGAAAGGAGGTGGTCAGCCCCTTTAGCTTATCCTAGTAGCTCTGCAACTCCTTCCTTCTACCTATGTGCTGCAAACCTATGGCTCTTTTTCTGATGTAGTAAAGAATGCATTGGCTTCTGCTGGGTTTCCACATACATGCCTGTTTCAAAACCATGTAATTTTTGCACACTGCTCCCTGCCCTTTTAGTATGATGACATGACATATATTTCTACACTCAGAATTACCAGGGCTTTGTGTCTGAATTTCCAGGCTTGTTTATCCCAGACACTGCTCTATAGAGGCACCGTCCTTCCTCAGAAGGCTGCCTTGGAAAGAAAAATGAGTGAATTTCCATCCATTGCCTATAAACCACACATGGTTTAATAGCTCTATGCACGTTTAAAAATATATTTTATACCTTGCAGTCTTTTTTTATATCTAGCCAAATTCTATATTCAGAGGTTTTTTTGGCCACACCTCAGTAAATAACATCATTAAAGCTTGTGTATTCTGTTTGAATTATTGGAGCTTTAGAGCCTTGCAGGCTTACTGCCCTTTAATGTATGCTCTTGAGTATCCATACAACACAGATTGAAAAGAGTTGCTTTAACTCAAAGAAATGCGAGTTTCTAATAGAACTTCAGGTACCTTCAAATGGCTATTGAGCTTTTGATCGAGGGAAACCTCCAAAAACTACATAATCTATACAAATCTTTTTATGCTTAATATCAGTTGTGGTACATTACGATGCCTGTATCAGAAGAGAGTGGTTATTTTTATTTTACTAACTTTGATATACACAAAATGATGTCATATGATCATGGAATATTAGAGCTATTATGGGACTAAGAAATAATTCACACCTTCAGTGTAAAGATGAGAAAAGTGAGGGAAAATATTGTAAAGGATATTGCTCGCTGTCTCACAGAGTAGAGGTGAAGATGAGTCAGGCATTGAGATTTCTTTATTCTCCCATCCAGTATATGAAACTGGCACTTAATTATAATCTTTTAAATGCTGATTACTTGTATCTTTCAACGGAGGTTTTTTGGATCAATAATGTTTGAAAGTTACAACACTATAGGCCGGGCGCGGTGGCTCATGCCTGTAATCCCAGCACTTTGGGAGGCCAAGGCAGGCAGATCACGAGGTCAGGAGATTGAGACCATCCTGGCCAACATGGTGAAACCCTGTTTCTACTAAAAATACAGAAATTAGTTGGACCTGGTGGTAGATGCCTGTAATCCCAGCTACTTGGGAGGCTGAGGCAGGAGAATGGCTTGAACCTGGGAGGTGGAGGTTGCAGTGAGCCAAGATCATGCCACTGCACTCCAGCCTGGTGACAGAGCAAGGCTGTGTCTTAAAAAAAAAAAAAAGAAAGAAAGAAAGAAAGTTACAACACTAGTGTTTGATTGAGATACCATGACTCTCTCACCTTCAAAGGTTAGCGATGCTTAACCTTCAATAACCAATGATAATATCATTAATTGATGATAATTAGTATCATCAAATTTACAATAAAACCATCACTATATTTCTGACATCCATGCTTTTTGCCAAATCTGCCTGAAACCTATAGAACAACCCGGGGCTAATTTACCCCTCAGGTGACATTTGCTAATGTCTGGAGTCATTTCTGGTTGTCACAAGAAAGAGTTTTCTGGTTCAAACTGTCAATAATATCAAGGTTGATAAACCCACTAAAGGGATTTAATGCTGCCCTCTGCAACACTTATATGTAATAAAAGACATGTATCCTATACTAGTTGAAAAGAAGTCTGATCTTCCCTTTTCTATTGTATTTCAAACTTTTAGGGTTGTCTCTAGATTACATTATGTCATATTTTCATGAAGTGCTTCAAATATTCTCATCTATGTTTTATAGAACTCGATCCTCTTCCTTTTTGTTCAAAGGTCTATTTTAAGAAGTCTAACCTCACACGAATGCCAGTGCTTTTCCTTTGTGACTTTTCAAGCTTCATTTGTTAGATATGTCTCTAGATATATAGAAAAAAGTGTGATTGTTGTATTTTAGATTCCACCATTGATCTACACAAGAAAAAAATTGTTTTGTGTTTTTTGCATTTCCTGGTATTTATTTGTGTTTGGGGCTCTATCCTTATTAACTATTAACAATTTCATGGGATGATGAATAGTAATTTTTTATACATTGAAGAAATATTGAGTCCAGGAAATAGAAGCTAGACACATAACTGCCCCTTTGGAGTTGAGCCTTCTGCAGGATATTCATAAGTGAATTTACAAACAAGATGTGATATGATGATAAAGAATATGGAAGGCATTACAAATGGACATAAAAGGGCCTATAATCAAGGCTTGAGCAATCAGGTGAGGTCTGAGCTGACACCTGACAAGTACATGGAGGTAAATATTGTTTCTGGCAGAAAAAAACGTTTTGAACACATCTCATTTAGAGATGAGATACAGCCAGTGCCCCAGAGGTACTGAATACGGTAAACAATTGTAGCAGGATGATAGGTATTTGTGTATGTAAACAGACCTAAACATGGAAAAATACAGTAAAAATAAAATCCAAAAGGTAAAGAGAAAATACACCCACATAGGGAACTTCCCATGAGCGGAGCTTTCAGGACTGGAAGTTGCTCTAGGTGAGTCAGTAAGTAGTGAGTGAATTTGAAGACTGAAGACATTACTGTACACCACTGTAGACTTTATACACACTGTACACTTAGGCTACACTAAATTTAGAAAACGTTTTCTTTCTTACGTAAAAAATTAACTTTAGCTCACTGTGACATTTTTACTTTACCAACATTGATTGTTTTAATTGTCCTTTATATTCTTACTTTAAAGCTTTTTTCTAATTTTAAAAAATTATTTTTTGTTTATATTTTTATATTATTTTGTTAAAAACTAGGACTCAAACACACACATTAGCCTAGGCAGACACACGGTCAGGATCGTCGATATCACCGTCTTTCACTTCCACATCTTATTCCATTGAAAAGTCATCAGGGCCAATGACATGTACGGAGCTTTCATCTCCCATGATAACAGGACCTTCTTTCCAAATACTTCCTGGAGATCCCAGGTGTCACTTTTTTAGAAATATGTCCATGGTGGTTTACTTATTGTTTTTTTTTTCTCTCCTTATAGATTTGCTTATAAGCAAATAATGCATCATGAACATTTCTCTCTATTAAGGAAAATCTGTTGCTGTTGGTGTCCATGTTTTAAAACTTTTTATGGAGCTTGTTGAGCTCTGCAAAAGTTGCACCCATCACTGCGTATTTTCTTGGGAGTTCGTCTTCTCTTTTTAGGTTTATTTACATCAGCCTCACCATAAACATGTGAATAATGTTTGAGCTGTAATGATACTTCAGCTAGGACCTCAACAAGCAATAGGAATTTTTCAGTTCCAGTATAACTTTAAGGGACCCACTGTGGTATATGTGATCCGTCGTTAGCCAAACATTGTTATGTGGGGCATACCTATACTTTTATGAGATAATGCAGAACTTGGAGAGCTTCATTTCAGATATTTTCATTATGAAACATTTGCTGAGTACCTACTCTAGGACAAGCACCATTCTAGGCTTCAGAACAACAGCACTGAACCAAACAACTGAAGCCTCTGCCGTTGTGTAGTTTACATTCTAGAGTGGTAGTTTATTAGTATTATTCATCTATGTATGCAACTTTTCATTAAGAGTTTTCACCCTTGTATATGGTCAGAATGGTAAGTACAAGTGTTTTCATGGACTGAGAAATGTAACGATTGGTAAATTAATGGAATTTTTTTAAAATTATAGAAATAATAAGTTGATATTAAGCTAAAAGTTGTCTTTAAGAACTTTGATACTCAGTCTCTAACTTTTCAAGTTATTCTTTTGGGGTTTCTCTTTCTCATCTGGGGGTATAATGCTTGATGTGGATGAGACTTTATGCTGGAAGAATTTTATTTCTTTTTTCATTTAAAATATCATAGTTGACGTGGCAGATACACTGATCAGCAGCATTTAGAGAAGGGTAACTTTTTAAATCAGCATGGAAAATTAAGGTACATCTTAGAAAAGTGATTACTCTGCCCTTATACCAAGACACAAGAAGACTTTACACTGGCATTGCAGCATGGAGAGATTTACAACAGCTTTCATTGGTTTAGATGCGGCTAAAGAATTAACAGATGATTGGTTGGCATTCTCAAAATGGAAAATTTAACAAACTCCTAGAAAGGTAATCAAGTTATTGTCTGTATATTCCTCACACCTCTGAATGATGAGTGTGCTTTCCAACATCAACATTCATGAAGCTGACTTTGAAATATTTAACTTAAAAGCATTTTACCCTTCTTTGAAACCTTATTTAAAATGCCCTGATATCAGCTTAGTCCTGTTAGAATAAAAAATAAAGTCATTCAAGAAATTTACACTAGAGATAACCGTTTCTAGGTCATAACGTTTTATTGGATACAATCAGAAAATGTGGTGTGGTTGGCAAACCCTACATTGGGTTTTGAAATTACTGTGCTACCAGTATGTTCCAGCCAATGAGAACCTTTCAGCCATCAGCTTTTATTGATTTGTATTCCTCAGAGTAACATAAATAGCTTTCCTTAAGTCTTCCAAGTTCACTATGGTTATTTTTTTCCTGAAATTTCTGCTGTTAGAAGGCTTATTTATTTATTTATTTATTATTTTTTGAGACAGAGTCTCACCCTGTTGCCCAGGCTGGACTGCAATGGCGCTATCTCGGCTCACTGCAAGCTCCACCTCCTGGGTTCAAGCGATTCTCCTGCCTCAGCCTTCCGAGTAGCTGGGACTACAGGAGCCCGCCACCACCCCCAGCTAATTTTTGTATTTTTAGTAGAGACTGGGTTTCCCTGTGTTAGCCAGGATTGTCTCCATCTCCTGACTTTGTGATCCGGCTGCCTCGGCCTCCCAAGGTGCTGGGATTGCAGGTGTGAACCACCGCGTCCGGCCTAGAAGGTTTATTCACGCACTTACTCCATGGCTTTCCAAGCCCTTCATGGTTTGAGCTTGGAATTGGTAGCAACGTTCTATGAGCAAGCAGGAAAAAAAGAGGTGCTATAACCAATTATTCTATAAATACTTATAGTATGGAGAGTTCTGCAATCACAACAATACATTTTAGCTTTTTCAGAACAAATAAAGATATTGAAAATTTCTTCCTTTTCTATTTTTAGTTTCTGTGGGTGCATAATAGGTATATATATTTATGGGGTATATGAGATATTTTGGCACAAGCATGCAATAGGTAATAATCACATCATGGGAAATTGGGTCTACATCCCCTCAAGCATTTATCATTTGTGTTACAAACAATCCAATTAAACTCTTAGTTATTTTAAAATATACAATTGAACGATTGGCTCTAGTCCCCCTGCTGAGCTATCAAATACTATAATAGGTCTTATTCTTTTTTTTTTTTTTTCCGAGACGGAGTCTCACTCTTTCGCCCAGGCTGGAGTGCGGTGGCGTGATCTCGGCTCATTGCAAGCTCCGCCTCCAGGGTTCACGCCATTCTCCTGCCTCAGCCTCCCAAGTAGCTAGGACTACAGGGGCCCACCACCACACCCAGCTAATTTATTTTTGTATTTTTAGTAGAGACGGAGTTTCACCCTGTTAGCCAGGATGGTCTCAATCTTCTGACCTTGTGATTCGCCTGCCTCAGCCTCCCAAAGTGCTGGGATTACAGGCGTGAGCCGCGGCACCCGGCCTGCCTTATTCATTCTTTCTAGTTGTGTTTTTTTTTTTTTGTATCCATTAACCATTTCCATTTCCTCTCTTCTTCCCCCTCCCCAGACTACCCTTCCTGTCCTTTAGTAACTATCCTTCCATTCTCTATTTCCATGAGCTCCATTGTTTTGATTTTGAAAGATACTGAACATTTCAACCAAGAAAGGCAAAAATAAGCAAGTACTCCCTCATCCAATCACACTAGAAATTAAATTCATTTTTAATAAACAACTGAAATATTTTTATTGCTTATTTTCACTTTTAAAATATATATGTGAAATCTAACCCGCAAATTTATACTGTTAATAGACATGTTTTCAACATTTGTTTAAAAATATGAGTTAAGTTTCTGGACTTACCATATGGTGGTTAAAATGAGAATTCGGCACTTTCAAGTCACACTTGATTTTTTTCTATTCTCTAAGATGTTAACTATTTTATTTTACCTGGAAATGTGAATAAATGTATTAAATAGCAATCTCATTGCATATACCAATTGATGGTAATTAAATTGAAGCATGTCTGTTACTATTTTTAAAAGATCCTCATTTGAATTTTTTTTTTTTTTTTTTTTTGAGAAGTCTCACTCTGTCACCCAGGCTAGAGTGCAGTGGCGCGATCTCGGCTCACTGCCAGCTCCGCCTCCGGGGTTCACGCCATTCTCCTGCCTCAGCCTCCCCAGTAGCTGGGACTACAGGTCCTAGGCTAATTTTTTTGTGTGTGTATTGAGTACAGACAGTGTTTCATCGTGTTAGCCAGGATGGTCGCCATCTCCTGACTTGTGTTCCGCCCGCCTCAGCCTCCCAAAAGTGCTGGGAATACAAGTGTGAGCCACCGCGCCTGGTCTGTCTTATTCATTCTTTCTAATTTTTATTTTTTTTGTACCCGTTAACCATTCCCACTTCCTCTCCTCTTTCCCCTCCCCAAACCACCCTTCCTGTCCTCTGGTAACTATCCTTCCATTCTCTATTTCCATGAGCTCCATTGTTTTGATTTTTAAAAGATACTGAACATTTCAACCAAGAAAGGCAAAAATAAGCAAGTACTCCCTCATCCAATCACACTAGAAATTAAATTCATTTTTAAAAAACAACTGAAATATTTCAATTGCTTATTTTCACTTTTAAAAAATATATGTGAAATCTAACCCTCAAATTTATACTGTTAATAGACATGTTTTTAACATTTGTTTAAAAAATAGGAGTTTAGTTTCTAGACTTATGATGGTTAAAATGAGAATTCAGCACTTTCAAGTCACATTTGATTTTTTTTCTATTCCCTAAGATGTTAACTATTTTATGTTGCCTGGAAATGTGAATAAATGTATTAAATAGCAATCTCATTGCATATACAAATTGATGGTAATTAAATTGAAGCATCTCTGTTACTATTTTTGAAAGATACTCATTTGATTTTTTTTTTTTTTTTTTTTTTTTTGAGAAGTCTCACTCTGTCACCCAGGCTAGAGTGCAGTGGCGCGATCTCGGCTCACTGCCAGCTCTGCCTCCGGGGTTCACGTCATTCTCCCAAGTACCTGGGACTATAGGCGCCCGCCACCATGCCTAATTTTTTTGTATTTTTAGTAGAGACGGGGTTTCACCATGTTAGCCAGGATGGTCTCGCTCTCTTGACCTCGTGATCCGCCCGCCTTGGCCTCCCAAAGTGCTGGGATTACAAGCGTGAGCCACCGCGCCCAGCCTTATTTAAATTTTTTAATCCTGTTTTCAAACTTTATAGTCTAAATTTTGGAAAATGCCACGGTGAAATTTGATAAAGACAATAGCTACTAGATGTTGACAGACTTTATCTTCTATACCGGTGAGTTTTAACATGCTTTTCTAACTAGCTCCTAGTAACCATGGAATGAAATTATAGAACAGGTACAACTTCAAATTTCATTGGCTTTTCAGCTCTTAAGAGAATAGTCATATCTAAGCAATGAAATTTTGTTTAATCTACCTTAAAATATCTGTAAAATGTGTACTTTCCCACTAGCTATTAAAACCATGGCAATCTACATTCAAACATGCATATAAAATGAGTCATCTTTTCCTGCCATTACGGAGTTATGGAAAATTAGTCCTAATGCCTATTTTATACGAAGCATTGTACTTTCCTACTGTGAAAAAATAGTGAAGTTCTAAATGGAAATGTGAATGAGAAGCAAAATTGGCAATATTCTCTAATAATATGAAATTAACATGTAGAATCAAATCCTTGATTAATGCAACCAAACAAGTTACTGCCAGGACATAAGAAATAGAAAGCAGGCTGGTTTTTCATGATATAGTTGTCAAGTTTCATGGTATTTCAAAATGCCTTAACTCTGATGACGTCAATTCCGCTACTTCTAGATCTCTGATGCCGGCATGACCTATACCTTAAACATTATGATTTTCTTGGTCATTCAGTCTAGTACTGAGTTTTCAATTTTAGTTTTTTTATGTATTATGTATTGAGGGAAATTGTATATGAATGCATAGATTTTAGATATATAATTCAATGACAAATATATATAAATTCATGTAGCCAAAACCTAAATCAGGATATGCAATATTTCTACTTGCTAGAAAGTTCCCTTTGTCCACTTTCAGTCATTTCCCAGCTCCAATAGGCAACGTGATTTCTGAAGTCTATATCCATGTATTACTTTTGTCTGTTCTTGGACTTTGTATATTTTGTGTCTCACTATTATTGTTTAATATATATTCTTGAGGTCCTTTCATGTTGTGTGTATTGGTATCTCATTATTTTCATTGTTTAGTTCCATTGTTCATTGTTTTCATTGCTAAGTAGTATTCCATTGTGTAGATATACACATTTTTTAAAAATCTGGATTTTTTTGGATGAATATTTGATTTTTTTCAAAGTTTCTACTATCTTCAGTAATACTGCTATAAACAGGTATGTAAAAAGTCTTTTTGTGGTCATTCAATTGATCTTGTGTAAAGGCCTAGGAGTGAAATTGATAAATATGAAATATTTTTATGTTTAACTTTGTAAGAAACTGGATTAGTTTTCAAAAGTGTGTATTTTATTGTAGTCTTCCATCAGCAAATTATGAGAGGTTGAGTTGTTCACCATATGTTCATCATTTAGTGTTGTCATTTTTTTGCATTCCACAATTAGTAACTCTTTGTGGTTTCAATTTGTATTTACACACAATTAAAGATGTTAGGTGTATTTTCATGTGCATCTTGGCCATTTGTATATCTTTTTTTGAAGCATCTGTTCAAGTTAGACATTAGGATATCTTTTTCTTATTGATGTGTAGGATTTCTTTAGTAGTCAAGCTCTTTTTCAGGTATATATTTTTGAATATCTTATTCTAGTCTGTAGCTTGCTCTTTTATTTTCTTAATATTTATGATTATTTCTTTTTCATTTGTAAAGACACCTTGTGAATATAAATTTTTGTTCTCTATGTCCTAAGAAATATTTTTTTCTTGAAGATGGGGCAGATTTTCTCCTATGCTTTATATCAGAATCTTTATAGCTTTAGACTATACACCTAAATCTATTATATACCTGAAATTAATTTATGCATTACGATGTAGGGCTTAAGGTTTTTTTTTTTTTTTTTTGACTTAGGAAGTGGTTCCATCATTTGTTAGAAAGATTTTTCTTTCCAATTTGAATTGCCTTGGTGCCTTTGTTTAAATTGAATGATCAAATATGTATTTGTACATTTCTATTCTTCTCTACTAGTGTATTCATTTTCCCTTACACCAATGTTGCTTTGTCTTGTTCAGGATAGCTTTTGACAAGTTTTCAACCAGGAATAATAATTTCTCCCAATTCATGCTTCATTATGGTTTTTATCTTTCTATTATAAGTCTTATGCATTTCTATATACATTTTTAAAAACAACCTATCAGTTTTTTCCAAACAGCAGATGGGATTTTGATTGAAATTTAATCTAATAACCAAATTGAAAATTGGCATCTTAACATGATTGAGTCTTCTAATTTATAACATGGGTTTAGGTCATATATAATTTTTCTCCGAAATGCTTAGTAGTTTTCAGGGTAGTATTATTGTATACATTTTATTATGTTTTAATGTTAGCAAGTACAATTTTAAAAGAAATATAATTTATTTTCACATTGGTCTTATGTCTTGTTTTATAAATTTCTTATGATTTTATACATAAGTGATTGTGTTGTCTGTGCATAAAGATTTCTATGGCTGTTTTTTTTTCTTCCAAATTTTGTATTTCATTCTTTTTTGTTGCTTTTTTATTACTGGCTCAAACCTCAGTACAACGTTAAATAAAAGTTACAGGGGCATACATACTTGCCTTGTTCCCACTGTTAGGAAGAACACATTCAATATATAGTCATTAAGTATGACATTTGATGTATGATTATGTAGATGCTCCTCTCCAATATAAGAAAAGGTTTGCCTCTATTCTTGGTCTACTCTGACATTTTATCAAGACTACTTATATAATTTTGTCAGTAGAATTTTGTACATCTATTCAGATCACTATATGGAACTGTCTTTTTAATGCTATTAATCAATTCAAATACATTGCTTAATTTTTGGATGTTAAAATAACTTTTTATTATCACAGTAAACCACAGTTAATCATTATATATTTCTTATATATTACTAGAATTGATTTGCTAATATGTATTTTTAAATTTTGCATCTGTGTTTATAAGTTATGGAGGCTTATTATTGTTTTTGGTAATGTCTTTACTAATTTTTCAAACGATGGTAATTTGATTACTTTATTTCCAATTTGCGTGTCCCCTTATTTCTTTCTTTTGACTGATTGCTCTAACTAGGACTTGCTTAGGACTTCTAGTACTATGTTGAATAGCAGTGATGAAAATGGGTATCCTTTTCTTGTTCCAGGTCTTAGAGGAAAAGCTTTCAGTTTCCCCCCATTTAGTATGAAACTGAGTGTCTGTTCTATATGCTTTCATTATGTTGAGGTGTGTTCCTTCCATACAGTTTTTTCAAGGCTTGGATCATGTAGGGGTGTGGAATTTTATCAAATGCTTTTTTAGCATCAATTGAAATTATCATACAGTTTTTGTGCTTCATTCTATTGATATGATGTGATTTGATGTGAGATGATGATAATGATTTGCGTATGTTTAACCATCCTTGCATCCCTGGGATAAATCCCACTTGGACATGATGAATGATCTTTTTAATGTGTTGTTGAATGCAGTTTGCTAGCATGTTGCCGAACATTTTTGCATCAATGTTCACCAGGGATATTGGCCTGTTGTTTTTTATTTATGTGTCTTTGGTTTTGGTATCAGAGTAATATTGTCCTTGTAGAATGAGTTTGGAAATAGTCCCCCCTCCTCTATTTTTCACAGTAGTTTGAGTAGGATTGGTATTAGTTCTTTTAAAAATATTTGGTAAAATTCAGGAGTAAAGCCGTCGGGTCTTGGGCTTTTCTTTCCCGGGAAACTTTATTTTATTTTATTTTTTTTTTTGAGAGGGAATCTCGCTCTGTCGCCCAGGCTGGAGTGCAGTGGTGTGATTTCGGCTCACTTGCAAGCTCCGCCTCCCGGGTTCACGCCATTCTCCTGCCTCAGCCTCCTGAGTAGCTGGGACTAGAGGCGCCCGCCACCACGCCCGGCTAATTTTTTTGTTTTGTTTTGTATTTTTTAGTAGATACGGGGTTTGACCATGTTAGTCAGGATGGTCTCCATCTCCTGACCTCGTGATCTGCCCG